>NC_142183.1:12191495-12504187 GCF_026936395.1 Plectropomus leopardus
CCCTGTTGTTCAATGATATTCATAAAATTTTGAATATTTTCTCATTGAATGGTTAAAATGTATTAATTCGCCACATGATTAGACACTCTTTCTGATGACAATGTGTACTTAAATCGTAAAGACAGAAGTCAGAAAAATGTAAATGAAATTGAAAAAAACAATCAAAACTGATTTCATTGGGCCTGAACAATATATAGCTTCAGTATGAAGAAGGAGTGCATTAATTGTTAAGTAACAAAACATTTATTGAAAACAAGCCTAAGTTTAGGGGGGAATTGTTGGTACCCAAAGAACCCATATTTATTCAGATATCTTTAGATGACAGTTAATTGGACCCTTTGAAAACTGTTGAAAATGTTGTTCCTTGGCAGAGAGATGGCTTCAGAAGATGGCAAGGAGTGGCATTAGGTTGTCTTACCACTCACTACCTTTAAAATAGTTGAAAAATTAGAGTGCAACAGCCTTTTATTAATATTACTGGCCTCAAATTATTTTGCCAGGGGGAGCATCACCCCACCTTGAGAACACCACTCCATGGTTTCTGGCTGTGGAATAATTTAACTGTAGTTTTAGGCACAACTGCTTAAAAAAAAAAAAGAAAAAAGAAATGAGTGGAATCCCACTTATTTTTAGTTAATACCTTAATCACTTACAACAGCTTGGACAAGTCCTTTCTTACTGTATTTATTTTAAACCACACAGAGTGTATGTTGAGCCTGGGGGGTGACAGGAATGCCTCTCATCACAGTCTGCATTGCTAAGCACTGCTATTGAACTGATAATGTCTTTGCTTCTCCTCCTCCAACTGGCAAGCCTCAGAATGACACCTTCTTAAGAGCACAGCTGTCAAAAGTTTGGGACAAATTATCTCGCTTTTTTTGGCATTTGTTGCTTGGCTGCATCCAAGAAGATGTCAAAAAAATGTATACAAACTCTGGGGGTGTAAAAAAAAAAAATCCAAATTGTAGTTTATTTGGCATTCAGCTCAGGAGAGGTGTTGACTGAGTGATCCCTCTGGTTCGCTGTAGGGGTAGCTTGGCAGCAGCTCTCTGTGAAAACGACATCCTCCTCTGACAGTTCACCCGTGCTTGAGCTCGCCCTCAAAGCAGACTGACGGAGAAAAAAAAAAAGCTTGAGAGCAGGAGTTTAGTCGGTGACTGTACAGCGACACACCGGCGACGGCAGCGTGAACAGTTCGCCTGCACGCTGAGCGAACTGGTATTCTGCTTCAGTCGCGAACCGGGCACGTCGTGAGGGCGGGCTCGCCTGCCGTAGCTAAAAGGTCCCGCTTCGACTGGCTGCTCTCATTGCAGTCCAGTCTGCCGAGCGGAGCGGACTGACTGAGGGACAAGCGCCGTCTCCATTCAAGGATTTTACTTCGTACACTTCGTCCTACAGCAGACGACCGACCAGGAACGCACCTCGCCTTGTGTGGACAATGTTTCTCTTGCAGTACACAGGTACATGCTTCAAGTTTTATCCTCCTTCATACGGTCTTTATGCTGACAGCGGAGATGTGATTCTTTTTTGTCACCGAATACTTGTGTTGCTGCAGGCTACAGTGTAACCGAGTTATTTGCAACATTTTACCGCTCACCTCTCCGTTGTTTGATACAAGTTAAAACAGCAACGAAAGAGATTTTCATGCCGTGTTTAGTCCGTAATTGTCGGGCGTATACCAGCTGTTGAGACCGCATAAAAAGGACCCGTGCTGCCTCTCTCCACTGTGGCTGCTATTCCGTACGTCTCAGCACTTGATGTGTAATGGTGTGCTTTATGATGATAAATGATCAACAATAATTTTCTGTACGCATTTTACACTTGCTTATCGGCACAATAGACGCGAGCGGCGGCTATTATTTTGACTGACACACGCCTATTGCAGCTGTTTATGGTTGAAGTTTTCAGAATAGATTTCATCCGCGCTGACGCCGGATTACTGCTATTGAAATGCATATTTTTCACATGCTATTCAGTCCTGTTTCTATTCTACTTGGAGCTGCATAATGGGAGCTCGGTTGATCACATTGTAGTGGATAGGCCTAACATGCATGGGCTAGTTTTTTTTTGTTGTTGTTGTAATGGTAAGATTAAGTAATTAAGTCAGGAATGCAAGTTGCTGGCGACATCCAAACTACCAAGATTTCCGTGCCATTTATTCCCGAATCGCCACCACGCATAAATAGCTGGATTTTAAATGGGACATTTTCTCTGGGCTCACAGGATCTAATTAAGCGAGGATGCTGTTTGAACTCTCACATTAACCTGCTTATTCTGCTTTATTCTGGCACTCTGCTCGCCAGCTTCCTCTGTTTATAGTCATGGTAAATTTACCTCTGATGTCCCACAGCTTTTCTGTTGTTTATGTGTTCACAGCCTAATTGCTACTTTCCTTTAGCTCATAAAAGCAGTGACTTGTCAAAGATTAGTCTCATGGCATTAATTTGCAGTTTGTCACTAAATGGCTATAAAAAATACAATCACTTAGTTTTCCTATCCCCCGCCTCATGTGTTAGAAAACATTGTGTTCTTTAAATACTTTATGTAGAAGCGGACCGTCTTAGCAAAGTAATTCATTTTGTACTTAAGCATATTGCCAAGTTGTTCCAAGCAGTATTAAGAATAATTTCACAGTGCATGATTCAATATATAGCCTGATAAAATGTACAGTTTAGGACAAATATAACATTGTGCCTTTTGTCCAGAGGATAAAATGTGTTTGAAGGTTTTTGTTTCTCAGTTACACTGTTGTTTATCTCACGCCGACGGAACGGATCAGTTCCCTTCTCCTCTATTTCCTCCCCTTCCAGAGGCACAAACATGCTTTGAATCAAATTGAGTGAATGGGGGCGAGTGCCTCCCTATGACCACTGGGGGAGAAAAGGTCCATCAGGCCTTGTGACAGCCATTTACTTCCACAGTGCACTCGTCCTCTGTGATCAATCGGAAGAGCATCTTTAGATTGCCTTTAATGGTGTGGGGGCACTTTGCTTAGATCTGTCAGAGAGGAGAGACTTAAAGGTTTACATAGAGTGCTTGAGAGGGATCTTAAATATTTCAGCTCTCTTTGGCATAGGATGATAGTGCTGCAGAACAAATTAAGACTGAGTACAGAGCGGACTCTTGCACGATACCAGGAGATTTGGCAGCTTTGGAAAATCAAATTTTAATTAGTTGTTGCATGACAATTTGTGGTTACTAAGTGGGATTCTCATTTCTGTAGCTGTCGAGGAAAAATAACAAAAGTGACAAAGACAAAGGAGAAAGTAAGAAACAAAATTAGATAAAATATGAGTCATAGATGACCTGCAAATGTCTTTGTGGGACAGACCCTCAGAATTAGAAATGGGGAATCAATTTTCGCTGGAAACTGTAAATATATGTATGTATGTGTGTTTGTGTGTTTGTGTGTGTGTGTGTGTGTGTGTGTGTGTGTGTGTGTGTGTGTGTGTATAATATATAGATATATATTTATATATCCCCATACAGGATACTTATAGTTTGGATTTAAAAAGCATAAAAACTGCCCTGGCGAACACTGCATTGTGATTCTAAACCTGCCGGACAAAATTTACATTATAATGTGGTGCCTATTAATTTGGGAGTGGGCATCATTATCAAGAATGGAATTAATACATGTCCACTCACCAGCAGTAAGTATTTGAATGGAGTTGAAGTTCTCCAGGACAAAATAATATGCTAAGCGAATGCAGACCAGCTAATATATTCGTTTTTATCTTACACTGACAATCACTTGCACTTCACCTCAAAAGAAAATGCAGTTTGCTTCTGTTTCATCCACTCTTATTACAAACTCCCAGAGCTGTTCACTGACTCAGTCTGCTCATCTGTATTCACCTGACTGCTCAGAGCTGAGCTCGCAGACAGGTAGGAGGCTCTTTAGTTTACTGACGAGGCAAGTTTTTGCGCATAAAGTGAAAAATATGAATTCCGCATGTTAAGCTTTGGCAGTGTGTTGGCAGTTGTCTGTTGTGTTTAACTAAGCTATTCAGGGTATTAGGGATGGGCATGAGTACTTGAATACTCATTTAGACGTCAGTATTTGTTCAATGTATAGAATACTGGCTGCCGTCCCTCACACCTATGACCATAACTTTGAATTTCATTTTTATTATTTAAAATGTATAAAAATCTTATTTTAATGTAGAGCCATGTGCAGTGTATTGTTTCTTTCAGTGCCCTCATGCCCCCCTGTCTGTTTACTTTCAATTTATGGTTTAATAGGCTAACTGAATCCTAGTTGATCAAGAAAAAATTTTAAAAATTGCAGTTGTTTTCCATTGTTGGCTAATTTACATTCTGAACTTACATGAGATTTTTTCTTTTTTGCAGGCACTTGAATACTCTTTAGTAATTCAATGCAATTACTCAAATATGGAAGTTACTTAAAATGCCCATCCCTACAAGGTAGAAGAGCTCATAGCACCATAGATGTGACAAAAACTAGAGGAGAGCTTGAAGAGCCTCTATATCGTCCCCTGTAGGGAGAATTTTGTTTTTTTAAGAAGATCATAGAAACACTGATGTAGAATTAGGGTACAGAACTGAATTTGTCTTGACAACATTGTTCAGGTCTAGTTACCAGGGCTGTAACGGTTTGTGTGTTCATACCCCAACATAAAGGTGCGGGGGTTATGGTTCAGTTCATGCAACTGTATGCAGAATTGTTTGTAGACTGATGCACGTAGTGTGGAACCAACAAGTGCAAATTCTGTTTTAGTGGTCCCCCATTAGCTACATGTACATGTGTGAAGGTCATCACAACAAACATTTGCACACACACATAGCCCAGAACCCCGTCCTAGTGCACACATTTTAGTTTTTCTTATTCTTTGCATTTGGTATTTTCTAATATATATTGTGAGGGATGCTTTTCAATTTTATAGCTTACTGTGACCTGTTGCCTTTTGGGAAATTGTTCAGTGTTTGTATAGTGTAATAGCCACACAGTGTTTGAAATGTTCCTTATTTTTATAATGAAAATAGTTTACCAAAATTGCCAGTGGGTAAAATGCTACCCAAGTCCCCAGCAAGAGGATTTTGTTGTCTTATACTGTTACACCCATACTAGTAACACTATGCTTTCAGAATTAGTTTTATTAAAGGTGTCAACTCTTTTTTATCATCATTGGAGTATTTCTTTACACTGGTTGAAGGCAAAAACAAGTCTTTTCACTATAGCTTTCAAGCAGTTTCTCGCTTCATTCAGACTAAGTCTAAGGGATTTTTTTCCAGCATACTTGTGCTTTTGTTTTCCTCTTTTTTTAAAGACATCTAAATAGATTTTTTTTTTTTTCCCGAATACAGAATTACCCTACAGGTTGATCAGTTAGTCTACTTATATGCCATATTTATCAAGTCCATTGCATGCTTTCCCTCACTTTAAAGCTGCAGCTTGTGGGCTGTGAAACCTTGTGACATTGGTGACAAGCTGAGTCCCTTATGGCAATGTTTACATTGCTACTGAATAGACAACTTGCCACATTTAGCCCTTTGTATTCCCGTGTCAGAGTGCACTAAATAGATGCATTTTTCTGCTGAGACATCAATGTATTCCCACAAAAGAATATCCCCAGATGTCTGCTGCTACAGTTGCATAGCTGTCAGTACAGTTATCGCTTCTTAAGTTCCTACTGTTTCTTACTGTTTGGCTTATGAATTTGTGATAAATTCTACTCTGTCAGCTGACCACAGTGGATGATGGTGTTGCATATCATATCAAAAGACAGAGATGAAGTTATGGTGAAATAACTGTCATGTGTAGACTTGAGTCTTGTTTTTGTAGATACATTTTGATGGTTTTATTGCAAAGTTGTCTTGCTGTGGTGATAGGCAATACATTTTTATTTTACACTGTGACTCGTGACACTAGTGGTACAAATGTCATCTCTCTGTGGATGACAATTTATTGATTGTAATAACCGCTATTTGTGCAGTAGAGAAACGCAAATACTTATTGGTGCTACATGACAAGAGAAAATGAAGAAAAGGGTGGTTTTGCTCAAGGTGTAGAAAACCTACAACTGCCAGAGTGCAGTGCGCTTGGCATTATGTGGACTGCTCCGTGTGAACGGTAAGCTAAAACATGAGAAAACACTTGAGGCGACAAATATGCAACTCAAAAACAGATTCTTTTTTTATATGTGATCAGCGCTGTGTAGTTTTACAGTTTCATCTCCATTTTTTCAGCCTCCGTTTTCACTGTGCAGGAAGCAGTGTTGCTCCTGCTTCCTGTTCACAAACTGTCACCATTAGCGCGAAACAGGGCGTTAAAATATGTTTCTGAAAACATTTTAGGTGAGAAATAGGCAGTGCAGTTACATAATCTTGATTTTTATTTGATCACTGCCGTGTTTTACCATTTGATCTGATTGTAGTTTGAGTTTGAGAGACGGAGAGAGAGGTGTGTCTCTTGGTCAGGTATTTACTTTTTGAGTATGTGGTAGCGGCTGCAGGGTTGGGGACAGTTGTCAGGCAATGCAAAAATGCAGAGGAACAATCTAGTTCGAGCAACAACCCCAAAAGCTGGCAAAACACAAATGATGTGATTCGCGTGATTTGGTGGTTTGCCGTGGGAGGAGGAGGGATATCTCGGCACGGGTTAGATGGAAGAAAGTTTACCACAGTTAACCTAGACATACTACCCACACTGTTTTGATACAAAGCTGGTTATAAATCAGCAAAGTTCCTTTGTGAGAAAAGAGTGAAAAAGAAGCCTAGTGTTTCTCCTTTCACCACAGCTCTTGTCTACTTAAAGAAAAAAAGAGTTGCCAAGCTGTTAAGGTTGGTGTGGTATGTTACAATCGGTGTTAAGAAGAAAAGGAGAAAGTCCTCAGTGGTCTATGCTCATGGACAGCATTGTGGAAAACATGGTTTTATCCTCAACTCTCCGTCACGAAACCACAGCCATTCATTACAAACGCTTTATTAAGCTCCCCGATGGGAAACCGGTGTAAATGCTTCTTCACACACTTTTTACAAGATGCTTGGCTGCTTTTTGTCAAGTTATCCCCGCTTCGTGTGGTGCTATCTCTCCTGCGCACCATCTGTCTGGCTGATGTTTAAGACTGTTGGTGTAATAACGACTGTTTCATTGCCTCACCACTCATCCTAAATCTCGGTGGCAGGCTAATGTAGGGTAATGATTGTTGTTTATTCCTGTGTCTAATGCTCACTAGTGTGTGCCCTCCAGAAACCCCATTTGACTTGGTCTAATTGTTTGGCTTTTGAATTACAACAGCAGCGTTAAAGTGAGGCTAAAATCTGTTCAGGTTGAAGAAAAGTATATTAGTTTGTGTGGAAGATTCCCTGTGAGTATCAGCAGTGTTGGCAGCAGCAGCAGTTCAACCTGCCATCTGGTATTGAGTAGCTAAGAGAGCTTGGCAGCCTGAAGGCAACCAAACTCTGGGGCTCCAACCATATCACTGACAGAGCTCTTCATTTCTAATCACTTTCATGATAAGCAACCACGCAGGGAACCTTGAAATTGGAGCTAAGGACTCTGCAACAGCATGTTCAGGAGCTACATGGAGGATGAAGTGAGCCATCAGCCTTATTCTGCATTTGCTGTGTATGAGCAGCGTGTGTGAGACGGGATTGCAGCTGCAGTGCTGCTGTGTTAAACCCTGCTGACAGTTTCTTTTGAGCAGTGGAGAAAAGAGGAGCAGTTTAAAGAAGCTGGATTGTGCCGTTCACCAGGGAGTTACTCTACAACTTTTCCACATTTTCAGATCTACTCTCAAAAACATATAATGAAAACCTCAGTCTGCAGCATCGGTCTCATCGTTCTATGTAATGTGTAGTCCCATGTGTGTTGGAGTTAGATAAATCACACATGGGAGGCATGTATTCTACATTTGATGTTGACTATCTGCCAGGTTTTAACAAAGAGATCCTTAAAAAACAGAATTTCTGTTTTCTGTTTAATGCTCATAAGCAGCCATTTATCCCACGCACTCCCACTGTTACATCTAGTGGTAAACATTAGTTCCCTTGTGCTGAATCAATTTAGCCCTTTATACTCGTTAATTGTAAGGCTCTTAAAACTCTTTTGTTTTGTGTCTTTAGCTGGGACTCAATCTGAACTGTGTGAAGTTAATTAATTGATTTTTGAAACAAGTTGAGGTGATCCGTGGACACAGACTTGCTGTCTCCATTAAAACTTTGGGTAACAAACATCTTGAAATGAGTATTATGATATCTGTATTTAATGAGTCATTTTTGGCATTTTAACCTTTAAGTTGATGACAGGCTAAACTGGAAATGAAGAGAGAGGGAGGGGTATGACATGCAACAGGGGCTCAAGGCTGTGATTGAACATGGGATGTTGCAACTTTTTTCAACTGTACATAAAGGAAAAACTTTGTCAACATCTGTGTTAATCTAGTAAGATTGAGTTTTGAGTCTGTTAATTTTGTGTAAATCATTTGTTTTGCAGCAAAATGTACATAGTGGACTGAAAATCAATTGATTTTATTATTCTAGTAGGATAGCAAAACTGTAAATTGTTTTTTTATTTAGAAATCCATAGCTGTCACTTAAATGTGCAGACACACACATAGCTGCGTCTCCCTGACTGTCCCACTTGAGTGCACTGAGGGATGGAAGAAGACAACTCTCTGGTTGAAACAGTCATAGAAATATTGCACCTACCTGGCAATGTGACATCCCAAGAGACAGAATGAACCTGAGTTTTTGTTTTTACTGTGGCATTTTTTCCCGCCTTACCAGCGGTGCCAAGAGAAGCAGCTGAAAGTAGCACAACACGTGGCGTGATAGATCACCAGAGGGACGTGGGACAGTGCTGCTGCACATCTCTGAAGTTACCTGTGTCCACTGCTGCCTCAGAGATTGTATTACAATAAATGTTCTGCCTTCGCACCAGATGATAAATTGAGGCACTAAATCTAACTTTTATGTAGGAGTTGCATTGTGCTACGCAGTTTTCTTCTTTAAATATCACAAGAATCAGCTTTGCGTGCGCTGCGGATTTATCTGTGGGGAACCCAAATTTATTGCAGGAAACTTCACGACATTTATTACACTTTTTCTGCTATGAATATATGGTCGTGTAGGAGTTGACCTTCTCGGTCAAAATCTGTTCCTCCACACATTGATATGTTGAACATTTCCCCCATAGAGAGAAGGGAGAAAGCTGAGACCATGGTTCAGTGGTTTGGACCAGAGAACAGGGGTGTCCAGGGAGATTGCTTGTCTGGAAAGCAGCCATCACTCTACTGTAATAGAGACTGAGAGCCCATTTATATGGCTCTTACTTTGGGAAGAAGGAATGGCTTAAGGGGGGGAAAAAGGAGCATGAAAACAAAATGGTACCAGACTGTATGGACAGAATGAAACCAAGAATGCATTATTAATAGAGTAGCAGAGGTCCTCTGTATGCTGCCTGTCTTACGGAGACATTTTTCCACTCTGTGAAAGACTGAAGAATGCTTTCATGGGTTAGCTGGTTGACTATTCACAAAACAAGTTAATATTCTGAGCCATGTTTATTTGATAACTTGGCCCTCTGTACACTTTTTTAGGAACGCTTTTTAAATCCAGCAAACAACTTCCATCGTCTACACTGTAAAATCTGAAAAGTTTATTTTACTTAAAAAATAATAATAAAATAGAGATTAGAGATTTAGCTTTTCTTTTTCTCATCCAGTGTCTTGCTATTTTTTGTTACATTATTGTTACTTCTTCCATTGCTGATGACCTTTTCCTTGTTTTTGAAAGAAATCAAGCACAATTTCTAAGGGTTCAAAGTTGAATCAGTCTATCCAAGTTTTAGCAACTTAAGTAAACCAAGTTCACTGTGCTATATATCTGTATTCTGCTGGTTGCAAAGTAGACGTATTTGTATTTTTTTGAACATGTTAACAAAATAAACAAAACTTCATCATTGCTAACATCCTCTTAAGTTAAGTCAGACTAACCTAGTTTACAGAAATTGCTAAAAGAAAAAAATAATTTCAGTTGTCATTTTTAAGGTGTAAAGACTTCACAAAATTAAGTAAATACAGCTACATTTTAAGTTACTTAACAATTAGATATAAAGTAAACAATCAAAATTCACTCTATCACATTTACTTTCCTCTTTCAAGGGAACCCGTTCCCAAGATTATTTTAAGTAAGATCAACTTGTCAGATTTAACAGTGTAGAGAGGAAGAGGGAAGAGTTTGGGTAACCCAGGAATTTTCCATTTGCAAGACGCATTTTTTTTTTTTTTTTTTTTGGTGAATTTTGTTTGGGGTATTTCTTTCCATTTTACATCAACAAACTCACACTCACAGATCCCCACTGTGCAGAAGCTTTCACAGGGCAGGAGAAAAAAGTGCAATCTGAAATGTCATTGGAACTGCTCTGAAAGGTTTTGGTGTTTGAGCTCAAAGGAAGCCCTGTAGTTGCATGTTTACTGCACTGAGCCTGGCTAAAGTCAGACCCCCGCTGCTGGATAAATGCGAGGCTTTTTCTGCGCTCAGCACATCTTACTTGCCAATATTAGTTCAGTTTTTCTGCCTCTTTCTGAGGAATTGGAGGTCAGCATTTATGGGGGGATGATACAACTGCAGTGTAACATTTTGACCGGGGAACGGGGTGTAGTTTTCAGTTGGGTTCTTTTAAATTATAGCTCTGTCTATTTTGGACCGTTGGAATGCCGGTTGAGGTCGGCATTCGGGTCAAAGGGAGAGCTCTGTGTCGTGGTAGCGGTGAGTTGAATTAAGGACAGTGAGTTCAAAACCCAGACACTTGACTTTCACCACTTGGGAGGGAAGTTGCACATTTCCTGTTGTACAATTTGTTGTTCGAATGCAGAATAGCTTTTATCTGCAGCCTTGTTTTTACCATTAGGTATGCATTGTTGAAACTGTTCTAAAGCCACAATGGCGCCGATGCTGGCAAGGCTGACTGGCATTGCGATTCTACACTGGAAGCGATTCCATCTCCTCTAATGGAACGGAGTAGTAAACAACTCTGCGCCTCTGTTTTTTGTGGGAATCAAAACAAGTACGACCATCTCTCCTTGAAGTGCTGTTGGGCACCTTTTTTAATACCTGTAGCCCAACGTTGGATGCAACATAAAGTCCCATTTATCATGAATAGCAGCCTATCACTGTCCCAGTTTTGAGTATGAATACATGTGTATGACCAGCCAGTTTGGCATGCTTATCACATATGTTTTGAGAACATCAACATCACAACAACAGAAGGATCTTTATTGCAGTTTAATTGTAGTTATACAAAAGTGCTGAGTCTGGGTCATCCTGGTGGCCAAGGGGCTTTTCTCTCTGTCTGTATTTCCTGTCGGCTCACTTCTATAAACTATTCAGGAAAGGCAATAAAAAAACTCCAAATCCTTGTCAGAGCATAGCCCAAAAACACATGATTTTTGAGGTGATATTGATGTCTAAGAATAAAAGGTGTAGTGTGTAGGATTTATTGGCACCTAGTGGTGAGGTTGCAGCACTGAAACTCTCCCATGTGCCAAGCATGCAGGTTCTTACTTTAAGGTAGTCATAAACTCATGAAAACATGACTATAGTATATGTATTATATACAATTTCTTTCGAAATTTGCCCCTAAATCCTAGACACTGGACCTTTTTAAAAAGTCAGTTAATGACATATCGGCAACAATGACATATTCCATTACACAAGCTTTGCTTAAATTATTACTGCTTTCAAGTAATTGTGACTACAGTATTGCTGAGCAGGACATTTCAAAACTGAATAAATTAACTTGCCTGTGCTCTCTGAGGGACAAACCACGCAATGGCAACACGGCTTCTAAAAGACCTCAAACATATCTTTGGATACATATGTGTCAGGCTTGTTTGCCTAACAATTGATCAATCTAGTCCTAATTAAGACTGCTGAAGCTCATCAGTGGGATACACCTATGCACTAACATACACACGCTATTGGACAAAAAAAACAGAGAAACTCAGATTACAATACACACAAAGGTGGCGTGACTTCATTCTCTGCTCAGGACGCCTCAATTCTACTATAGCAAATAGTGGTTTGCTGCTGTATTAATGCCTTGAATGTCACATACATCACCTTAAAGCGTGACAGTTTTGTGGTTTCAGTCGATGGAGTTATGCTGCAGCATCTCAAGAGCTAAATGTCCCCAAGATCAGTGTCCGGAAATCCATGCCCTTAGCTCCTTGCCCTGCATTACTTTACAGCACTATCTGCCAGTGCGTTCAATCAGCATAGGTCTATAATTCTTTAACTGCTCTTTGACCCTCTCTCAGTGTTGGTGCCAGCAAACTAAACTTTTGTTTTTGGTTTCCCAACAGCCCATCCACCTTCTTGCACTGCTATACATCAAGATGGTTATTTAGGTGATCTGTTGTAGATGCTGAATGCCGTTCCTCGTGGAGGCTGTGGCCTTAAGGACATATGCTGACAACAGCTGACTTCACATCATGGCACTGAACACAGCCATTACAGACAGGGAGGTAATTGGATTCACAAATCAGCCATGGCTCCGGGTTTATAGTGGCACTGGGCTTTATGGGTCATATTTCAAAGACTGGTGGGCTGTTTGTCAGACGGGGGCTCAGTGGTAACGAGAAGCTGGTGCAGGAGGGAGAGTCAGAGGAGCATCTGAACTCTGCTTTTGCCTCAGGGAAACTGGTGGAGAAAAAAAACAAAGATAAAAAGTGGATTCTGAAACCTGTGTGTCCCAAACAAGGTCTTGTCAAATATTATAGCTGTTAGGTGAAATGGACTGAAATACTAGCATTGCTTTTTTTCTTTTTTTGTGGTGGAAATTGTCCTTTTCACTGTTTTGACCTTGCCTTCTCATAACCATTTTCCTTCAGTTTATCCGACTCCGTTGTTGGGCTTTATGTGAAACTTGTGCCTCTAAACCACTTACTCTATACATATCTATTTCTTCCTGTTTGGTTGTTTTCTCCCTTGTAGACAAATAAAATTTCTCCTGAGTCACAGGGAGGTCGATGGGATGATAAAGTGTGTGTGAGTGTGTGTGAGTGTGTGTGTGTGTGTGTGTGTGAGTGTGTGTGAGTGTGGGCGTGTGTGTGTGTGTTAACTGGGTGGGAGGAAAAGCAGAGAAGAATCTTCTTCCTGTCTTCCTCTCTTAGAGCTGAAACGTACTGCAGGTTCTCCGTCATGCTTCCTGTGCTTGTCCCAACAGAAGTCAGGGAGGTAGATCGATATGAAGATTAATTATTGTGTCCAAGACGAGGGCTACACCAACAACCTGCATTTTTCAGGCCTCTAGTGTGTGTCCAAATGCTTCCCTCTCTGACGAGCGCTGAGCTTTAGCTTGTTAGTGTGGTCTGTGGACCAAAGCTGTGCTGAGAGAAAATTGCACCAGGCTCCAGCGGTAAAGCACCAGGGTTCAGTGCAACACAGATCAGCACCACCAAGAGGTAACCCAGGGGTCTCACAACATTTTTATGGACCTAATAGAACCTCCTGGATATTAGGTTTTGGGTTAACTGTTGTCTGAGGTATCTGAAGGGCAGTAGGCTGTCGTGGGATGATGTCTGTCTCTTTAAGGCATCTAAAATACCTGATATGAAACATTTACTTGTATTGATCTGCATTGGTTTAGTTCTTTTAAAAAGTCTTTTAAAGTACCTACAGGCTAAAATGGTGTTAAGTTCAATGTTTGAGCTATAAATACTAATAATGGAAATAACTCCTTATTGATAGTGCGTGTTCTGTGTGTCTGCTAGTCTACATGAGGAATATTTAATAGGTTTGTGCAGTTTACTGTTTCATTGACTACATTTAGTTGTGCAGAATATTCAGTTAGGGATGCACGATATTGTATTTTTTTTTTTTTAATTTTGTTTTGCCAAAATCCAATATGTCAATATATATATAATTTGGCCAGTAATCGATGCCGATATTTATATGCCCACTTTTTTCCCCACCTAATTTGAATGATCATCAAGTCTCTTCTTTAGTGAAATTAGCATCATATTATGTGTACTCTTATTGTGTTGGCCCAGCAGCAGATGGAGACATAAAATACAATGCTTTTCAGACTTTGTAATATTCATTTATTGTGCAGAATAACTCAGGGTTGATATTTTGCACATGCTCACTTGTTTTTCATATTGGAAGAAATACCAATATTTCATTTTAAAACAAATATCGGCCGATACTGATAACGTGCCGATGTTGTTGTGCATTCCTGTTGATTCAGTTTAAGTAGCAGTTCAAGTTTTCATCTAATGTTTAAATACTTCTTTATACTACAGTAGTTCAACATACACATGCTATTGGACAAAAAAACCAGAGAAACTCAGATTACAACACACACAAAGGTGGTGTGATTTCATTCTCTGCTCATTGTGTTCTGTTAATGTGATTGTCTACATGAGGATTATTTAGTTGGTTTGTGCAATTTAAATTATCTGTCACTATATTAAGATGATCAAAATGCTTTTTTGCCCTTATTTCGAAACAGACCATACAGGCTGTTTATATGGCTAACCAAAATAAATACTCCGCTGATATTACTGTTTACATTCAGCTATGCCACTCCAAAATATGGAAAAGTGAAATGGTCAGAACCGCTTCTGCTATGTTAGTAATAGTTGACACACCTTTTCAAATGTAAACACAGCCTTCCTCTTTCATTTCTTTAACCATCATTTTCAAACGATTGGCATTGTGATATTTGTATATACAAAAAATTGTTGAAATCCAAGTGTTTCATAATGTTTAAAAGTAGTTGTGTTTCTCTTTCATACCAGAACAGTGTGCTTTTCTTTTGGGCATGCATCTCTATCCCAGCTTTGCAAACTGCTGGCTAGTTGGTTTGTGTACAATGCATCCATGCCAACACACAGAGCTGAAGGTAAACAGGCTGGAGTGTCGCAATCTGTGGTAAAACCCCAATTAAGATGGATATTAGTGCAGTTTTCATGTCCCAAGAATACTCCTAAAACCAGAATAATACCCGCATATTCCATTTATTAATCAGAAAATGAATTGAAATAAGGCCTAATTGAGAATATCCAAAACAGAATATGCTGTTTACATGGCCCGTATCAAATTCATAATAGTAGTCGCATAATAGTATGCATTTAAGCAAAGTCAGTGTGACTCTGTTAAAGCACATTGATAGATTGTGTCCTGAAATGTCCTATATGTCATGCCAGTAAATCAACAGCATGTGTTGGGGGTGTCGGCCTGAACTGCCTGAGCGGGGGAAATTGGCCAACAGCAGAGTGATAAATTCCCCTCTTGAAGGCCACTGGAGCTTTTTAATGTTTTCTAAAGGTGGATGTGTTGAAATCATCTGATGAAGTTGAATCAGTCCCAATTAAGTGTCATTGGCAGACGTCAGCATTCATTTTATCTAAACATTCCCTGGACAGGATGATATAAGATGACAGATGATATAAGGGTTGTCAAAGTGGAGTGTATCACCCAACTCGCTTCATCCAAAGCATTTACATTTCTAAATTGCTTTAATTGCTTTCAAAACAAAGGCCTGACAGATTTTGTTGTTCTTGGGTCTGGAAATGCCTTTGTGAAGCTCTGTTTTGTTATAATTCACAGCCGTGCGAAGATAGGGCTTACATGCCTGTGTTCGTTTTAGTAATCTGCCTTTTTAATAACTCATTGTAGTAGAGTCAACTTGAAAGAGAATACCACTGGAAATATGCTTGTTATGGTTTAATAATTTTCCCGAGATAAAAGACTGACCATGGCAGTGAACCTGAATAGAAAAGGACTGAGAGAGGGGAATTTTGGGCTTTGATTTTATATAGAAACCTACTTTATCTGGAGCACCCATGAAGTTCGATTCAGGGTCAGGGGAGCAGCAAGGCTAAATATTGTGCAGGAATGCCAGTCAATAATTTTGGTCTTTGATTCTCAAGCGTCTCATTTCCATCTAATCTTGATTGGACTATTCAAAAATGTAATATAATGACAGTACTTCCCCTCCGCAGTAACTTGTCATTGTTGAAATCCTGTTAATTTAAGACCATTGTTGAACTTTGGTCAACTATTTCACTCCTCTTCAGAGAGATAACACAATAGAATAATGTTTGCACAGACCGTGTCTCTAATAAGGATTGTAATATGTTGGGTACTATCATGAGAGTTAAAAGGGGCTATTGATTCCCTTTGAGAATTTGACATTGTGCTGTTTGTTAACCTTTGACAAAGCATCATGCCGGTCACGCTCTCTCGCACAGGAACAGGAAAGAAATGTTTTTTGCTCGAACTTTGAGACACAGTACTCATCTCTACTTGCCTGTTCACAGACGATCCCATTTTTAAATTACTGTTGGAATGACGCTGTCAGCACCAACAACTCTAGCTTGGTGAGAACAGTTTATATGTGACAGTGCTTGAATGATGTTTGTGTGTTTAACTATATATGGAAATGTGTGCTGTTGGACTTTAGAGAACTCCACCTCTTTCTCCTATGCAATGTCAAATGTACAACATGTGTTTTCAGAGATTAAAAGTCCTTGCATGGATTTAATAACTGTCTTTATATGTTGGATTGCTACTGAGGATCATTATGGATGACTCTGCCAATAATTTTCTCACTCAAAAGGAACACTGTGTACAATTTAGGGAGATTTAGTGGCATCTAGCAGGGAGGATTGCAGATTGCAAACAGCTGAAATGTCTCCTGGTTAGAATTCCTTCAGTGCTCATTTTTCAGGCACTTTTTAGTCGAATTGTTGCAGAGGCCTCCTCCTCTTTGAAAAAAACAGACCAGGTGATTAAAATATAGCAGCTTCACTTCAAATAATCAGCATTTTTCTGAGGTTCTCATCATGGAGAGGTTGCTAACTGTGGTGGCTGACGTAAAAATGCAAATGACCCTATGTAGAGCCAGTGTTTTGGTTTGTCTTCTCTGAGAAACATGGCAGTACAATATGACAATCTGTATAGAAGAGGATATGCGTCCTATATTTATAAACAGCTTATTTTAAGTTAACTGTAACGATTCTTACTTTCAGGTGATTATACACTTCACTTCCCCCTTGACTGTATTGCCAAACCCTGTTTAAGCTCTCAAAATTTATATGAAAATAAAAGGAATAATAGATGAATATATTTATTGAAACAACCAAATCAGATTCAGTTGACATAATTCTGAGTCAGGTGCAGCTCAAAATGTGTTCGGGAGGTTCGTTTTGTCTAACCAACTGTCCCAAACAGAATAATATTTATATTATTATCAAACACAACTGAGTAAACCTCACATTTGAGAAGCTGGAATCAGAAAGTGTCTGGCATTTTTGCTCAATTATTGACTAAAATCATTAATTTATCATCAAAATAGGCTATTTAAGGACTCATTTCCTCTCTTAATTAATGTCCTAATAGTTTCAGCTCTAATCTTTATTTATGTTGTGATTATGAAAAACTTTAGTGTAGTTTGCTGCAGAGATAAAAGTCAAATCACAGGAGTAGAAAAGGCACAAGGTGGAAGAATAATGAGAAATAATAATTATTCGTCTTGATCTTAGCACAAATTTTCGGGAGCTTCAGTTCTCTGCCTGTAGATAAAGCTGTTCTGAGAACGAGGAACATGCTAAGAACGCAGACGGCCGCTGAGAGGGTTGGCACAGAACGTGATGGGTAAACATGAGCGAGCAAACTCAGGTGTTACAGGGTTTTGTTTTTTTTATGTAGTAAATAACCAGCCTGACATTGCCATCTTGTTCTTGTCGCACCCTTTCTTTTCTGTTTCCGCTCTCATCACATTAGCCATTGATAAGAGCGCGGCCTCCAGTATGTCTGCTGAGATGAGTGATGGATGGATGGCGTGAGCACAGACAGGGGAGAGAAAAGACAGAACAGATGAGTGGAGACAGGCTCAGACAGATCATAGCCTCCAGAGCTATCCCTTTGCATGATCTATGGGGCTGCATTTGTTTGTGCTGTTTTGGTAATTAAACAGGGGAGGCCCACTCAGTGGAGTCTGGCTGTTGGCTTAGTTTCTCTCCCCTAATCTTCCCATAAGACCAGATAATTAATGGTGGAATGGCAGGAGTGCCCGCAGTCCTTCTGTTAATGGAAGGGATTCATCTTGTTTACTCAACTTACTCCTTGTTTCCTTATTCAGAGCTCGACCAGGGCGTCATCGCTGTGGTGGTCGGAAGGTTTGAGGTTTGGCGCCTGTCCAGGCGTTTAGTGGCAGATGATATCGTGACAAATCCTGGAGCAGACATGAATATTCTCAGCTAGGATTTATCCCTCATCCTAATTGTCTGACTTTATCATCGTTGTTTGTTTTAGCCACGTATTAGATGGATTAGGATAGAGCTAGAAGTTCAAGCATTAAAGTCCCACTTTATCACCAAATCATCCGTCTCAGTTTACACAAGAAGTACTTTTAAAAATCCTCATTTAAAATGCATTTACGGTGCTGTTGAAGGATATAACTGGTGATATTCCATATTCCTGTAATTATCCACAAATCCCATCAAAAGACCAAAACCAACAGAATATTAAAGTGTCCCCAATGATGTTCTAAAACAGCTGGGCGTTGTGGTTTTTGGCAAACGTTATTTAAACAGGAGGATTTGTTGGAGACTATTTTAGGCTGTGATTTGGTGCACTAGTGACTATTTACCATTCATGGTGTGTGTGTGTGTTGACCCAAAATAAACTACGGCGCCCTCGCTAATTGTTTTGACTGAACATGTTAACCAGTACTTTTTCTTGTGTTATCAATAGTTTCTGGACAACAGTGCATGTCTGTTTCACAGAAGAATAAGCTATGTGAGGCTTCAGCTACACAGATAACACTAAAGCGAGGCTGATATAGTCTAATGTTAGCTTAATGCCGATATGCTGATGCTGATATAAAAAAAAAATCTTCAATTGTTGTGTTTTCTTTTATCGAGTGGTTCTGAATATGATACGTTGTATTTCGTATATACCAAAATCATCATTCAAAAAAATGTATTGTCATAATTTAACCATGATCGAGTTACAGTGCAGTCACATATGGATAGATTCAAATCTTTTTCCCAGAAAGGTCTGGGAGCACACATTATCTTTCTGCTTTAGTTGAGAAAATGATCTGGCTAATTTGGATTTCTTTAAGCCAGTCACAATCATCTTGGGCACCGCTAAGCCCAGGATGCAGAAATGGTGCTCTTGCAAAAGAGTGTCAGGGTAAAACTTGTTTTGGTGGAAAATTTGCACATTTGGAGGTGAGTACATATGTCATATGTCGACTGTGTGATTCAGTATGTACTGATTTAAAAATAAATAATAAATAAATAAATAGATAATACATGAAGAAAAACACATTCACAAGCTGTTGTATTTGTTATACATCTCTACAACTACTTATAGAAACAACAAAGCAGACATACCTTATTGCACAATCCAAATCTTTGTCCAAACTTGCCATCAGGCTTATAGCCATCCTGTGAGTTAAAATAAAAACAATTCAACACAGAAAAATCTTGAAAAAAATATGATTGACAACTATACTACTATAGTTTTAATTCCCAGATAGCAGTAGCTTCACTATCAGTCGGGCTATGTGAGCCAGTATTCATTGATGGTTTTTTAACTGTTCCCTCTGATCATTGATATTAATACATTTGTATTCATACAGTGGTATTGACAAGTGTTGGGCTGAACGTGCCATGTCACACAGCGTAGTTGGACATGTAGCCTGCAGGTAAACAGAGCAGGGAGTAAATGAGAGCTATACCCATGGTAGAAGTGTTCCTGTGGGCAGCAAGCTACTCAGATCTCCCCCAGAGCAATATTTTGACAAAGGCTTTTGAAGAGCTGAGCTGTCAGCGTCAGCCTCCTGACCAGACCCTCATTAGCCGACACCACCACCAAGAGAACAGGCGAGATGGAGACACCTCTTCAATGACATTCAGGAGAAAATAGCTCTCTAACTGCAAATTAATTTTGGAATAAGACATTTGTTGGGTGAGAAAAAGATGGGGAGTGCATGTAGTATTGTTTGGTGAAGTGGGTGTCTCTGTGTGAGTGACATGTCACACAGATTCTCATTAATGTGGATCCTGGGGAGAACTTAATCCCCAGGAGCTGCTTAAAGGTAAGCAGTGTGAGAATGGGAGATATTTCTCGAGTAGACTAGTTGTTTAGGGTTATGTTTAATTGTCCTTTGACATGTTGCCTGCTGCTGACGTCTCCCATCAGGTCCTTGAGTTTTTTGTAGCAGAAAGCCGATAATACCAGGACAGTTAACATGTGGAGAGAAACATAAGAGCTGCTAAGATATCTGCAAAACGGTGATTGTCTTATGAATGAGTTTCTGAACAGCTTAGAGATCAGAAAGGACACTTTATGCTGGGCAACTGCCTTCAAGATCGCCTCAGGAACAAAAATATGATTCAGTCATTGTTACTTACGTTTCTGTTACTGTACTGCTCTAAAAAATGAGCTGAAACAATTGAAGCACTCATTTCCAGTCAACTTAGACATCTTTTGTCTAGGGTCCCCTTGGGAGTCTGAGATTCGAATCATCACTCAAAGACCCTCTGTTGATTGAGTTTGCTTCAGTCGAGCCCATGCAAACTTTAAAACAAACAAAAAAAATTAATCGTCCACTAATCGTATTGAACTGCCAAATTTGAATCGATTGACATAAGTCTGAGCCAGGTAATGCCCTAATTCTGTCATCAATAAATGTATTGCTATTGCATTACGGGCCTTTTCAAATAAGAATTCATGATTATTTTTTTTTTAGAAAATGTCTTGTTGACAAAACAACAGCACTTTAAGTTTCATGTAGTAGCTGTTGTTGACCTTGTGATTTTGTCACATTATCTTCACTAGCAGATGGGGTTTGCTAGCTTTCACAGAATTGTAAATGTTAAAAACTCAGTTACTATTCTCATTTTTAAGTTCAGATATCCTCGAAATACTCCTCTACAGTTCCATGACAAAAGTTTTTTTGAATGGGTTTTTCGTTAGATGCCTAAAATAAGGTCTGTGGTTAACACAAGCTCAAGAGACTGACACATTTAGTTTTATGACATAAAATACGTCAGTAAATCCTACTCTTGTCTGAAAGCTGAGTCTGAAGCTTTTATGTGTCATAAAAAAGGCTGAGACTACAGTGGTTGTCAGACGTTAAATGTCATCATGTGGAATGTCACGTTTGCAGCCTTGTAGTGGTTGTGACGATGAAGTCATGCCACCGTGGTATAGTTCATTTATTTGCTTTTACTTCTGGTGTTTGCATTTATGCTTCAAATATCATAAATGGTCATCGGTGAAGATTTTCTTGCTGAGCAAAGCGTCTTAGTATAATAAACCGTTGCCTGCTACAGATCTTATTTTCTGCATTAATCCACATATACCATAAATATATTGCAAGTAGTAGGACAATGTGCTTTAATTCTCTTTACCTTTGGGCAATCTTCTCCAACACACTTGTCTACAAGTTATTGGAGACCTGCATGAGCCTCCACAGTCTAGTTTTCTACAGTAATCCAAAATTCAGTGGAAAAATACCATTGAATTTTTTTAATGAGGGAACCAGTGCGACCTTAACGTTTGGGTTGGCCTACAATAAAGCTTTTTCCTTGCAGCACTCTATGGACCTTGAGGTGGAATTGTTTTGTTAACTGCTGTTTCCAAGATCAAGATTGAACTTTAAAAGCTCAGAAATTACAACAGAATAAAAGGATAAAAACATCTATAAAGTGACAAACCTTTTCGAAAGGGACACCTGAGTCCAAATATTTCAGTGTGGGGAGGTCATGAAAGTATAAAATTAAAAATGTGCACAGGAGCTCACCTCCACTAGTTCTGGCTATTTGATCCAGATCAAATACCCGGTTACTATATTTCCCTCTCCCTAAAGGCATTTGGTGAGCCATAGCAGTTTGCTGCCTCCTATACTATTCACCCTACAGTGCAATGGCGAATACGGACCTCAGTTTATAACTGTCATAAAACGACACAAAGGGTGCTGGTGCAGTAAAATTCCATAATTCAGTTTCACATTCATTTGCATTGACAATCATAACTCCTCTGGAGGGAGTCCAGAATAACGCAGCCAAGAATGAACATCTTGTTAAAGTTTAGAGGGCGTCCTCTTCCCTGCTGAAGCCCTCAGAAACATATTTCAGCTGTAAATCAGATGGAAATCTCTCATTTTTTTTCTTTTTACTTAAGACGCATCGGGTTGTGTGACAGTCTGAAATGAATCAAAAGAGTTAGTCGTGGTGTCAGCAGTTTTTAATCATCAGATGCCATTTACATTTGTCTAGAGGCTCTTCTGCAAGGGAATAAAAACAGTGCAGCTTTCACCACATGTGAACATCGCCAT
This sequence comes from Plectropomus leopardus, assembly GCF_026936395.1. Taxonomy (NCBI): domain Eukaryota; kingdom Metazoa; phylum Chordata; class Actinopteri; order Perciformes; family Serranidae; genus Plectropomus; species Plectropomus leopardus. Next base: position 12,213,823 of record NC_142183.1, read on the forward strand.
GAGTTTACAGCATATCATGCATACATGATAAGGATTATTTCAAATCTTTTACAGTCCATGTTACAGAGATGCAGCGGCATTGTGACATTTACTATCATTCATTAGTTATCTTACTCTGGTCGCCTGAGGTTTTCAGACCAATGGTATGGAACTGGGTCTTGTAGTACAGACAGGATTAGGGTTCTGCTGTGGTCCATCATCCAGAAATAGCACAGGCTGTTTGCCGGCTGCTCTGGGACCGAGTGGTTACCGCAGGGCTTCAAGGTATTTAGAGGTCTGACCATGTTGGAGTCTCACTAAGGCTGGTTCTATATAATGAAAAGTCCTTGCTAATCTGTCTATAATTCCTCCACAAATCACTAGTGCATCAGTAGATTATTTTGTCTGTCCCTTAAAATCCATTTGTTGTGTTCAGTCTTGACATCTTAGTTCTAGACTTTTTCACCTGTTTTACATCCCTGAAGTAATTAAATGTTTTTTACTGACATTGGAATAAGTGTTTTTTTCTCTTGTCTGTCTATCTGTCTAGTAACTATGTTTACTGCACAAACTAAAGACAGTGTAGTAGTTCTTTAAATTCAATACAACTAATGCAGTGCCCATTGAAAACATGCCTGTTTATAAACAGGCTGATGGCTTGGCTTATGGTATTCCTACCTGCAGCTTTCTTGACGAGTGCTCATGTAGATGTAACACTTCTTTGGGTCCTGAGCATTACACAGTGGCCCCAAACAGCTATTGACATATTTGTTTGGGCATGAAAAATATAGAATTATGTTGCTATACTAACTTGTTGTATTCAGAAATAATGTCAGGAGGCCCCCAAAGTACCTAAAATATGGAACTCAATGATGTACTACAGGGATACTCAACTTGCTTTGCTCGGGGGCCACTTTTGCAAAATGGCTGAAGGCCAGGGGTCAGACATAGGACCCCTATACATGTCTCTAGGATTTTAGGACGTTTCTAGAATTTTAGGACATTTCCAGGATTTTAGAACCTTTCTAGGGTTTTAGGACGTTTTGGGGGATTTAGGACAACAGGGGCTGCACTAGGACCTCAGTCGGCGGTGCGGAGGATCCTCCAGTATCACTTTTTTTTTTATTTAAACAAGCTCTATTTAGATGCTGTTTTGCATCTTTTGTATACTTAAAGTACGAAAATGTGAATCATTTTATTTTTATTGTGAATTAGAAAATGGTTGGGGGTCACGCAGCACCCTATTGGGGCCAGATTTAGCCCACAGGCCTTAAGATGAATATCTGAGTGTGAGGTAGATCAGACGAATAGTTCTCAAGATATGCGAAGGACACACAGTCAGTCAGACCGAGATTCCTTGCTTTATAGTTGGGTAAAATATAAATGCCTGTCATACATGGAGCCTTGGCCTCTCTAAAGATGCAGTTGATGGGGTGATTATAGGGATTATAGCAAAGATCTATCTGCAGCTTTGGCCCTAAAAAGTTAAATGTTGATGTTATTCCTGCACTAGTTTTAAGTGCTCGACATCCTATTTTCTCTAATGAGCTCTACTGATTTATCCTCATCTTGCACTTTCCCCAAATTTCCCCTCTTCAAATGATGTAAGTATTGCTTGCGTCAAGGGATGCCATTTTTATTTCTGTTCATTAACTTTATAAAATGCTCCCTTTTCAAAACATAGCCAGAAGTGAAAAGTGAGAGAGCAATGAAATGTGCCACAGGCCACTGGATATGAACCAGGATTCATAGTGACTCACACTTTATACAAGACTGTAGAAAGGAAACAACCTGTCCAAATGGAATTAGCATTGCATGGCAACAAATAGCCATAATGCAATTAATGATGTACCTCGGTGATATTAATAAATGATCGTTATTGTTGTATTCCTCCCTATAAAGTACTGATGGAGCATTATGGTGGCTGCCAGACACGAGAATGCATCTTTGTGTCAAGTATGTATAATTCATGAATTACATGAAGAAAATCAGACATGGGAGTTTTGTGAAAAAGAGTGCAGGGGTATAGAGTGCGCCTGGCAACTGCTTCTCCTGTTAGACAAGTGCTCTATTGATTGAGAAGGAGATTGAAATTGATTGAGAAGGAGACTGAAATTACTGAATCACTCCAGTTAAAATTATGTTCCTACTCTCCTATTTCAGTTGTAATGCATTCTGCACAGTGCAAGTATTATTCTGCCGCAACTCAGCGAGTTTATCTTAGTTGAAAATGAATAAGTTACACTTTGGAATGCAATTTTTGAAATTTATTGGCACAGTTGCATAAGGGTGCATGCTAACTAGTGACGAGCAATCAAAAAAGTTACTAAAGAACACTGATATTTAGGTTTTTCAGGTGAATTTCTATGGTTAGAGAAATGCATCACATTTTTAAGACATGGGTAGAAGAAAATACAGTATTCTGCTGATAAATTGGTGTGGAAAATGTTCAGTCGAGATGCGGTGATTGGCATACAAATGGAGATTTTACCTTTGGTAATATTCAACCTGGACCCCATTTTCCATTTTTTTCGTGTCTGGGTGACTATTGGGAACTATTTATGAGAGTGGTCCAGTACTGAGTGAGCTGGCACTGATGAAACAGGTGGCAATTTAAACACTTGGGGCATTTGGCACTACCGGTGTACGTCCACTTAAAGTGCTTGTTTTTGCCACTGACAGGTTCAGATTATTATTTCAAGTGTCTGACAACAATATTGAAATCATCTGTACAGAGATTGACCTTGTTAACCAAGAAAATGTCCCAAAAGTGCTTTCACTAAACCCACAGTGATTTAAGCATGTGTAGAGCCATCGTATTTTCACGTCATTGGTTGAATAAAGTTTTTTTTTCAACCAGACAGTAGAAAGCCAAAGCAAAACGGCTTTTGTGAGTTTTATTTTGTTTCTGTCAACACTGAAGTGTATTTTTAGATGATAAAATGGATTCTGGTGGGTTTGGCAATGGCGATTTCAAGGCTGTTTCTGACTGAGCAAAAAGGATCTTACTCTTGGACAAGGCAATGTCCTCTTGGGATCCTTTCCATAGTGTTTTCAGACACTTGGAATAATAGTCGGAGCCTGTCAGTGGCAGAACAAGCACTTTTTATGGACATTAATTGACGGTGCCAAATGCCTTGAGTGGTTATACTGCAGCCTGTTTTGTAGCTGCTGGCTGCAGCAGTCTCTGTCAGTACTGGACCAATTTCAGAAATTGTTGCTCCATTTAGTCACAGACACAAAACCATTGGAGATTACGGTCCAGGTTGAAAAATACCATAGTTAGCCTTTGTAGCGAACCCCAGGCCAGACAATGGTGTAGCATACTAATGGTTTTAAAAGGGTTTTAGAACCATTAATCATGTAAATATATTATATATAAGTTTCATTTACTGTTTACATACATGAAACAAGCATATCATTACTGATGTCAATTTCGTCAGCAGCTATTTTAAGCATGAATGCTGCGGCAACGATTCAACTTAATTCCCACTTATTTACCAAATGTCAATTAAAAACACATACCCAAAGCCAAAGAAAACATATTAAACAACACTGTACCTTATTCCCATTCCAGCTGGTTAATTTAGCAAGAAACAGTTTGAAATTTGAATACAAATATTTCAGCGTTTTTCCTCCATTGTTCTCAAATCTTTGTGCAGTAATATTGTGTTTCCACTCTAAAGGCTTCAAAATAAACGTCCCGCAAGATCATAACAGGAAATGGGGTTATCAAAATAAGAGGTTATAGGAAGTGATTTTATTCTAGCTATTACCTTATTTATGGAAATTCGTTTTCCTTTGAAGGGTTATTTACACTCTTTGAGAGGGAGGGCTACTGAGCTGCAGCCTCATTTAAAACTTCCATCTCGCCAAAGTTCCTCCCCTTATCTTCCTCGCTATCCCATGTTTTTTTCTACTTACTGAGCTATTTTCCTTAACCCCACCTGAACAAAACTCAAAAAGAATTGTTCAGTACAAGCTACATAGAAGCTCTGGATGTAACATAGAAATCTAATAAAACAAGTGCTACGCTATTAACCTTGCCTCGAATACTAGAAAGCTCGCTCCCACCGTTGCATTTGTCCAAAGCATTACATGTCTTAATGGAGATATGCTTCGAGTGGAAGTAGGACTCTTTATTCATTACGCCGGTTGAATGGCCTCTGCCGGGCTTGGTCGCCTCCTCTATAGCCGGGATAAGTGTGATCTATGAACTGGCTAATTGCCTTTGTCCTGATCGCTACCATGACCAGGCCGTTAAGTGTCTGGAAAGGTCATTTCCTGTCCTATTTCTGCGGTATCCATCAGGGAGACTCTGCAGCAGCAGAGAGGAATACTGACTATAGAAGAAATTATTGTTTGGTTTATTTGTCGAATTATTGAAGCTAGTCCTCTGAGAGCGAGCCTGGAATGTGCAAACAGCTGGGAATGTATAACTGATTCTCAAAGAGGCTGGCAGATGGTTAACTGGGCGCTCAGAGCTGTCATGATACAATCATGTCACACAGTTTTGGCAGAATACAGGGTCAGAATGAGGAGGGAAACAGAAGATTAGCTGAGGAAATATTCATTCATTGATTATGGGAACAAAGGAGCAAAGACTCAGACTTAATTGTCCATAGCTGCTGCCGCAACAAACTCTGAGATTGACTCAACATATGACACGAATTCAGAGTGTGCACATTATTGTTCACCCTCCTGTTTTTACCCAATGCTAAATGGTTGACAGGACATGAAATGACCAAGTAAATCCAAGTAGCCTGTCCTTTTTGGCAGTGAACATTTTAGTAGCAGATTTTTTTTCTCAAAGCTGAGACTGTTTTGGATCCATTAGGGGTAGACATAATGCCAGGAAGTGTAGTTTTTGACATTTGACACACTGCACAGAAGCAGATGTTGTTAAAAAAAACATACAAAGTAAAAGCTTGGTTTATTTACAGCCAGTTTTTAGAACAACTACTTAAGGTTTATATTTCAAAAAGGAGTTTTGGCTTCTGCACAAAGGCACCAGACTGACAAAATGTGTTCTATTCTGGTGCTTGCTGGCGAGGGAGATAAGCAGGAAGAGGACAGATTTGACAAAGTAAAGCTGTGATCGAACATCAGTGGGTAGATGGGACGACAGTTCTTGAGTAGCAGCCTGTAGATCAGGAGTTTGTACTGACAGCATTTGAACTTGATTTTTCCAACTAATGTTATTAATAGGGAGTGTGCAGTCTCTTATAAATAAACAACTCTATCTGAACACACACAAGGTATGCATTAGAGTTGAATCTAACATTTTTTTATTTTTATTCTTTTTTCAGATTTATTTATCCTTTTGTCATATCAGAAAATTATTGAAAAATGCACATCACAGTTTCCTAGAGCCCAATGGGACATCTTCAAATTGCTTTGTTTTGTCTTTGTGCTTTTGTTCTTATGAGCTTAACATGCCTTTGGTCGTTAGTGTGTGTGTCAGTGTGTGTATATCTATCTGTTTGCAGCTAATCTTGCAAGCTACTTGACCAATCAGCCTTATATTTTGTGTGCATATGTATGACTTTATACTCAAGGATTTGTCATTGGTGAGATCATTTGCAGTTGTGGAAAAATGCTGACTCACTCCTCTCTAACTGGCCGGTAGGGGCGGCATGTTGTTAAGAAATCATCTCAGCTATCAGCAACTGTTGCAGGCCCCATATTGGCCTTCATCGTGGCTCAAAACTTATATCCATAGAAAAGTTTTGTCTCATTTTGAATCAGCATCTGCATATTATTTCCATACCCGCAGGTCAGCTGGAGATCTGTACTCTATTGAGTGCATTTTTCTAGATGTAAAATGTACTTTTCTCCAATACACCTTAACCTACAAATATAAGGACTATATTTTTCATTCACTTGTCCAGTTAATGTAAATTTAGAGCACCCACTGAGCAGCTGCCCCACACTTAACTCCTATATCAACCTTTGTTCTTTATCTATGATGTGGAAACATCAATTTTTCACTAAGTTAAAGTAAAACTGTGTCTAGGTCACAGTTCAGTTATGAAATCCTTGCACACCACGATGCGTCTCTCCTGCTGGCTGACAGCGTTGTCATCCGAGCACTCAGGATAGCAGTAGAGGAAGTTGTACCATTCTCTCGTTCAAAAGAAGTTTAACCGACTTCATTGACAGTCTACAGCAGAGCTGAGAGCCTTTGAGCAGCCAAGAGTCACGCTGCTCTGCCTCGAGCTGTCCGGCATCGCGCTGCCCTCCGTTCCAATACCCCTCTCCACTTCCATCACAATTAGTTTTGTGATGAGGTCACTTTGAGACAAGATTCGGTTTGAAAAGTTTACACCCTCCCATGCTGTTTCTTCTGCAGCATGTACAATGATGCGGCTCATAAAAGAGACAGCCAGACTAATAATGAGAAGTTATATTCATATATTATGCATGTTTTCTCACATTTTAATAATATTCTGTCCAGCTGGCAGGATGCATGTTTTTCTACAATTACACTCCACTACAGCTGGCTGGTCTCCTAACTAAAAAGATGACCACTATGTAGACATTTTCTGCATGCTGGAAGAGTGCTATCAAAACACAAGCCAATAAAGTTTCAGTTTGGGAAAACTTAATGTGCTGATTGGAGTCTTTGGAAATGCTGTTGGCATTAATCCTACTACTACAAATCTGCCAAACTCATATTTTGAAGCATTTTGATGCGAATGTTGTACAGCTTCCACGACAGTATTAGTATCCGCCTTCTCTGTGTGCTGCTGACTTTGAATTTGATGCATTACTATTCTTCCTACAGAGGCATACTTTGCTCATGAAGCTTGAACCAGAGGTCACTTTTAAAAGATGATTCACTTTACCCTTTGTCACGATGTTTCTCTCTTTAAATGAGTGAGCGCTTAGCTTTAGCATGCATCAGTGGAAACCCAAGGCATTTGAATAAATCAAATAAATCATTGTGCTCCTAAGTGGGTGTTTACTTGACTGAGTGCAACCTGTTGTGACCCCAACTGCTCCCAGCCTCCCTGAAGTAAAACAAAGATGTTGTTTTGCGCTCTTGTGCCCCTCTTTGGCTATTTGCTTTATTTATGCCTTAAATTTCAGCGTGGCAGTTTTTGGAATAGATTCTTCCTGACTTGTTCCCTGTTCATTACAGAATGAAGGTTCTCTTGCTTCGGTGACTAATTCCTTCTGGCACACTAAAACCCTCTTTGCCACAAACACATTCCCTCCCATTTTCCAGTGACAAAACAACAAGGGACTTCAGACAATGAGTGCTGACATTTTCTGCCACAGGGTCCATTAGCACTCTCATGTGTGACTAAATATTGTTGTTTTGCACTCACATCTCTAAATGTTAGCATGTCTATACTTATAGTGAAGCCAAAAGGGGACAAAAAAGACAAAAAAATGCGAGTCTTAATGGGACATTTAAATGTTGGTCCCCGCCATGTTTTGTCACTTTGTGACTAGAGTTTTTGTGTTGAAGACGTAAGTGTTTTTAACAGTGTTTCCAAGTACAGTGACAGAAACATTACCCATCCATTTAATCCTAAATTAGATATTAAAGGAGTACTCCACTTTCACGCATTAAGACCAGTTTACTCCTGATGAATTATCTCCACTTGAGCTTGAAGCCTGCTTTACAAACTGGTAAATGCCCATGTCTTTCAAACACGATTCCCTCAGACGGAAGACGGTTTGGCTGGATGATATAGCCAAAGATGTTATCAAAATAAAGTGTTCATATCAATTATCATATCATTATTCCTTTCAGTTTCAAGTTTAAAAGCTCATTTTTGTTGAAGAAACCAGCTACTTAATTGCAGTCAAAACTATTATTTATCGTCAGAACCTGATATAAACTTTGGCCAAACAGCAGAACATTTCACAAATCTGAGGTAGATAACAAATTGTAATCAAAATCATGTCCATAATTAATATAATACAGAAGCAGTTGTGAGAAAACTGAAAATTAAAACTTGAGAGAAATTCTAACCCTGCTGAATTTCTTCTGTCCACGTAGACAGATTGCCCATCTTTGCTGCTCTGTTGGACCAGTTGTGGGGAACTGAGCAGCAATATCTCCTAACTCATGAGATTGTTGCCCATACTTTGATGAGTTCAGTTTTACCAAAACTTATAGAGCTGATTGTCTGGCCTACAAAAATAAAACTTGAGTTTGATAAACCATCTCTCTCTCTTTTTAATTTAAAAAAAAGTTATCTGATGTATTCTGAGTTCCTCGTGCTAAAACAGCTGTCCAAACACTGTAGACTGTGGTTTGGATTCCTGATCCACAAGTGAAAGCAGGAGTGGCTGAAATGGCAGCAACAGGAATCTCCACAAATGAGAGCTGTGACAAGTGAAATCAAAGAGCAATATCCCACATCCTGCACATGCAGAACCACCAGTTTAACTGTCAACTTTTGTGCAAGAATTCAGTTTGGGTTTTCACAAAACTGTCTCGAAGTAGGAGCTGTGATGACTGAAAGCAAAAAGTGCTTTCACTTGTTTACTAATCAGCAGTTATATCAAGGCAGCATATGTGTCCCTGTTAGCAGTGTAGATCGTGATCAACATCAGACTTCACAGTGAGGACTTCAGCTTCCTGGACCAGAATTCAGAGCTCCAACTCATGGAGAATGACAAGTAGCCATCTGGTAATTCTTCTCTTCAGACCTGTACGGGAGCTACATCCCGAAATAGCATCAAAGGCAAAGAGTTGTCTTTTGAAAATGGGCTGTTGCATCTAGAGCGCTGAGATCTCACTTGTATTGTCACTCTGGGGGTCTGATACATTTGGATGCGGATACAGTCACGCACTCATTCTCATTTCAGAGAGGGGAAGAGAGAGGAAGCAGTGTGCACAGGACAAACAATACAAACGGCTAAGGAGCACTTTTTTCAAGTATTAATTGACACTCAAGGGAATATGGCTTCTTATCTACTCTCCTTGAAACTAAGCACAGCCTCTGGGATGTTCTGAAATCTACTGACAAGGTGTGGGCAGTCTTTTCAAAATCAGACCAAAAGGGGGCTTGCAAAGAAATCTGTGAAGTTGTGACACCAACTGTGAGTCAGGAAAGATAAATGTTTGAAATGGCAATAAATTCATATTTCCTAATGAAGCAAATGTGGCTCAAATTTGACACTAGCTGCAGGGAGCGGTGTGTAGGATTTAGGGGGATTTGGTTGCATCTAGCGGTGAGGATTGCCTATTGCAACCAGCTAAAACCTCCAGTGCAAATTTCTTCAGTGTTTATTGTTGAGGTTTTTTGGTTTTTTTTTATCGGGAGCCAAATTATTCGCAGAGGTCTATTTGTTTCCAAAACAAATGGCTCAGATGATAAAAACCAATAAAAATACTACATGAAGTAGTTTCATGTTACAAATCATCTGTGATGCCCAATGCCTTTTGGGCATCACAGATGGGCCACTAGCCCAGCATATGCAAATGTGTACTCACCTTTTTTCTTTCTAATAACTTAAGATACAGATGTTCAGGAGGTTTTTACTGGGGGCCAACTCATCAGCAGGGGTCTCTTTCTCTCCAAAACAAACAAAATCAGTAATTAAAACTGGTAAAAACATGGGATAAATTAGTTTTGTGGCCAATGCAAAAACACCAATGGCCTTATCTAGAGCTAGTGTTTGGTTTGTCTTATCTGGACTACTGTCGATACATAATGGTGCAACATATCGGACTCTGTAGATAAGGATCCACTTTCAGTGTAGTTATAAAATGCTGTTTATTGGGGCAGCTGTTGCTTAGGAGGTAGAGCAAGTCATCCACTAACTGGAAGTTTCGCAATTCAATCCCCGGCTCCTTCAGTTCGCATGTCAAAGTATCCTTGGGCAAGATACTGAACCCCAAATTGCTCCTGATGGCTGTGTGATTGTGTAAAAATGTTTAAAAACGAGTTGCAGGAGCCTTGGCCACCAGGGTGTGAATGGGTGAATGGGACAAGTAGTGTGAAAGTAATGTTTGAAGGACTAAAAGAGCGCTATAGAAGAGCAGGTCCATTTATCATTTATGACTCTTTCTAAGGTGACTAAAACAAAGTGATTCTTCTTTTAAGGTGATAATTCACTAAAGGAAATGTACTTATTATCTTATATTTCATTTTGCCAGTATATCCCCCTTAATCCTACACACTGGGCCTTTAAATGTATCATCCTTTTTGATCTGTAACCTGTTATCCATTTAAGAGATTAAGACATTCAACTTATCTCATCTGGCTTAATGCTCTTTGAGAAGATAATTACTAAATTAAGGTCTAATTATCTCCACTTTAGAAGAAATATGCACCGCATCCTGATGGCTTTAGGTTTTTAAAGTCTTCAATTTCACATTCGACGTGAGAAAACATTAAAAACACCCATTAAAAACTACTGCAGAAGAATGACACATTCACCTAAGGCATAAGTAGGTATAGATGACTGAGGCGGAAAATGACTGAAATGCAAAATGAGAGAAGAGCTGGCTGCTTTGAGTCGCATTTGTCGAGATAATGACTAAATATTGGTAGCTTTATAGTTCTTGATGCCGGCTAAGCTTTACACAGTCTTGTCTGAAAACAGATTATTGTCCTTGTTTGACTTTTTCTCACAGTTTTGGAGAGTTTTTGGAGACTTTGACAAACAAGGACACTGTAAACAATACAGGAAATTAATGACGGAAATACTTAATCCACGAGGGGAATTTCCATTGTAGAATAAACACTGACCCATTTGTGCATTGTTTGGTCCCAGTGTCCCTTTCCTTTTTGTACCTAATTTGTTATTCTCTTTTCTCTTTGATTTAAAATATTAATACCACAGATGTTAGATATGTCCTGTAGCATGCACCCTCAAAATGTTGCAGTTATACATTAGGAAACTTCTGCTACTGAAAGACGAAAGTTGGACTCTTGCAATCAGAGGCCAAAGGCTAGCGTCAGATACATCTTGCTGCTTTTAAAAGCTTAAGATTTATGATGGCAGCTGCTCATCATAAATCTCTTCTGTCTTGTGTACCAGTCCTTTCCCTCAGGAGAATAAAATATAGGTGGTCTGAAGCAAAATATAGCTCAGTTTCAGGCAGCATATAAGACAAAATTTTTTAAAAAGTAGATGGCAGCGAAGCACTTGAGTGAAGAGAGGCATAATTAAAAGAAGTTTACGTTTGAGAAGACAGATGGGAGAGAACAAGGGCAGGTTTCAGTTGAAGTGGAGGTTTATGGACAAGCAGACGGTGCCAGAATATGGTGATATACATATAAAGCCCTAAAGAAAACAGTTGGTCCATGCTGCGACCTAATCCAGTTTTAATTAGGAGGAACGGCTTGCACCTCAATGTTAAGCAGCACCCATGCTTGCTTTGAATCACGTCAGACTCGAGAGCTTCAGCAAGCATCAGCACCTGGTCCGCCAAAGAGTGCAAGAGACACACTACTTGCAGAAGTTTGAACCACTGGACTCATGTCTCAGAAGCTGAAGTTTTGAAGTGAATCCCCTGATGTGATGGACTCAGCAAAGAGTGGACATACAGTCAGTTGTCAAGCCAAGTGAGCGCTTTTGAGATGACCATCCACAGCGGTTCATGGTCGCACTCAGACACACACACACAGCTCTCCCAGCGGGGCCGAGTGCGTTGGAGCCAGCGAGCCTCTCATTAGCCATTCCTCTGGAACACAAAAACACATCAACATAGGCTGGATGTTTTTCTAACAGACTGCAAATAGCCTCACCAACTATCTGAGCGAAGGCTGAGCGATCCCAAAGTCATTAACATAAGAGCGTCCATGCCAGTCGACGTGCATGCCAGTCGACGTGCATGCCATACTGTAATAATGACACCGCGATTGCCCGCATAGCCAAGATATCCTTTGTACCGCTGCCTAATTGTTGATATCTTGATCTGACCATACAGTGCATGCATTAAAGCGTCCTGTCTTTCAAAGCAGAGGCCAGATGGTCAGAGCTTAGACATTCTGGGGCCTTGAGGACAAGTAGAAAAGAACAGTTCCCCTGGGAGGAACCTACATTTTCACTTTATTGCCTCCCACCACGGATGCCTCAGAGACTTATTATTCCAACATTGCTCTCAGAAGACATTGCACATGCACGTGTAACCTAACATGACCTTATCAACTGTTGTGTTGTCTCTCAGCACACACACACACTCATTCACCCACTACATTGCAGAAAGGGCACGGGCCTTTGACAGTAGAAAGCGGATTAGTCTGTAAACCAAAGATTCTTAGTGAGTTTAATGGAATAGAGATGAGTGGATGGAAGATTTAAATAAATTAACCTTCAGTGAATTCCCCCAGGCTTGGAGAAATGACAGAGGGGGGCTGAGGAGGAATTTTTTTTTTCCTGTCACTGATGATATGAATAGTCATGACACTATTACGACGAGCTAGTGCTCTTTAACATGCTCAATAACCTGCATTTGAAGCACAGCAGAAGTGAATATATCGACAAATGTTCCTTCAAAGCAGGAAAACAAAAACCAATTGCCCTCCCCTCACATTAATGACCCATTGCATTTTGTATTTCGCCCTTTACGAGTCCGTGTTTTCAATCCATATGCCAATGTATTGGTATATCGCATGCACAGTAAGGGCACAATGAGATGTTCCGATGCTAGCATTGTTTCAAAATGTCATCACAACAGGGAATAGATTAACCTTTACCAGACTCCCTACAGTAAGAATATAATTCTTTTCTACGTACTTATCATGATATGAACCCTGATTGGTGCCGCTGACATTTACCTAAAGATGCAAAACACTGAACATTCTAGGTATTCTCACTTCTGTATTGATTGGGATGTGATTACTCACTGTAATGTTGGAAAAATAAGGATGTTTGGTTTTTATTTGCTACTTTTTGTATTTTGAAACTGACATTTATTCCTGAGTTGAAAGGTTTTTTTGTCCTGTATTTTCTTCTCATTGCCTCTTAATTACTTCTAACGACTGGCTCTACAGCCATGTCTAATATGAGAAATGTCAGGTAATTTCTTTTTCTTTGTGAGTAATTGTAACTGAATTTGAGCAGTTTTTCAATGTGAAAGTCCTTGTGATGATGATTATTTTTCATAGCAGTATGGTTGGTCAGGAATATTCATCATTGCAGTTTTTTTGCACTTCATTTCCCTGCTATTCCTGTGCAACTGTTTTGCCAGTACCTTGAATTTATTGTACTCACAGCACCTGCTACATCCCCCGAACAATGAAAGTGTGAACTGTTTATTTAATTATCCTTGATTGTAGTAAAAACTCAGTTTAATCAGCTGCCAAAGGAAAAACTATGTCTGTAGAGATGGTACTGTCTGCTCCATGCAAATGTCTTATTAATAAGAGACTGACTGTGGGTTCAAAGTGTTTAAAATTTGAGCGATTTAAACCCAAAAAGCTCTAAATAATGAAACCTGGGCTGTATGAGAGATAAATATAGTCAGTTCCAATTTTCTCAATGTTTAATTTTATCATTGAACTAATTGACATCAGATGAATGGACACTCACAACCAACCAGTGCCTGTAGACCAGTAATAAGACGAAGTGTGTGTATGTGTGTGTGTGTGTGTGTGTGTGTGTGTGTGTGTGTGTGTGTGTGTGTGTATTATAGAACTTCAACTATTAATTGATAAGTTTTCATTCCACCGCTGTAAGACCTCCCATGGTCACCACCCTGAGTGGTGATTTACACTGAAGCTTTTCCAGTCCAGACTGCCATCTTGATGGTCTTTCAGGTTTGTCTGGTTTTAATGAAAGTAGAGGTTTTGTTTTACCTGGCTGAAGTCTGTCACTCCTGATGAAGAACATGAACAGATGGTGTTTAAACACCCAGAGAGTACTCACAGTGATTAAGTTCTTTGTGAAGTGAAATTTTCATTAAAGCCTAGAGCTCGAAAACTCTTTAGTGAAACAACATGACGAAGTGTTGTAAATACTCGAGACAGTCTCAAGACCACTTTTTGAAGGTCTCAGTTTTGTGTGGGGCTTGGCCACATTTTGGGACTTGGGATTTGACTTGGGATTTGATTTCAAGACCATGCAAAACAAAGTTGAGTTAATATAGATAGTTTACCTGATTTCAGATCTTTAGTGTGCACGTGCAGTATGGCAATACAAGAGGTGAATAAAGAGGAATCTTCATTTGTATTCTGCTAGTTTGTAGTAGGTAGAGCAAGTGCATAGTGACTTACAACTGGTTTAGCCCTCTGATAACTTAAATGGGGATAAAACCATTAAACTGTGCTGCTCAAAATCCTCTCAAAATGTAAGAAATCATGTTTGCTTAAAACACGAAGAAATAAAACATGTTGCCAGAATAGACAGAAACAGCAATAGTGTGCTGGGTATTTTTATACAAACTTTACATGTTCACAAGTCACTTGCGGTCCACAGCCCACCAGTTAGAAAGCACTGCTCCAGACTTTCAAAATAGTTTCGGACCTACTGGATCTAATCCCAATAATGTGAAACAAGTCATTTCACAGGGGTTCTGATGCTCAAAAAAATGTATCTACTAATTTACAGATGTCTCTTTCACAATGTAAGTCTATGGAAAAAAATCTTTTATCAGGCTAAATGGCATCACTTGACGGACCTGGAAATTGTTATTCTACTATATTAACCGTTGTAATTCCACTGGCCACGACCAAAATTGTGTCCAAAGCCCAGCGCTGTTCCTGGGGGCCTGAGCACACGGTCTGTAATTTGAAATGTAAACCATTGTTAACCACAGTTTGCATGGGCAACAGCCTGTTGGCATTACCCTCAGCAAATGCAAGAGTCACAAACAAAGCCTCAGACATTAATTTTCTTTTTCAAAATGGGCAAAGCCGATGGGATAGTGCAGCTGTCCAGAAAATGGCCCTGTTTGTCCGCCACTTGTACGAGCTGCCTGTTGGTTTAGCTGCTCTTTGTCTTTGCTAAAAATACACAGGAAGTGAAAAGCTTGGCTAATAGCCTCATGAGAATACCGCAGCTGCCTGGCATGCCTTGCCATCCATCGCTAAGCCACATCAGTCAGACACCTTGTTTATACATCTGCTAAGGGCACTCATGATTTAAGTCCGCTACCTTTTTAAGGAAGCGCGGAGCTCGTGCTCATAGTCTGTGTTCTGACACTCGGGGCTATGAATAGAGCAATATCTCATTTTATTGTGGTGGCTGATCTTTAGCGAGAACTAATGGCAGGTCTTGTGACTTTGTTTCATCAGTAACGTTTCAGGTGACTAAAGGCTAATTTGGGATCCTGTTTGTAGACGTGCCAGCTGCCTCCCAACAGGACCTGGAGTTAAAGCCAGTGACTGCCACTTCACTGTGACCCATAGCAGCCAGCTTTGCAGTAATCGCAATGCAGCCTGATTGTGAATGTTATCAGAATGTGACTTGTGACCTGCATGTCTAATGTCTTTGTTGACAGACATTGTGACCTCTCTTGAATCCTTTTTAATCCATTATTAGAAGACGTTGATGCCATTTCCAGCCCAATAACATGGCGTACATTCTGACTTAAGTGTTAACGACATAGACTCTAATTAGATGGACTGTAATTGGAATTAGTGCTTAATTAAAAATTATAAAAATAACAATTAATAATAATTATGTCAACATCCAGCCTCTCATATCTGACGTTTTGTCGTTTTCTTCTTTTTAATTGAAAATCTTTTGAACTCTTGTTGGACAAAAAACAAGCTTTCATTGTGGAAATTGGGATGGCCATTAGTTGGGCAGACAGAGCGCTGTACACCAATTACAGATTATTTCATAGACCTTACAGTGTTTTTATTTGATTATTTCACAAAGAAGGCTTCACAGTGTTACCATTCACATGAAATTCATTTTCTATTCCCAGTACAGTGATTGTCTGCCTGCTTTTGGGCTTGTGGTCAGTTCTCTGTGCTAATCATGTGATGTCTGTTGTCAGTCTGAAGTTTAGAGAGAAAGGAGCGATGTTTCACAGGAAAATAATCAAAGGAAGAAAACCCAGGAACCCTTGGCTTCATGTTTGTAATGGGACAATGGCTCTGGGAATTCTTTCTCCCAGTTCTTTCTGCTCTACTAAATCTGAGTGAATCATGAATAAATGTTTCCCTTTTTAAAGCATTAATCCAGTCAGGTAGATCCAACTGTGAGTTCACAACCTCCTAAAACTGCAGTTGGATTTGTGAAGGCATTTTCCTGTGTGTCTCTCAGTGTATGTTTGTGTGTCTGCTGTATCTCAAGACTACACGCAGTAGAGTAAATATGTTTTAATTTCTCTGAGATTTCAGGGGGGATGCAGGGGACATGTTCCGCTCAATATTTAGAATATGTGCACTTGTCCTGACCAATTAAAACTAGAAAGTAGCAGAGGACTTGTATTTTGACAAAATTAAAGACATTTACACCACATATGGATGCAGAGAGGGTGTAAATTGGTGCATAAAAATTCACCAGAATGCAGGAAATTAAGTGTTTTGATTAGTGCTGGCCATTATGACCTAAAATTTGTATCAAGATTCTGGCAGTTTCAAGGTATATCACAGTATTTTTTTCCCCCTTTATATAGATTTATAGTGGCTTATTCTACTGGAGGGAGTTCACACATGATTATTTGAATCCATGATTCGATTAGATGGTTGATTTTAAGATCCTGGTACAATTTGATGCTTTAATTTGCGATTTAATTTTTTCTTTTTTTTAAAGCACTGAGCTGCTATTGTTGTATTAACAAGTGTTGATATGTAGGGGTCAACAAATTATTGGTTTTATGTCCTGACAGCTGTCATTTAAGCAGTGTTGAAACAAAACATACACCCTTGCTTCTTATGTCTAACAGTGTCCTTTGACTGTTGATTGACACAAGACTCTGTGATTATTTATCATTAAGATTTAAAGCTGACAGTATCAGACGACACATTGATCACATACAATCTCACGTTTCTTGACAACAAAACTCATTCAACATTTTCAGTTAGAAGCTGACATTTTTCAAGACAGAGAGGAACATGTAAAGCACAGACGCCATTCTCAAGTGTTTTTCATACAATGCTACTTTTCTGTGATTATTTTGCTTTTTAGGATGAACAGTTGTTTTGATGCACCCTCTCGAGATTTAGTCCTGATAGGTAAATGTGCCTAGCCCCATTGCCTGTTTAAAGACACAAATCAGTGGAGCCGAAATTCAGTTTGTTGTCAGATATGGTTTAGTAATGAAGTGGAATAGTCGGAGAAGAAAATTTACTTCTGAGGTTGGGGATATGTTAATGTTGTGTGCCACCATCTGGCCCTTTTTCTTGTTCAGATGAGTAAACGTGCAGTAGTCTACATGGCCGCTATACAGTGTGTTTCTCACTGCTATCTTAGATTAATAGTCCACTGCTGAGGCCGCCCCCCCTCTTAAGCACTTACCTACAGTGTTGTGCTGATGCACGTTTCCTAATGCTCTGCATTATTCATGCTGCACTGTTGGATTTATTAGCCAAAAAGACTTAGATTAGGACTACAGCAATGGTTAAAGCTGTGATCTGTACAGAAAGATCACAGGTTTGATCCCCACAGCTGCCACTGTGGAGAAGTCTTATTAAATAAATTATAAAGTCATGAATTCTATTCAATTCAATGTATTTGTGACATGAAATTACAAAATATGATAAAATGAATATTATGTAATGCTTCTCACAAAACATGATTACGTAATGCAGAAAACTCATTAGCCTCTATGACCTGTAATTAGTGTATCTTTTCCCAGATTGTCGCTTTCATATTATTTGGATGTCCACTGTAGTGATTGTATAGTATCCTTAATGGTAGATTATAATTTTTAAAAGTATCGTGTTTTTTTATTGCTTATTGTTAACTTCAATTGAAGGTATTTGTAAAAGAAATCTTTTCATATAAGGCTGGGTATCGGCACTTGATACCTTTTTAAGGTGTCGACCAAAATAAATAACCCAGCACCAAGTAAAAAGTCAAACGATACCTGCATTTGATCATTGTTAGGCCAGGGGTTTGATCCCAAACCGTCTCAACTACCTGCCAGATCAGCAAACTTTCCATCTCCAGAGCCTCCCGGCGAACGCTCAGTTTAAAATCTGCCTGGTTAGCACGAGCCAAACCCAATGTCTGAAATCTACAAATTATTTTTTGTGGGAAACCAGTGATAACCAAAACCTTTTTTCCTTTAAAAAAAATCACATTTATTACAGTTGTTGCCATTTAATTTCAGCTCTCTAAGATTCATGAATATTGTAATTATTAAGGTTATTCAGGGTTTCCTGGTATCTACTTTATAGATAACTTTTATTTTGTCTTAATTATTATATGAAGACATCAGAGCGGTGCACATTCCTTCCTGGTGTAGATACTCGACTTGGTTTCGCTTCCAAGGCACTTAAATTGTGTTTTAATGACCCGCTGAGTTTCATTGCATATTCTAATGGTCCTGTCTTTTCCTGGCCCACTATACCATTAATGGGGCATGCTGTTAATGCATCCTTGATGTGAGATCAGGTCACTTTCATTTGTGAGATATTTCTCGTATCCCATCCTGAGGGCCCCAGAGCATAAAGTTTGTCTCTTAGTTTTCCGCATTATTTCCTTAATTCACTCTGCAGTCCCTCTGCCCAAAGCCTCCACCTGTCTCCACCCAGCCTCCTGGTATTTATTTTCCTCCTCCCCCGGGGAGTGATACTCGCTGACATCATTCTTCCCTCTGGCCAGATGTTGAAACTTAAACACGCCATCCATCAGCCCACAGACAAACGAGTAGCACAGCAGACAGGGGCGATGACCCAGCAAAGACGTTCTTAATATACAGACTCGCACAGAAAGAGACTCCAGGCCTCGGCCGTGTTCCCACCCTTCATTTTAAAAATCAACATATGTTTCTGCTGTGGGCCGAAACTGTCAGATTGCCGGTTTCTGAACACTGACAACTGTTCCAAAGCTCGAATACAAAGATAAAATGACGATGTACAGCCAAAAAGTCATCCATTGAGGCTGAATCTGTGTAAGGCTTTCTCCACTGTTGCTTCAGAGCTTTAAACTGTACTAACATGATGACCCAAGAGCAAGATAAGGCACAGAAATGCACATAAAATGTACTGGATGCACTCAGTCTTGTAGCTCTGCACCCTAACCATGCATTTGAGTGCAACAAATTCCCTCCTTCCTGATTCATCCTCTGCACAGTCATCTTTATACCACATCCTGTTCTCTTTTACATCAATTTAGGAAACAAAGTTGTGACTTTTTTTGGACAAAATGAGTATTCTTGCCTTGATGTTGAACTGGAATGACACAGTGAAACTGAGTGGTATTTCCCTGTCAGTTGTTCAGCACTGTTTCACTCTTTCCGTGGTTTTTCTTTTGGCCTTTCTTCATGGGAAGACTCATGCCTTGACTCAAAGGCTGTCTCTTCAAATGTAAACTGCTGCTGTTTATTGGTGACAGAGTTAACATTGGCAGGGTAATGGATTTATTTCGCTCCCTACACACTATTGGCGTTCATCGTTAGAGAAGTGTGACAGATGGATGCTGAGTAGAGATCGACTCAGAGGTCTGCGTGTGAGCTCAGACAGAAGATCTATTTAGACTGACTCTGCAGCAAACACACAGTCCCTACTGCCTAAATCTAACAAATCTCCCACACGCAGGTTTAATGTATTTCAAGGCCTTTTTTATCAGCTTGTTGTCTGATTGTTAGCATGACCTTTGCCTCAGCTCCGAAACACTCTGTCCCCTTTGTAGACATGTTTAGCCAGTGTCTTTTTGCATGCTGAAAGCACTGATAACTGAGAAAATATGGAAAATATTGTAGCTTACATAAAAGCAGAATAAAAAGTGAGTTTGTACTAACATCAGTTTTTAATTTAGGACACTTGGATTTCTTTTGTTGTTGTTGTTGTAAAATTCTCATCAGATAAATGTAATATTTTATGCTGCCATGCTTCTAGGCTTCTTTTTCTTTATTGTTGGGGCCCAAGCACAAAAGTGTTTGACTCATGAAAATTGGATTGCGCATCTGAGCTGCCGAAAAGCGCAAAATTATGCAGTGATTTGGCTCAGGCATGGCCACCTGACTCATAGCTACCCAGGAGCACGCCAGGATTGGCATGGAGTTCCTTAAATGTCTACAAACTTTTAGCAGATTGTTACTCTCATCTTCAAGAGCATGTTAACATTTTTTGGGGAATTTTTTTGCCTGACAGGAAGTCGGCCGTCTTGGATTACAAGCTTTGATTTGCATTTGATGAGCACGTTTGAGGACTTGACAATGCACAAAAACTCACAAAATTTTGCATCCATGTTCAAACTAGTAATTATTTTGATTTGAAGGTGCACTTTGGATCTATATCACCTTTTAACGCATTTTTGAAACCCTTGGGATACTCAAAAACTCACAACACTTAACGCACACATTGTGCCACGTGGCTTAAGAGGTTATGCAACCATTGGGTCAAAGTGTTTTTAGCGGGCTCTGTAGTGCCCTGCAATGCATGGAAGGTCTCAGCTGGGAAAAAGTTGCTGTGATATTTATAAAATTCGGGATGCATATTTCTGTCATCATAAGGGATATATTTCTTATGGGTTTCAGAAGCTCCGCCCATCTGAAAGTGGGCCACTGTGAATTTTGTAGATTTTTCATGTATTTTATGCTAATATCTTCCAACTCCTCCTTGGCTTCTTATCAGACTTGTTTTAAATTTTAGTTGTATAACCCTCTGACTAATGTGACGTTCTAATGATGATGTCATAGGTCACATGAGAGCGCACCATTTGAGGCACTTTAAAGGTATTGTACTTTTTGGAACTAGTAGAGGATTCAGAAAATCCTTTTTACATTTGGGGCACAGAATTTCAAAACCTTCACGATGCCAAGTTGTGAGGCTTTTGTATTTTCGTGCAATTTCAGCGTAGTTCAGCGTTCAGCGTAGCGGCGCAGCAAATTTAAACTTTTTTTCAACATGAAACAGAAAACTGTTATAACTTCACTTAACATGGTCCAGTCTGCTCCAGATTCCACATGCTGGACAAGAGTCCAGTCCTGAAGGTTACTGACAAACATCATCTGATTAACATGAAACTTTTATGGTGTGGTCTAAACACGATACACAGCAACGTGACATTTATTTAGTGTGTTTGATTAAGAATCCCATAGTGAACACAGGAAATGGTACGAAATTTCTTAGGTCGTTCCCAGCGGCAAGCACTTAAAGCAAGAAATACCTTTCAAATCCTCTGCCTTGTGTCCAACTTTGATAGAAATGCACAGCGACGGTGACTGCTGTGCCGCCAGTACCCTCGAAATGTGTGAAGGTGCAAGGGCCTGTTTATTGCTGTTTGTAACTTTAAGTTTTTCTTCATTTTTTTTTCTTTGAGTGTCTGAATTGTCCATCTTTGTTAAGGTACTGATCAGTCTTTGTTATTGAGCAATTGAATTAAAGGAAACCAGAGACACAGTCGGCACATAAATCTATAATCTCATTTGGTCTGGTCTTACATGCAACAAGCAAAACACACTTTAATGAAAGAATTCTTTCAAAATTGCACAGTGTCTAAACATAATGTAAGAGTCTTAAATTCATAAAGTACATTTTATAAAGCAAATACAAAACTTAAAATCCCTAATAATGATGTTCACATTTAGAGCACACTGAGCTTGATAGTGATGGGGGTCCTGTGGACGTCTGATAGAGCCACATTAATGTGGGGCTTCTGATCTGTTGTGTAATAGAAGGAAAAACAAATCTGTGCACAAAGAGGTGTCATGAATTTTTCATGACTGTAGACTGAGTCTCCCCAGGACCCTGCTCTGAATTATAAACAAACACACAACTCTTAAAGACTGGAGAATAGCTCATACATTAAGCAGAAAACACAAGTTAACTTGTTTATCATTTATTAGAACTCCGGAGCAATTTCCACTCTGTTTTTTTGGTTTCATTACTTATGGATGTAAGTGTCCTTATTGTCTTGTATTCATGATATGACTGTTGATTCTGTTATTGTAAGACAACAGTGAGTAAAATCAAGATGCTCAAGAATACCTTACCTCCCTTGCACTGACTGAACTGGCTTCATTATACAGCACTGTACGTCTGAGCTGATTGTAGAATTACCTTTACATCCGTGATAAAATTAGGGTAAGAGTTGTGCTGATTTAGATTCTTTTTTCATTCTTTCTCTTAAACGTTCTTTGTGGCATTAACTTCGTATTTTTCTCACTCATGCTCTTTATGTTAGTATTGAGCCTATTTTAAGTTGACTGAGAGAAAAAAAAAGTGTGTCTGTGTACACAAAAAATATTGATTTGGAGTCAGACATCTAGTGTATCATTGTGCCTTTTCTATGTCTGGGATCGGGACAGAAATATTCTGGTATAGAAAATAAAATTGATTTGCTAAATAAAAATGTCAGTTCTCACAAATCCCTGGTTTCTACTCTGTCCAAACATTTCCTAAAAATGCCTTTTTAAGGCCAGACTTTTAATCACTTTGTGACTCTATGTCTGTATGTGTCAAAATGAGGGAAAGTGTTCTGGTAAAATAAAGAAATAAAAATGCAAAAAAACAACAACAAAAAAAATCACAAAATTAAAAAAAAAAAAAAAAGCTGAAAGCCAATGTTGATGTCTCCTCCACCCAAAAATGTGAGTTTACTATCAAAATTTGCAGCAAATCGCCCCATTTGAGAACCTGAAATCATCAAAAGTTTTGCATTTTTGCTTAAATGATTTATCGATTATCAAAATGTTCTACTTTTTTTTAACTTAAGTTTCTGCCAATAATGTAATCAATAATGTACTAATGATTTCAGCTGTGCTTTCTATTCACATATAAATCCTTACAAATCAGTTCACAATCTAACCACAAGCACAATTTAGTAGCCATATTGGAGCTTTTGATCATGATCTTTAGCAGATGGAATTCATTTTTACACAAATTTTAGTTCAAGAATCCAAACATAATCATTTTTCTATCTTTTTAACCTGATAGCGTTAAAGCCTGATCATTGCTTGTGTGGTTTCACCAGAGCCACTGTCATTAGCGTCACCGTGAGGTCTGCAGTGCTGTGTGTCTGAACACAGCCCGCAGGGTTTGGACATGAAAAGCACCGTAGTGCTGGAACCTCATGCTGCTTTCTCTTTTTCATGCTTCACAGTGTTTCCCCCTTTGGTCTGGAGCCATCACTTCATTTACTGTAATGTGGTGCTCTGTGTCATCTGTGTCTTCCAGGACTCAACGCTCTGCCCTTTGATCCAGCAACCAATAACGACCCTCTCCAGTTCAGCAACTCCAGCGGACCACTGGTGACAGAGTGCCCTCCTCTGGAAAACACTGCCGAGAATAGCAAGAAGAGGAAGAGAGCCAGCCTGCCTCCAGGTACTGACCACATCTGCCTCACGAGTATTGCACCACTGCTGCAGGATTATACTGTGGTCTCAAATACACACTGTTTTGCCCTCAGCCAGGTCGCATTTTAAATGCAAGTGCCAGTTAGGCTCAACAGAGAAGGCCTCCCTTCAGAGAACCTTTGATACAATGGCTAGATTTTTTTGACCTTGAGATTCCTCTCCCCCTACCTCTACCAACATCAAATGACTGCGATGAGAATTGTTGCATAATCCTATCATTTGGTGGCAGTATGGGGGGGAAAAAAGTGGCTTAGCTCAGTCTTTGTTGTTTTCGATTAGCTTGCCATGTCCTGAGGCTCTGGTTGTCTGGCCTGTTTGGAGGTCAGGCAGCTGCAGCAGGAAACTGCTCCGCTGAGATTTGTGTGCCTGACTGTCTGTTACCGTGCCAACACCACCTGCCAATCAAAACTGCAAACACACCTTCAGCTTTCTCTCATTCTCTCACACACACACTGACCTGTCATATTAACAGGGACGCACTGAGAAAAAGGTGTGTCTGTGCACACCAGCGTTTGTGTGTGCTACAGAGTGTGCTATAGTTAAACAGTAATTTGAGTTAGCGGCTGGTAATGTGTCAAATTATAGAAAGACTTTCTAATTAAAGAATTAAAGAAGTACTGACTAATTAATTGCTTTGTGAGCAATAGAAAGAAGAGGGCCCTTATGAAGGAGAGGTGTTGTTCCATGTTCCCTGCTTTCTTGGCAATGCTAATTGGGCTGGATTAATATTCCACATTAGCACAGACGTAATCAACAATTCATCTATTCTTCACATCTTCACATGGAACAGTTCACGTCTTGAAGTTTAATTTCATTTTAATTCATTGACCATGCCAAGCTGTAATTGGACAATGTATCACAGAGGGTTCTCAAACAAATACCCAATGTATGTCCAAATGACAGATTTTTCACATTTGATGTTATACATTAAGACCGCGTTCTGTTGTAGTCATAAAATTTGCCTCTTTAATTTCTTCACGTTTAAAACAGGACTTCCTTTTAGTTTAAGGAATACTTCACCCACACAATGAAAATTCATGTATCAATTATGTTGAATCTGTGAAGTAAAAGAATCAATTAATAGCGAAAGTTCCTCATAAATCGGATTAACGGTGGGGCATGTTAAACAACAACAAAACTATATCAAAACATCAGTTACAAACTCTCACAACTAGCATAGTGTAATCCAAGTCTCATTTATCCAGTTGTATTCTCAGTGCTTCCCAAACTACACCAGACTACACAGACAAAAACAATAATTTTACTAAGCTGAATATGGGAGCAACTGGTCAAACGCAGCTTAGAACAGTGAGTTAGTGTTATTGTCTGACTAAAGTGAAACTAATCCGTTAAAACTAAAAAGTGGTAGATCAGCAGCTCCCGTGTTCAGTGAGGTAAAATTACTCTTTGTTAATGAAATCTGGCTGTGAAGAGATCACAGATAAGTTTCATTTTAAGTTAAGTTCCCATCCGACAGGGTTTCCCTGGGTCACTCCATGAGAATATACCCCTTTTACTTCACGTCTTCAAAAATTTTCTCCATTTTTGTATTCTTTGTTCACCTGAGGCATGCAAGAAACACACATAGTATTTATTCCTCAAAATTGGGCTGCCAAAAGTTTTCAGGCCACTGACTGAAACCTTAGAAATTCACAAATCATCCAGACCATATTAATGCAGCTTTCCAATCAACAAGTGGCAACTGTAGAACCCTGCGACATAATGTATGTAGATATATTTTGGGAACCGAAAGGGTTTTGTTTACTGTTAGAATTTTAATATGAGCACCGAGTTCTTTCGTCAGATTTCCCCCTACAGCTCTGTATCCTACAGTTACAATAGCATTACTATTATTCACGATCCCTCAGTCATGTACAACCATGCAGGTTTTTCTCCATTATTGTCTCATAATGTATCATTTTCTCTTCCATTGTCATACTTGCACAGTATTCAGAGCTCAGAAGACGCATTGATAGCAACAGCAGTAATAGTGAACAGTTATATTTTTGTTTGTGTATGCCGATAAAAGCCCTTCAGAAAGCCTGAAGATAAAAGCATTCCCAGTCTCGGCCATTCTGCACCAAGTTATTTATATCACTCTTAGTGACTCTGAGAACTTTCTGCTTCTAATATTAAATAATGCAGGATGTTGACATAACGTCCTGTTAAATGTTATGGTGCTTTTTTAGGTCCTTTATATATTTGTAAAAGCTGCTGTGAAGACGTGTCATACCAAACCTTACAAATGTTAGTCCTCTTACACTCTTCAACCACCTGTTCACGCTGTATGTCAAATGCAACTTAATTTTGGGTTGTTATTTGTAGTGGAATGATTGTATATTGGTATTAGATTGAGGAAAATGCAAAAGAACACAGCAGTGCAGTCTTCAGCTGAATGTTTGGATCTGCCTCAAAGAAATGACCACGATGAGTGAACATTAGGATTGTATACCCCCATTTTGCATGTTACGGTCGTGATTTCAACTTTGCACTTCCTCTTCCTGCTGCTACCCATGTGTTCGCTGTTTGTCAGTCCGTAAACGTGCACAAAGGTTGCTCAGAGAAATAGGTTACAAAGGAACACATGTTAACATCCACTGTATTAAACTGGGATATGGGAGACTGCATGGAAATGCAAGAGGTCAGTAATACAATTCCTTAAGTCCTACAACTTTAATTTGAAAAGAGTTTTCTGTTATTTGTTTGAGGGCTGAGTGGGAGGGAGAGTTTTTCATTGCAGTGCAAATGCTTCTGAAATGTGCAATTGGTTAAATGTTCAGTGGTTGAAACTTATTTAGAGTTCTAGCAGCTACTGTGTGTTAGTTTCAGTTTGAGTCAAATGGTAGGACGCACAGTTATGTGTGATCTCTCTTCATCCTGGTTCTCAGCTGTTCCTGTCAGGTCTTTCAATAGATTACCATTGTTTTATGGCTGATAAGTGAAGCACATTTAGCAGCCACTTGCATATTTTACCAGCATGTAGCTAGTTGCTGGTGCTAATTTCTGACCCTGCTCCATGAGAAATCTAGCTGGAGAAATCTTTACTCCACTCCCCCTATTACAATAAAGACTTTGAAATGTATTTGGTTGAACCAGATTGCTGCAGAAAGTGAACAGTAACCTGGTTACGTAAAAGAGATCTATAATGCTTTTCCTTCTGTCCTTTCATACATACATATAATGTTACAATGTCGGATGTTCACATTAAATGTTGTCAGTTTTTTTAAAGATGAGGTAAACATATGTAAAAGCAAAAACCTAAGACTTCAGACTGTTCTGAATGCTCTGTTTCCAGTGTTTTTTCCAACATTGGCTACAAGCTGCCGTCAGATCTTGACCAAATTATTTATATGATCATCTGCTCCAGGCATGCAAATGCAAGTCATTACATTACTTAGCCTACACTGCTACATGTAGCTACGTGCTAACATCAGGGAAAACTGTAATCTTGGTGGCCGATATCGATCTTTTCTCCCTGACTTCTGATCATATTCCTGCTGGAACATGTCTGGTTTTGTTTTTGGTAACTTTACAAGTTAGTGGTGAAGGTGCTGCTATTCACTACCGTTTATCCTGGCTGCAATGACAGTGCAGAGATGCTGAGATATAGAAGACCCAGAAACCCAGAAATGTATTTTATGCTGTACCACAAAACTTTGAGCTTGTGTTCCTCACAGTCCTTATTTCAGGCATCTAACCAAAAACCCATTCAAAGAGGGAATTGGAGGTGCTAAAATGCTAACTCATTTCCAGGTTTTAGGTTCTCTATAGAAACCCGCAATACAAGTATGAACCTGAAAATGAGAATAATAGCTCCCTTTTAGTGCATGTAAATGTTCTGAGTTTTTAACAGTGGAGGTCTTGAGCAGCTGTAGCTGTGGATTCACGGCCAGCCTCCGTCAGGTCCTCCTGCTCCCTAATGGAAAATGGACTCATTAGCAGCCATGTTGATTGAGTCTTGTTAAAGGACCCTAATGGATAGATTATTCTCCATTACAATTGCCAGTACACTTGATAATCCATCATGCTTGTGTGCAAGGCAAGCATCCAACACATACACTTTTCTTAAACATTACACAGCTGCATTTTATTTCAATAATTGCCTGAGAATTTAAGGATGCAAGAAGCAAACTGCCTGTTTGATGTGGCCCATGAGGATTCCAAGTCATTCCAAGTTAATGCCACCCTGCTGATAGATTATTTACTAATGATCTTTAAACCACCGCACCAAGACCAAACAACAAGCAGCCCGATACATAATTAAGAGGCCCTCACCTCCTGTAAACAGTTACAGGCAACGTTTGAAGTTCAATTGATATTCTGTTCACTCTGCCTCAAAATAGAGTCCACTCACTCCACGCTCAGACTCAGTGTGACTAACTCGATATTTTTATTTAGTTGAGTATGAAACAGCTCCAGAGAAATTTCCTTCATTGGAAATCATGCCCACTTGGTAGGAAATTTCCAGCTTGTTGTGACTCTTTTACTTAAGCATGTAAAATATATATTGTTGTGCTTCTTTGTCTTTGATCCAGTGGAATTGTGGCACCAGTTAGTTGTTACCATGCTTTCTCTATCAAGCATTGCTGTTTTAATGTACTTATTCCCTCTAAAGTTGAGACGATGCACTTGACCACCATCTTTGCTTTTTTATCTTTTCAGTTTTCTGCGTTTATATGCACTCTGTGTGTGTGCGTGTATGTGTCTTTTAACAATCCATAATAATAAGTGGTGCCTTGGGGCAGCAGGCACACTGCAAGGATTTTCCTTACTGTTTTTTTTTTTATTTTTATTTTTTTCAGTTTTACAACACAGCCAGAGATGGCCATTTCCCCTCAAGTCACGCTGTGTTTAAGCTGCAGGTGGTGAAGAGAATGAGATTTTGAAATGTTGCTCATTTTTTAAGCGGAGCAGGATTTCCCCTCGTACAATGAATATAAATGCCAGTTTAGGAGCATCCACACAGGCTGGATTTCATTATCCTGTGCCTGTTATGTAAATGTAATAATAATCTTCATTTGTGATGCAGTTCAAAACAAAGTTAAGTGTGATTTGCAGGGCCAAATAGGGACACAAAAGAATTGAAAGGCATCATAAAGAGAACATTTGTAATAAGGAATGCACGATAATATCGGCACGTTTTCGGTATCAGCAGATATTGGATTTAAAGTGATGTATCCGAATCCGCAAACATGCTAATATCTGCCGATACTACAAAGCAATTTTTTTGTTGTTTTTGACAAAGTGAATATGTATAAATCATCAACCCTAAGTTGATGTATTTTTCATTTTTTGCACAAAGAGTATGCATAATATGATACTGATTCAACTACAGAAGAGGCTCGATGATTAGTAAAATAAGGTGGGGCTAAAAAGGAGTTTATATCGATTTTGGTTATCAGCCAAATTAGCTGTTAAAAATCGGCATATCAGATGTCACCTAGAATTCAATTTGGTACATCCCTACTTGCAATGTCAAAATAGAAATAAAATCAGGAAAAACTGGATTTTGTTTGTAAATAAAGAAGTTGTTTACACTTATTAACCAAACAGCATTGTTTGTATCCTTTAGGTGTAACATATTTGCTGGTTGCATCTCCTCCCTCATACAAAAATTGCAACGTTGATTTTTTTTTAAAAAATGTATTTTTAGAATCCAGTATTGTTTACAACATATTTTCCGTTGATGTATAAAGAAAAGATGATACAGTGCTGGAGCCATTGCTCATTGGTGCGTGAAGCCTTAAAAAGTTTGACCTCCCGCAAATTACCCAGATCTTCAATTTGGGCCTTAAGAAAAAGCACACAAGAGACATACGGCAGCCGAGCAGCTAATATCCAGTTTAGCGCTCCGCTGACTTGAGTGGGAATAAAATGATTTAATTGCGCAGCTCCTCTAAATGTTCAAAATTTTATTGGACCGAAGGGATCAAATCTCGATAGTGAAATTAGTCATTTCCCAATGTAAGTCAGAGGGAACAAGTCTTTTTGGGCCCATAGGCATCAGGTAACAGACCTTGAAGTTATAGTTTCATAGTTTGGCCACTACAAAAATTCTCTTCGAAGTACAGCACACTCCCTGGGGGATGTTTTCATGTTAGCGGTCTTCCTGCCTTTGTTAGTGCATTGCTGCATATTCTAGTGCGCTACTGCCACCCATGTGTCTGTGGAATAGTGTGAAATATTGGCAGGCCTATGCATCCTGTCACCTCCTTATTTGCTTGCATGTGATGAACAAAACAGTGATCCATTCGTAGAAAAATGGCTCCATGGCACTACTAGGGGCCTGAGAGCGAGGGCTTTCACAGCTGTGGATAGCAAAGGTCCTGTCAACAATGGTAATGAGGTGTGTTTTCACTCACTGCACACAGTGCTGTGCCTGCAGCACTCTTTAAGTAACATCCTGCACTCTATACAGTTTACTTTGGGTTAATAAGAGTGCACATTTTAGCCTTTAACAGCCCTTATTAAAAGGAACCCTAACAACATATGGGAAATTCTGGTCATGAAACAGAAAAACATAAGTGACATGAGGACATGCATTTCTTAAATAATGAATTCTTGGAGACTGCACTGAGCAGCACGCTTTTAAAAAATGTCTTGAGTTTACCATGTAGAGTGCCTTCACTGAAAACTGCCTGTGTCTGTGCAGCGGCAAATATGTATAAATGTATTTATATGAAATAGCTCTTTGAAGGAGAATGTTTGGCCTTTGGCTGAATGGGTTTCTAGCACCCTTGTAACAAGGTTGTTTGACTTGAAAAAATATTGAGAAGTGATCAGAACCGAGGCATATTTTCAAACCCAAGGCAATGTATATGGATTCATCCAAATTACTTCCAATGCCAAGATTAAAGAAACATCCCCACACTAGAATGTTTTTCTGTGCATGAAAATCAATCAATTACATTTTATCACAAAGGCCAGTTCAAAGCCGTAGTTTTTGCAAATAAAAATAATTGTACTCTCACCGATCCAATCTTTTGTGCATTAACCTTTAGTCTGAGCTGAGAGAGACGTGTTGAATAAAATGCTATTGATTCTTTAGCAGAAAGGTTAATGTAATTGAGAAAGGCGAAATAAGGACACATGTTGTGTCGGTAGGGAATGACAATGTTTTTCAGTCAACAGGGACATCATGACGTGCTGAAAAGTTTTGTTTAGTATCACATCCCACCATCCCTGTGGTCTTGTGAGTTATCATCAATCAACAAGTTCCAGGTTAAATTTCCATAAAACTAAATATAACTAAATATCATTGAAAATATTGTCATTAGCTGCTGACCTCAAGGGTCTGCCCAAAATGTGATGTTCTATGTGCAACTTTTCCTGTGTGAATCTGGCTCTGGAGCCTCCCAATTTAGCAGAACTGCCTATTGTCCACTGTTTGTGTTTGGCTTAACGTCTGTTTCTATAGAGTATTTGATGGTATGTGTTATAAAAACAAAATAAGAAAAAACATAAAAGCTGAGCTGCTGGTGATAGAAGTCAATGTAAGATGTATGATAGTTTTAAGTCTACATGTAGGGTTTTGCAATATAAAATTTTCGTACCAGCAACCGTCAGAAGCAATGATGATTGTTAATATATTCACCACATTCCAAAAGCTCAAATGTCAAGAACAGAAATGTTCTTACACCGATTAGAGAGAGAAATACAACCGTACACCTTCTGTTCTCAAGTTTCTTTCTTTTGCCTTGTTAACTAATCATCAAACACACTTCATACATAGTCAACAGAAACAAAATAAAACTCACCAAAATCGTCTTTATTAGTCTTACCAGTGTTCCAGGAATCACCAAAACTGGTTTGATTAGAATAAAAACCCTTAATTCACTGAGTCAGATGTGAAAATATGTCGGCTGTACCACTGTTTTCCCAACTGTCTCTCTCTGCTGCTGTTGCCCTCCCTGTTACTAGTCTTGTAACGTTCTCCCCACCACTCGCAGTTGCTTTGTTTATCAGCTCAGCTGCCTGTTATGCCAGTAGAGACTGACCACTGGAGATGCATGATGTGCACTACAATACATCACGTCAATACAGAATATTCATATTTGTTTAATAAAGAGATAAGCATCTGTAATTTTGTATTCGGTATACATTTTAGTCCTGAGCCTCTGCAACCTCATTTACTGTTAGAGAGACTACTGAGATTTTTCACTTTACTCTTCAAAAGTGATTAATTAGAAGGAAACTGTAAGCTCTGCAAGTATAATTTTCTGCATTATTTTTGTATGCAAAGGAGAAAAAAAAGAGAGTCGGATTCACTTGTTAATATATTTACAATATCCCCCTGTGAATATTATTAGACATGCTTTCTTTAATGACTAAGGACAAGTTACTTGCAAAAAAAATCTTGTGTTTTTTCTGTGCTTGTTAGCCACTGCACTTTTACCGGTTTGAGCTGTGGAGTAAAGCAATTCTCATTGACTTCATTCGTGGTCAGTTTGTGTTGGAGATTCTGAAGCAATTTTGTCAGTACAAGGTCTCAGATGGGAGTGTGTCGTCTACGCCCTGTTATTTTACTCTAGCCTCCTTTATGATGGATGGTTTTCTGTCTAACTGCTGCTTTCCTGTGTGGGAGCACCAAAACCTAAGAAAAAAACGGTACTTCAGTGAACTGAATGTGGTTTCTCTTTGGAAGAACGTTGCCATAATAGTTTCCAATATCACAGGCACCAGTATTTCTTTTGTGGCATTTTTTATTTTTTTGAAAAGTAATGGATTTGAGCATAAAAACACTATAATGTGATGTCATTGACCCACTACTGGCAGGCAAAGAGCTGTTGGAAGGTAAATAATGTAATGGGCTACTTAAGCTGTCAGAGATGACAGTCCATTTAGATATATTGATGTCCCAGAGAGGTGTGTGTGTGTGTGTGTGTGTGTGTGTGTGTGTGTGTGTGTGTGTGTGTGTGTGTGTGTGTGT
The DNA here is from genome assembly GCF_026936395.1 of Plectropomus leopardus. NCBI lineage: Eukaryota > Metazoa > Chordata > Actinopteri > Perciformes > Serranidae > Plectropomus > Plectropomus leopardus. Next base: position 12,246,123 of record NC_142183.1, read on the forward strand.
GTGTGTGTGTGTGTGTGTGTGTGTGTGTGTGTGTGTGTGTGTGTGTGTGTGTGTGTGTGTGTGTGTGTGTGTGTGTGTGTGTGTTTGGGCTGGGGGAGATCTACAGCTGGATGTCAGTCTTTGTGACGCTGAGGCCACACAGTGACACAAAAGATTTAGAGTGATGCTGATGGATGAGAGACACAGGATGACAGACTGAAGGTAAAAGATGAACTCATTAGCTCACAAACAGGACGTCTGCAGGTGTGTAAGGGCAGTATTAAGGTTACTGGTATTCAGACTGGAAGGAGAAGCTTCATGTTTGTGCAGCACTGTATGTCTAGACTGTATATGTTTTAACTCCAGCAGAGAATAGTGATTGAAATGCGTGCCAAGCTGTGAAGGGCCCTGCCTCTTTATTCTTCTGGGATTCCTCTGCTTCACTCAGAACATAACAGTCCACTTGTGTCTACTGCTGCTCTGGGAGAGATAAGGACTACACATTGCCTCCATGTCTGTATGTGTAGGCATTATCAAGCATTTTTGAGTATTTCAAATTTATTTTCATTATCAGTTAATCTTCTGATTATTTTCCCAATCAACCAACTCATCATCTGATGCCAGAAATGTCAAAAAATAGTGACAAATGTCCAAAACCTCAAAAATATTAATTTTGCTATCGTAAAAGAAAACCAGCAAATGTTTTCATGTAGAGCCTGGAAGCATTTTTGCTTGAAAAAAAAATAGGAAAACAATGAATTAATTATGACTTTAATATATAGTAGATCAGATGTATTATTTGTAGTGTTTAGGACCAACACATTCCTACTCCAAATGAAAAATTCTAACAGCATTAGTTTTGGAGTTCAGGGATGCTGTATCAATTGACTCTTATGATATACATTATGTCTCTTCAAAATAAACTTTCATTTTCACAAGAAGTGTATAGTTTCCACTCATTAGATACATACAGTCTCTTTTCCAGGTAAACTTTGAATGTGGTTAAATACTTAGTTTTTAGGTTTACCTCCGTAGTTTTAGGCAACAAAAGGTTTTGATTAGTTTCATAAAAAACATCATGGTTTAACTTAAAATAAGTTAATTTCTTGCAAACATAATGTACCATCATGTGCCACATGTGACTAGTAAAGCATGCTGGACAAACTAGCATATTACGTTGTTATCAAAATAATTTGATTTATTTTTGTGTTCACACAGGACACAAACAGTGGTCTCCTTGATGAAAGTCCGGAGCTTGTTTGACCTATCCGCCTCCTCTCCTTCACACCCATTGTGGTCTTTTTTGCTCTTAATCCTACGGGGATTGCTTTTCACATCAGAAAATTTGTGAAAAGATCTGTTATTGTATTGTGTTATAAAATTCTGCAATATCATCTAAATCACACCAGGTTGTTTGAGATTCAGGTCAAAGTGGAGATCTCTAGCCTCATACTCCATCCGCTCTGATCATCACCAAACAGTGAAATGAAATTGGGGTTCATCCTTTATCCCTTTTCCCATTTCTCACTTTCATCATTTTTAATTGTGCTCTTCTGCTCCCTGTCGCTCTGCTGTTCGCTGCAGCGGTCAGGGATTTAGTGCCACTTCACCTCATCTCGCAAAGCCTACAAACATATGAGATCTAAATAATTCACGTTGCCACAAGGCGCTGCGCTCTGTCTGTAGACTCAGGCTCAAGCTAATGGCTGGAGCTCTGAAAAAAGATTCTAATATAAAAACAGAAACCTGGCTTGTTTTCTTTGGCTTGATCAAAGCAAACAGGGCAGCCTTGTTTTTGCACATGGCCTCCCTCATTTCATTACCTTTACACAAAGACTTTGTAAACAAACAATTAGCCCTTAGATGCATTTTCCTCTTCATCCTTTAGCCTAAGGGACATAAAACTCAAGCCAAATAAGTTGTCTCCTTTTTCATTAATATTCTCAGATCCATTTTGGGTTATTATTTTCAGCTCTGCTAAATTGATTTCTAATCAGGACATGGCCTGCAGGCTGGAGTTTAAAAAACTGGCAGTGTTGTATTAACAGCCCCTAAACAAACATTATCTTCTTAGATTTTTTTCCCTTTTTATATCTAATTGAATTAGCAAGTATTTAATAAGTGTGTAGTTTTCCAAAAGTCCTTGGATGATATGTGTGTAGTTTTACAACATATTAAGGGCCTACAACTCACACAAGTAAATCTTAGAAAATCGAGCGAAGCATAAATAAAAGTTGTTTTTTTTTTTACCCTCGCATTTTGTCTGACATTAAAGTGTTGTTATGTTTGTCAGAGTTGTAAAAAAGACACTTTACAGTACTGTGCAAAGTCTTCAGCCACCTTAAACTTTGTTATTTTAGCAAGGTTACAATGATCATACATATTTATTTCTCGATAGTCTCATTGCTAAAATACAACCAACTTGCAGGCAACATGTATACAGTATTAAAACACATGATTCAGAGTAAAACTTTAACAGGCTGAAGTTTAGTGTGACCTTCTTTTCCACTTAAGTCTTGAACTCTCTTGGGAAGACAATATGAGATTTACAAAACTAATTTTCTGGTGTATTTACAACAAGTTGCAGCATGTGCAAAGTTTAATATTGATTGTTTGAGCTGCATTTTGTTATGGTTGTACAATTCCACGTTTCATACTAAATATTCACGTAAGTCTGCAGAAGCTATTTTGTTTTGACTTTTGTGGTGTTTTAATGCATTGTACATGTTCTGTGCATTCCTGTATTCAGTGTTGTAACTCAGTCGATTGATAGAAAATCGATTGGTTACTTTTTGTCATTTTTCAAGCAATTTTTTTATATATGATGTGTGTGTATATATATATATATATTGGCTATATATATTGGCTATTATTGGCTATATATATATTTTTTGAACTATTTGTTGGTTCAAATATCAGCAGGATATTCAAATTGATAATGCAGTTGATTATGTAGGGTTTGGAAGTGTGTGCTATATTAACTGGTGGTAAATTAATTAACTGGATTGTTTTTACAACAAGCTGCATGGATTTGATTGATTTATTTTAATGTTCTGCTGCGTGCATGTTTCAGAAAATATGTCGCGCCACCTCCTTGCCCCATGTATTTCAGCCAAATTTTTTGTGGATTTTGTCTTTTATTTTGCTTTTGAATATTTGTAACGGGCAGCATAGTGGTGCAGTGGTAAGCACTGTTGCCTCACAGTAAGACAGTTTTGGGTTCGCCCTTCTGTGTAGAGTTTGCATGTGTTTCCCATGTCAGCGTGGGTGTTCTCTTGGTTCTCAGGTTGCCTCCCTTAATCAAAGACATGCGGGTTAGGTTAATTGTTGACTGTAAGTTGCCTGTAGGTGTGAATGTAATGGCTGCTTCTCTCGAGCCGTTTTTACACCATGCTTAAGGCCTGATGGGAAGTCCCTTCTTTACGTCAGAACGAAATGAACCAACTTTACACAGAACGAAACATCAGTGGCATCATGTTGCTCTAGTGTGTAATTATAGACTGCATGTCGGCATTGTTGAACCAAAAGAGGCGTGACATTAAACACAACAGTGTCAACCTGTTGTGTGACATAAAACATACATGTCAGCAGCGCTTCATAAACAATAACAATGACATAACATGACAATAACCGTCATTTACCTTCTTTGTTAGCAATCGTACATGCCATTTGGGGAAAACAGTGAAATTTGGGAGCTCCTTACCCTCTGAGGTGAGACCATTCTTTCCCCCATTCCACGATCATGTCTTTTATACAGAACAGCAAGCCTGCATAGCGGCGTGATATTCACACCTTGGACTGGCAGTGTAAAAAAGGCTTCTGTGTGTCAGCCCTGTGATAGTCTGTCTGTCTGAATTACCCCACATCTCGCCCAGTGTCAGCTGGGATTGGCTCCAGCCCCTCTGAGACCCTGAATAGGATAAGCGGTTTTGTATAATGAATAAATGAATGAATTATTGCTTTTGTTGAATTAAAAGGCTGTTGAAAACAAATGCAGAGAAAGTCAAGTTAAAGTAAAAAATGCTCTCATGGCTTATCTATACATCTTTAAAAGAGGGCTGCAGCACTTGATCTCTATCTCAACCCTTCTCCTTTTTTTTTTTAGCAAAAATAAAATCTGTCATTTTCTCTTGTTGAGGGCATGTTCTCCAACACAAAAGGATGCCCCGAGATTTAAGGGCTCAGAGGGTTCAATTACAAATGTAAAGGCTGTAGAGAGGTTTAATCTACAGTGTTTCTCATAAAGCCACCGGCGACTGTCAGATTTCTGCACGTCTGAGAAGACGGCCCCACAAACACAGAGGAATAACCGCTCTCCGGGATAGGTCGGATTACCCGATGAATTATTTATATTGTCTAGGTGGGCGAGCTTTGTCTACTATAAATGAAGCTAAATTTGGTTTCATCTAACCTCTGGTGTTTCTGAACTCATTTAAATTGTACGAGGAGACCATTGGGCCCACATTACAATACTTCTTCCCTCTGCTATAATTGAAGGTGGGAATGTTGGCCAGATATAACACGACACCATATTATACAGCATGTGACATGTTCGGCTCTCCATTACATACGCACAGAGCTGGAGTTTTCTATATCTTTAAATCTGTTATAAGGGAAAGCAAACAATAAGCGAGGGAAATATTTTTTGGGCGCTCTGTGTTGCTTTTTGTGTCTGTTCTCTTGGTATCGTCTTTGCTCTCTCACGTCAGTTACCTCAGCGAGAAGCTGTAGGAATCTCCCTGTTTTTACCCAGCACTATGCTCACAGCAGCATGTTCATCACAGAGACCCCGCGGCTCTTCTTTTCTTCCATCAACACCTCTCCCTCCATCCAACCTCCCCCTCCTCTGCCCTTCTGTCTTTTCTCTCAGCCTCCAGCCGGGTTAACTGATCCACACCAGCTGCCTCTCACTGCCTGACATTAGTGCTCTAAACCAGTGTGCTGAAAATCTCCTCTGCCTCTCTTCTTTTTTGTCATCATCCTGCCACCTTCTTTTCAAAGCCCCCTCATTTCACATGGCTCTGTGAGAGGCTACTGACGAGTAGCGGTGCAGAAAAGCTCAGGTGAATAGTAATTAACCCATTATGAACCGTCCCAGTGTATCTGACTGAACTGTGGGCTGATGGATGATTGGATACACACAGCTGAAACACCGTTTTGTGCTTGTTCATTTCTGATTAATTATGAGGAGAAAAAAGAAACAAATGCTATTGGAGGAATATCCATGTTAGTATTTTAGTGTTCTGTCTAGAAAATGTCCGTTGTTGTCTATCAACAAGGCCCCATTTTTACTTTATGTTTGGATGAAATCCAGATGAGATTTACTCCCACCAGTGAAAATCAAGTTAGAACATTATCAACATGCCCATTTTGTGTTCTTTTATAATTTACAAGATGTATCATGAGCGAAATAAGCAGTCATCACAATGATGGAGCATTTCCGCCTTGGAACTGCAGTGCAGCAATCTTAAAACACAGATTCTGACAACCAATCTCGTCAACCTGCAGGGCGAGGCTTCCCATGTCATCAACATAATGCTACAGTGAAACAGTTTGACTTTCACTTTTACTAGTCAGAGCTTTCGATCATTAGCAGCACAATATGTACTGTTTGATAATATAGTCAAGCCATCAGCTATTGTTATCTATTACCTATACATTACTAATGTGGTGGAGCGCGGTGAGCAGGCGAAGGGACGGCCGAGCTGCCGGGCGAGTGGCTGAGAGGCAGGTGGAAATAGAGGTGGGGACAAGGGCTGTCTCTTCTTATTCAAAATTTGACCATATCCTCAAACATAGTTAATTTGCGAACTGCTATGACCTCTTCAAATTCAAAATTTACAGTATTTACGTGCAACAGACCATTTGAAGTGATCCAGCAGGGGCCCCTTCAAAATTTTTCTCTCAGCTTGAGCTGTTGTGCCCTCCTAACCTTTCAGTAAATTAAGCTTAAGCAAAAACGCTATGGTTGTTTTTCACGAAGAAAATGGAGGACACTGGTTAGCAAAGCCATTCTGAGAGGACAATATTGACGCAAATGCATCTGAGAGGTGGCGTGTGGAAGTTTTTTGGGTTGTACACGGAAAGACGGAAAAGTAACTAAGTTTATTCAAACTCTGATATTGTACAAAGCAGCTGTCTTACTCTACATATTCAAATTATTTTGAACAATATGTATAAAGTTTAAAAAACTGTTTACTCTTGATTTTTTTGAAAAATAGACAGCCCTTGCAAAAACTAATTTGCATATCTGCTCACTCTAAATGAAGCAAAGGTGTAGAGTTACATATAAGCTATTTAAAGCCATGAATGGATTTATATTTCATTGAAAAATCTTCTAAATTTGTCATTTCGATGACTTGAAACAATGTCAGGAGAAGAATTTCAACTGCACATAGTCACATGTTAGTGTCTGTGTTGGCTAGATTGCAAATCTGATTACAATCCATCTTGTTTTTCCCAGGCTTCATGCAAATCAGGGTCAGCCCCACTTCAGTCCAGCTGGTGGTAATGCATCTGAAGCCGTTTAATAACTGCCAAATTGCCAAGAGAATAACAACTTGTGCACTTCAGCAGTTCAGTTACAAAAACATGTCAGCTAACATTAGTGAACAACTATCCATATGCTGACAGTAACACATGATTAATTGCATTTATGGGCAAAGTGTGAGGATTAAACTTTTATTGTCTACAAGCTGCTCCCTCAATATATCAATATATATACAGATAAACACTGTCTCACCCACACGCACCTTTCAGTGGTAGAACTGATCAGATAAATGCTACAACAGCGCCTTCTGTATGATCACATATGTTGAAATCACTGCAGCCCTTTGGTGATGAAATAGGCTGTCAACAGGGAGAACGACAGCTAATGCCGGTGTAACTTTAGCTGCCATTATCACTGGGGGGCATACCACGGGGGAAAGGGGGGCAGAGGCTGTAAGTGGAGAAGCTTCCACAGACCACTCACTGATGTTGTTTTAGTTGGGGGAAGTAAAGCTTATATTTTGACAGATGTTTGCATTTATACTTTTTCAACACCTGGTTACAATCTCAAACTGAGGTTGAAGTTTGAGGGGTCTGTTTAAAGGAAGTTTAAATGGGGTCTAATCAGTAAACAGAATGATTATCTCAGCTCTCGATTGCCACTTCCTGCTTAGTGCTTCAGGGTATCTAGTTTTCCCCAGAAGTCTCTGAGAGGAAATCCCCACAGATTTTTTCTGCTCTGTTATTCCTGCAGCTCACTGGGCATCAGGAGGCCTGTTGAGCTTCCCTCATAGTGTGCCACCCAGCCATAATTAATGCATGATTGTACCAGCCTACACACGACCGAGGGAGTGTTTGTTAATGTCAGAAAGCCAAGTTAGGTGACACAACATAAGACATCAGAGCCAGGATACAGAAAGTGGAATCACATTTTGACAGACAGTACAAACTCGACTTTTTTCTATTATTTTTTGGTAAAAACTCAATGAAATGGCATGGGAAGGCTGCACTGTGTCTGACCATGTTGTGAGACTGCTTTTGAAGAAACACAGCATGTAAGCAAGCAAAACTTTATTTACACGCCACATTGCTTGTCAGGGGAAATGCAGTGCGCTCAAAAAAAAGAGTAAAGAAAACAAGAGTATACACAACTAGAGATGTGTATGAGTGTGTTTGGACCAAAGAGGGAATTGTGAAAGAGACACTACTTGCTCAAGATGTTGGATTGATGGCCAATAACATTTTCTTTAAGGCAGTCATTGTATTATTTTTGCAGGTGTAGTTGTGCTTTAATTGCTATAACTGGCCTGAGGCTACGCCCTGCTCTCTTTCAGCTGCTCACTGAAGGATCCCCTCCTCCCCTCTGTTAGATATTGAAAATGAGTCCCCGTTTTATGACTTAACAGCAGTAAAATGTGGTTTTGAGGTCTTAATGTTACTGCCTGAAAACGACTATAGGTGCAAGTGTTAAAAAAAAAAAAAAAAAACTGCCTTCAATTGCATTCACAGACTTGAAAGAAATGTGCTGCTTTTATCTTTTTCATTACATATTGCTCTGGATATTAGAGTTGTATCCAACCCAGGAAAACCTTGGTCAACTGAAATTCTTCCTACTTTTAAACCAGTCAGTTGGTCGATAGGGGGAAATATTCAGCATTTTATCTCTGGATTAAGTAAGTCTGCCACAGTGCATTGACCTGTTAGTGTTGTGTGTCCACCAAAGCGTTTCTACAGGGCTCAACATTAACGCTCAGTCATGGCAGGTAAACTCTGTGGGGCAAGCGGAAAGCCTCCTGTATTTACCCGATCAGGCAATTTACAAATAAATGTCATCTCGTGTAACCTTATGTGTAAACAAACTACTACTATCTGTCTCCCCACTCGGAGTTTACCAGGACTGATTAGAAAAATCTGACATATGGAAGTTAACTCCGGGGTCAGTGATGTCTCATGACAGAACTTTACTAACGTTAAATATCTTTTGAATGCAAGATATGGGAAACTTACTTTTTTTGACCAAAAGATAACACTAGCTGTCGTGCAGCACCAGCGCGGGCTGAGGTGCGATCGTATCCCTTTCAGAAGCTTTGGTAATATAACCTTGAGCTGCAGTGTCTTTTTAGAGACTTTGTTAAATAAATTCATATTGAGGAATGTGACACTGAGTTTCCTCTGTGATTATTAACCTTTTTTTTTCTGAAAATAAGAGCTTAGAGATGGATAGTGGCTGTTTTTTATAATGCTGCGCTTGTCACTGTCACTTTTTACTAAGCTGTTGGGGGGGGGGGCGCTATTATTACAAAGACCTAACATCACACACACGTACAATTGCCAAACAACAAAAACTTCAGCTGGGGAAACAAAACAGCTTTGTTGGACACACAGCCTGATCAAAGTAACACCAGTGACTGTCTGACCAATGTGAATTTAGTCCGTCAGGAGTATATCGACCAACCGATCGCCCAAAAGGTGTCAGCTGTACGGGATATAGTTTTCAATATAAATTACAGCTGCAAGCAATGATTATTTTCATTACCAACTAATCCACTAATAATTTTCTCATTCAGAAAATGTCAGAAATGAGTGACAAATTGCCACTGTAATCTTCCAGAGCTTTAGGTGATGTCTTTAAGTGTCTTACTTTGCCATCCAAATTGTTTAACATCCAGGTATTCAATTTTACTATTCTACCGTAGACTGAAAAAGCTGTAAATATTAACATTTGAAAAGTTGGAAACAATAAAGTTTTGGTGTTTCTGCTTTAGAAATGACAATTTCCAATATAGATTTGTGTTCAATAGACTATTGTCAATGCAGTTTTAATATATCCTGTGTACCTATATGCACCAGTAATTGTTTATGCAAAAGTCACATTAAGTATGGGAATTCATCTATATCAGATTTGACTCTTGAACCTCTCTTTTTATCTTCATTTCCTGTCTTTCAATTTCTTTTGAGTCTTAAGTGTTGCTGACCAGACTTTATTAATAGACGTACCTTTTTCTTACTCAGTGGTATTTTCTAAAGGGCACCAATCTCACCGCTCTCTAGCAACAGCTGCCAAGACAAACTAAACTTATGTCATACAGGTGCTTTTTGTCTGCAGTTTGAGAGGCTTGATGATCTGAAGAAAGTCTTTTTCTTTCTACTACGTCTACAAATACACTCTGTGCTGCCAAAGTGTCATTATATGCCAAACAAGCTCCTTCTCTAACAATGACTTACGCTGCTTATGCTCTCTTTGTTTTCTTCAGTATCCCCCTCATTCTCTCCCTAGCCGTTGTCTCAGAGAGGATATCGTCCTCACGCGTGGGCGGAGGAGCAAGTTGACATTGTTTCATCTTCATAAGATCGTCTTTACCTCGTTACACTGTGAACGTTGTGTGCACGGGTTTTGCACATGGGACTTGACCTGTGATGTACACTTTTGAAACAGGAAGTAATTCTCTGTTGGAAATGGATGACCTAATTATCCTACAGCGGCATCAGTAAAAAGAAATATTAGGGACACAATCTAAGTGATGAACTAAATTGAATGATGGCTTATTTATGAAAGCAGTGTTTTTTTAAATACATATGCCTGTTAAACTGATCGATAAGAAATGTAGATGGTGGCAGATCTGAGTACAGTTTAACAGTAATGTAGGAGCAAATCTTGGCTTTTTGATGTGTCACTTCTTATACATTGTGGATGCCCCGAGGCATTGTGGCACAATGATGTTTGTACCAACAAGGCGGTGGCTTTGTTAACAGCCTGTTGACGTCCCACTGCTTGGCTTGACTTCCCCCGCAGGTGTTGGTATTGTATAGGGAGGGCTAATGGGTTTAATCTAAAGTCAGCACACCACATGATTAGGGTTGTTAAATTCCAAAGTTTGTAGTAATGGCATTGACCGAAACGGTGTTTGAGCCATTTGTCAAAGCCACTGGGAGGGAAGCTGAGATTTGCTGTAACAACTTTACACTCCCTCTCTGTCACTATTGTCTATTATTCCACCCAGTCATCTTACACGGGGTGTTGTTTTGCTTTCAGGCAAATGTCTTCTCCATCCCATTGTCTTGCCAAATTGTATGCATGTGTGACAGTACCTGTGCTTGCCATGGTTAGGATAAAAGAAGTGTATGATGGGTCACGCTGCAGATGGTTTTCCTTCGTTGTCCTGTTTTTTATGTTGATGACAAGTTGAAGGATGGGTGTCTCTAATAAAGCCGAAATGGTCAATTTAAGGTCAATTGTGTTGAATTTAGGGGCATCTATTGGCAGAAATGGAATATAATATTCATAACTTTGTTTTTACTAGTTTACAATCACCAGAAAGTAAGAACTGCTGTGGTTCGTTACCTCAGAATAAATGGTTTATAACTACAAAGGGAGCAGGTCCTTTTTCAGGTGCAATGTTGTCTCTTACTTTAATGTTGATCAGTTGATCAACAGATAAGTAATTGGAAAAACTTACTGTTTTGCTGTTTTTTTTTCTGTGAAAGCAGGTTAAATATATGTTTTGTTTTTTAACAGTTGTGAAGACAAAACCGGCAATAAAAACGTGCTAATCAAACAACTTGCATGATAGAAAATTGTAACAGGCAAATTACTATCTTATAAATGAAACAATCAATAGAGAAAATAATCTGCAGATTGGCTTTAAACTTGAAATTAATTGAAAAATGCCTGTTAAACCCATTTAGATCACATCCTTCAGTCTTATTGTGCATCTACTTTCAAATATGTGCCAAAAAAATAGAATTCTTTTACAAGAATACAATCATGTTTTCTTCCTGTAAAACTGCATTTTATGATGTGCTCTTGTACGCTAGCACCAACCAGTTTCAACCAATAATATCATCATCACACATCAGTCAATCTGCAACTTTTAGCAGCATGGTGCTAAGATTAAGTTAGCTAGCTGGAAACAGCATGCTAAGTAAGTGTGTCTTTGTTTTCCCACTTTTTCCCCCAAAACACCGTGTTTACTGGTCTGCTGGCTGGAATTTACTTACTTTGAGGAAGGTCTTAAAAGTGACGGCTCCAGATTTTTTTACAACGGACTGCTTTAGCAACTGACATTACTTGAAGCATACAAATGACTTCATCTCTCTTTTCCTTGTAGTTTCTACTATCTGTAAGAGTTGTGTGTCGGGGCGTCAATGTTATGACCCTTATGAAATGCCTCCTTTTCAGCAATCAAATGAAATTCCCCCAACGTGATATCCTGCCTGCCTAACTAGTTTCATATGGTAATTGGTCACGACAATGAAGCTAGACACTTGGAACTAGGAAATGCTGTTTCATCTGGACTTTAGTCCAAGTTTTTAGTTTTTTTAGTTTTTAGTTTTAATATATTTTAGATTTTTTTTCAAAAATTAACGATTGAGGCCTCAAACCTGGCCAAGACCAAGGTATAAAAAGTTTCAGACACAACAAAGCAACATAAGGCGATGGATAAAATGATAATAAAAACAGATAGTAAGCTAATAAGACAGAACAATATATCAAATTCATTTTAAATTAGTTTTGTAGACTTTTGTAAACACAAAGGCTTTCTTTCCTATCTCTGTCTCTGTGATACAGACAACAGATATGTGATGTGAAATAATGTCTTTAACTGAACTCTGTGAAATCACTTTTCAGAGATACACAGCAAGTTTGCTCGGAGTGCTTTTAGAAATAGAAATAAACGAATGACTCAGTCAACATATGGACAACGATACACAAGTACGCATGTTGAGCCCTGAAGGCACACATTGGCTGAATACAGAGAAAGTCGTGGTTTGGCCTTTCTCCCACTTAAAGCCATAATATTTTGGGTCAGCGGTTAATCCTTGCTGTGAATGTGCAGTAGAAATGTGTACATCTTAACCACTCAGTAAGAAAAAAAAAGACGTCTGCGCTGTGGTGTTGTTGTTTTTATTTCAAGCAAGAAGGCTTTAAGGCATCAGATGCTCTGCTCTGTGTTGCTGTCACTGCAGGTATCTCTCATGGCTCTAGTCAACCATACCGCCATTAGAGAAAAGATGAACCACTGAAGTAACTGCAGTGACCTCCATTCCCAAAGCTTTACTAGAGAAAGCACCAGACCATGATTCATTCAATGCTCCATGGCTCTGTGGAGGTCACTGTCTGCTAGAATCTGGTCTTAAAGGCCAGACCGTACTGTTATGTGTCCGTTAAGTTTCATGACCGATCATGCAATTGATGATAGCTGAAATGTGCCTGTCCACACTCACAGTCATCTGAGTAACGGTAAAAACATCAGGTCTCGCCTTGCTTTTTTCTTTTGTCTTGCCACTCTTTAACAAGTATTGATCGTGTTAGTAAAATTTGAATTTCATAACAGTGCCAGTCAAGGTAAATATTCTACTGTGATAAAAAGGCTGAGGAAAACATGTCAATATTAGTCTTCATTAAGCGTAGTGAACAAAGGAGCAATTTAGGAGCTTTCACTGATGTGTCCATGAGGCTGTGTGCAAAGATTGTAATGTTTTTTATTCATGAATGAATTTAACTAGAATTGAAATTTTTCAGTTTGCAGAAAAATAATCAGCAATTCTGATACTGGATTAATCTTTTTTTTTTTTTCTGAACACAAAAAATGAAACAATATCAACCTTTTCCTTGTTAACAGCCTATTAAACAGGAAGATTTACTACTTTTCTTTGCTTTATATCATTGTAAATGACAATCTTTGAGGTTTGAAATGTTGGCTGTGGTTGCAACTGATGATTGTTTTCACTGTTGATTGTTTTCTGGATTAACTGATTAATTGTTTGGTCTATGAAATGTCAGAAAGTGGTGAAAAAAGTTAGCATAAAAAAATTAATAAGGGGGGGTTACTTGTTAAGGGCATGATTTCAGAAATGCAGAATAGATATTACAATACAAACACAACAATTTATGAAGGCAGTCAACTCACAGTCATGGAGACATCCCAGTCTCATTTAGGGCTGTAAATAACGGTTATTTTTCCTTGTCCATTAATCTGTCGGCCGTTTTTTCAATATAAAATGTCCGAAAATGGTGAAGCATGTCAGTCTTTCCCAAAGCCCTCAATGTACAGTTAACTGTCATGTCAGGAGTAAATCAAAAAAGAAAAGATTCACACCCAAGAAGCTGGAGTCAGAGAATTTTGATGTAGTTTTTCTAATAAAAATCACTGAAACTGAGGATTCAACTATTAAATTAAAAAAAGGCATTTTTGGATGTTAGAGTTCCGGAAAGTTAATATAAGTCTTTTTTTCTCCATCTTTTCTTAAAATGATTTATATACCAAATAATCAGCAGATTTATTGGTTATGAAAATTAGTTAGTTGCAGCCCGACATTCTATCTAATGGTTGAAAACATGACAAAAATAACAAAAGTACCTCTGGAGGAAAATAAGCTCAGTTTGTGCAATGTGAAGTCTAAATCAAGACAAAAAGATAAGATCAGCTCTGTAATAATAGACAGAAAAACGGAAACAATGCATTTGTCTATTGCTGTTTATGGGTCTTTAGTTGCTCTGGAGAAGAGATGCAGACGCATGTCATTGATTCCTCGGTTGAGGATGGCGAACAGATGTTCATAAGCAGAAATAATGCATCCTACCTGTCATCCATGTCAAGAAGCTGTGAAAAGGAGAAAGTAAACTCTCTCTTTCTTAGGCTGTAATCAATCCGAGAAGCCTGTCTTATAAAAACAAAAAAACAATGCATTGTGTTCTATGCTTCTCAGTTATCTTTGATTTAGGTTTTAATATCTTATGCAAGCTTTTGCATTCAGTCTGAACACACACACAGCTGGTGCCAAGCGAATAATGAAAGAATTTTGTGGGTTTCTCGTCCTCAGCTGTCAGAAACTTGCTAAAATATTGCAGTTTTCAGGAAGTGTGAAGTGTATCTGGGCAGCTTGCTCTTTTGAAACCCTGCTGTACCTCCAGCCCTTCTTGTCACAACATTGCACCAGTAGTCGTTACTGTGTCGGAAGACTCAAAGCTGGCTGCCTGGATGGAAAGGCGTGGCCAGATAAGAGCCCTGGCAAGTTCACTGAGCTGTTGACATTTCCTCACAGCAACTCCCCTGGTTCTAATTGGCTACCGCTGATAAGATTCCCATGTTGTAATTGGCAGCTGCTGATAAGATGCTGTCAGCTGCTGCAGCAGTCAGCAGCATGGTGCAATGACAACAGCTCAGGAGTCGGTGGGCGGACGGGGCTAAATCCAGGGCTTGAACCTTGTTTTCCAGAGATACTATTCCAGTCAGCGATCGGCATACTGGCTGTGACTTTTAGACCCAGAAAATTCTGCTTAATGGACCCAAAAACGTTTCACAACCAGTTTCTTACTGTGAATGATGGAGGCCTAAATGGACACCATTTCTTTTTGCCAAAGTTGGAACAGTAAGAGACGCATGTCTGTGTGTTTTTTCACTGGTTTGATTGAGGCTGGTTTGGAAAAATGCAAGTCATGAATTCTGTGCACCTAAATCAAAATGTGATGCCAAAGTAAGATGGACTGTGTTGGTCAGTTGTGAGTGTATGTTACCAGATCTCTTTTTGTCAAAACTGTTGAAACCACACACACTATTATAGTTTTGCCTTAGAATATTTCACAATATAAAATATACAATGTACAATATATGCTCTTACTGTCACTCTCACATCAACATTATCATCAAAACTACAATCACAATATGTATAGCTGCTGGCACACAATCATAGTCATCAGCATCAACACCATGAGTACTACAGGTACAATATGTACTGTTACTGTCACCCTATCATCACCAGCTAGTTGCAAACTGTGTCTGTTGGGTGCAGAACAGATAACATTGTGTGGATCATATAACAGATAGTACAGTGATAGAGCTTCTTAGCTGCTTTTGACTGAAATTATAGTTTCAGAGGCTTGGAAAGGCATGAAATAAATAGAAATACAATAGATCGAATGGCCATTCATAGCAACACTGTGATGCATGTGTTTAATATATTATGCACTGAGGGATGCTGGATTTGCCTACTACGCAACATCAGCTAGTGTTATCACTAGATGCATTGCTAATATTACTGAATGGTAGCCTCCCAATCGGGTCCCAGTTAAGTTGAAGGTTGTGAGCAGGGAAAAGGATGTGGCTTATGACCCACATTTTTTCCTTTATGAGGTACAGTACATCCTGTAATGCACCCCTTCTTTAATTATCTACCTTTAGCGTCTTATGTCCAGGTCCTGGGGGCTCTGGACTTGTCATGTCACAAAGATTAATTTTTCTGCCGTACCCCAGTTCTGTACTCAGTAATATACAGCTGACTATGCTGAATCTAAGCCACATTTTTTCAGTGGAAACTTCATTCCATTTGGTCATGTTTCCGGCCATACTCATAGATTTAGCAGATGTTTTTGCTGGCAGAAGTAGCCTGAAGTCTCCTGGGCTTGAGTTGGAACTGCTGATAAGGAGATTTTTGTGCTATTGTGTCCTTAGCCTAGATCTCTGTGTAATTAATACATTTAAAGTCCCCACTTCTCTCCTTACCTAACTTCCTGTCTGTCCTCCTTGAACTGCAGGCCATTGTTGCTTACCGGCTGCATCCCACACAAGAGGATACAGGCATGCATTTTTTAATTTATTTTTTTTATTGATCTCGAGGAGTTAATTATGCTTCTGTTATTAGAATGCACAGGAAGCTTGTGGACAAAGTGCTTCATTTGATATTTTTCAACAGCGCTACAGCTCCCAGAGTCTAATGGGAGGGTATTTGGGTGTGTGTGAATACTAACCGTGTGGGTGGAGGCATTTGCCTTGGGTCCTCTCCGTCCAATATAGGGTGAGGAAGACAAAACCTTGCGTTCCCATGAGACGGAATATGCAGGCCTCTCTAGCAGCATGCAGGCACATTTAAAACGAAATGTTTAGTAGCAAATCTGTGGTGTATTTCTTTCATATAGTGTCTCAATCTCAGAAACAATTATGTTTTAGTACCTTTTGCCTTGTCTCTTGAGATACCAGCAGAACAGAGGAGAAAATAAGAGTTTAAAGAAGTTTAATGCCACATTTAGAGCATAGCTACAGGCATTTTTACAGAAAGATTGCGCTATAGGTCCACCACAAAGTCCCTTTTTTATGCTGCCTTTGCATTTTTACACAGAACCAAACAGCAATGGCATCATACCGCCCCAGTGTTCAATTTCAGACAGCATGCCAGCATTGTGGACGCAAAAGAGGGGGCTTGATGTTTAACACAGCAGCATCAGCCTCTGGTGTGATATATAACATGCATGTCAGCAGACCTTTATAAACAATAACAATGGCTTAACATGTCAATAACAATCATTTTCCGTCCCTGTTTTATGGCTATTGATCTGTTGATCTTGGATAGTAATAAGCTAATGAACCTCATTGTTTGTCCGATTATTGGACATTTACAGCCGCTGTTCTTTTTTTTTCGATAGATGCCAACTGCTATTAGCTGCTCTTTATACAATTTGAACGTGTCAACTTGGATTCTGGGGAATTGTATATGAAAGTTTTCTCCATTTTCTGAAATTTTATAGACTAAGCAAGAACAAATTCTATTTTTAAGCATCGTAATGTGATGTGAGAAAGCTTCTCAATTGGAAGAGATAAAACTGACTGCTTTCAAGGTTATTCGATGGATGTTCAGTTTATTTTTAGGAGGCTGAATTGCAGAAAAAAGCAGTGTCTGTCATAGACTTAATTGTTTTAAAGTTTGCTTCAGGACTTTTCCAGCTGTTGATTAACCATGACCATCAAAGATGTTTTCTCTCCAAGCGTGGCATGCTATAACAAGCTGCGAGGACTTACAGCACTGTTACTGCCTCCACCACAACAAAAAATGACAGTCCCACAGCTTTTTTTCTAAGGCCCTGGTCTCTTGTTCTGACAGTTTTAAACTTCAAAGGAGAGCGAAAACAGATTTAAAGAAGCTCTCCAGCCTGTTTTTGCTCCTAGAGGGTGTCAAGCTGTCCTTCAGCCATCAATAGACACATTCAATTTGTGTCTCTTGTGCTAAACAAGGGTTTAGCCGTGTAGTGACTACTTGTTAAACAGCAAACTCCTACAAACTGGACACAGGCTGTCTGAATAATGTAGAGTCCTGAAAAGTGAGGTGCCTATACAGCTACACAAGTATTCTCTGATGTACCTGCAAAGTTTGAGTTTAAGTTTAAACACAATTTTGTACTTCAGTATTCACCTCCTAACATTACCTCGGGAGGCCATATTAACAGTCATCGCCTGGGTTCTCTATTTTCCGTTCTGTGCCATCATCTTTGTCCCAATCGTCAGTCGTCTGATGGGGATCTCCCTCTGGCTTCCTGATGTGCTCTCTGATTTCCTTAGAATAAAAATATATGTTCGCACTGTATAGAGAGAAAGGGTGTTCTTTTCTTTTTTTCCTCCATATCTTTTGGGGAACAATGGAGGACACGAGGACTGACAGTGCTGAGGATGTTATTAATTAGGCCCTCAGAACTTCACACTTGGTCACTCTAGAGATTTCTGTCTGTGAATCTTCAGGGGGAAGGCTGTGGATCTGTCTGTGACTCTCCCTTTCCTCCAAGTCCTTTCTTACTCTTATAAAAGAATTTTCCTAATGACAAATCAAGACTTGAGTTAGGCGATTAAACCATGCCTAATGCCTGTAACCTCATTTTGTCTTGAGAGATGATTTAAAGGGGGTGTAATTCAAAAGTACACATTTTTCCTCTTTGGTCTAAACCGTTTTGGTGTTAGCTGCTTAGTGTTGAAGATATCAGTTGTAGAGATGTCTGCCTTCTCTCCAATATAATGGAACTATATGGCACTCAGCTTGTGTTGCTGGAAGGGCCAAAACTTGACAGCAATGTCTCCTTCCAGATATCAGGACCCGATTACTTAAGATAATCCACAGAGCCCGTTGTGAGCAGTTTAGTGCAGGAACTATTTTCTTTCTACCCTCTATACCTGCCAATCGTATCACGGAGCAGACGGAAGCGTGCATCTTCTGTTAGCTCAGCTAGCACCACTGAGCTAGCTAACGTTGCAGCTCAGCTGAGCAGGACACCATTAGTGTTTATATTTCGCGCTGTCACAACCACAAGCCTTTCGTCCACGAGTAGATGCACACTTCCCTCTGCAGAGTAATGCTGTTGGCAGCTGTAGTATGGTGGAAAGAGAATAATTCCAACATGAAACTGCTTACACCAAAGTCTGTGGATTATCTTGAGCATGATTTCTGGAAGAAGACATTGCTGTTGAGTTTTGCAAATGTTTTTTTGGTGCTCTGAGCACCACAATCCAAGTGCCTTCTAGTTTTATTATAATGGAGAGAAGGCAGACATCTATAAAGTTAATATCTCCAACACTCTGCAACTCACACCAAAACAATCTAGACTGATAAAAGGCACTACACATAAGAGGGAAAATATGTATTTTTAATTTTTGGGTGAGCTGTCCCTTTAAAATCAGGAAAATGACATTAAAAGTAAACACAAGAGAAGAGGAAAGTATCTGTACTGATGGAGTTCACATCAGATCACAAGGAGCTCATTGCATTGATTACTGCTGTTTTTTTCAGTTTTAATTTTTTGAAATGAATTTCATGAGGTGATTATGACCTTTTGAAATGAAACTGATTTGGATATTGAAGGTCAAAACCGGTGAAAGGTGCACTGAGGAGTTGGAGCAGACTCTGATTGTAAACTAGCTCTGAGTCAGAGGTTTCAGACTTCACCTCAGTGGTCTGAACAGTAAACTCACGGATGCCAGTCTCATGTCCCTGCTGTAAATTGTTTGAGAGAGCACTAACCTCTGAGCACATAGAGGGATTTTAAGTCTGAGTCGGCTTTCTTGCTCGACACCACATGTGGGATCAATTACACCGCACAGCTGTTCAGTTTCCCATCTGATTTAGCCGGCTCTGTACAATAGGCTATAGCACATTTTGGATCTGATGCATTGTTTTCGCCCTGAATCTGGAGGCTTTTCTTTTATTCTCCTCGTCCAAATCACCATCTGATCCATCCTCAGTTGGCAAGCAGAGCTTTCAGAATTTTTTATTGATCCTCTGTCTTTGCTTTCTGTTGCTTTGGCATCGTGTTTTGGTCATTAGCGTCTCTTTCAGATATATCGTGGGAGACTGAGCCAACAGAGAAAGCACAAAGATGACTTGTTGCACGCAGTACTGGCAGCAGTGTCTTGTAGTTATTAGATGTTTGACGGTGGAAACATTGAATATAGGGAGGAAGAGAGATATGACATTTAACAAATGCCCATGGCAGAATTTCAGCCCAAACAGACACACGGTATGCACTGTTGCATTTTATGTTCCTGAGTGCTGTGGCATTTTGTGTGGATTGGTGTTTGGATTTTCTTCAAGACTACATATAAAGAAGAATTTCACTGCTGGGTATATGGTCTCTTCACAAAACTAAGCTGTCCATGCAGCAGAAAGACACAGATACTTTTGAAGTTGGTTCTACATGACCAGAGGACACAAAGTAAAAGGACTGCAGCATTCACTTTTGCTCAGCAGGCAGAAAACCAGAACTACCAGAACGCACTACGCCTTAACGGACAAATAAATGCTCTTACTGGTGGGTGACAGAAGGCTAGTTGCCTGGCTGCAGAAGTTAAAAAAAAAAGGTCTCATATTACTATTAAACAGTGCTCTGAAATTTGTTTTTTAAAACATTTTAGGTGAGAAATAGGCACAGTAACAGAATATTTGTTTATATTTTATCAACACTGCTTAGTTTTACTGTTTGACGGCATAGCAGCATGATATTCCCACCTTAAACAGGCAGTGTAAAAGGTGCTTTTGTGTCTGTGGTTGTGTATATACGAAAATTAGGAAGTACAATCTGTAGTGTGAACAAACAAAAGGTGATTTGAGCTGAAAAATCAGACATATAGTGTGGGCACTGGCAAAATAAAGAAAAGTTTAACATAATTCATTTACTATGTAGTTTGTAATGATGCAAAGCTAGTTGAAAATCGGCAAGTGTGTGTATTTTAGGACCGTGTCTGTCTAAATTGTCTAAATTGTAAATTGGATGAAAGGCATCTGGGAAAGAATCAGTATTAGTCAAATGGGCTGTTAGATGAAGTAAGACTTGATTAGCACAAGAAGCATAAATGTCCATCCCTGTTAAGTGGACCCTGAGCTGCTTTCCAGTAATGCATATTAATTCAACTTAGAGTGAATCTATTGAGATGGTGGGCGATAAACACTAACTGGACTAATTTTAAGCTGCTGGTTTTAAGGTTTTGGTTTTTTTTTTCTGGTCATTTCGCCTCATCCCTCTATATCTCTCACTTTAACCCTGGAGATTTAGTCATTTAGGCGGTCCGTGCAGTCTCCACTTGTCTGTGTGTAAACCACTGAGAGCGGCACAACATTGCTTGTTACGCCTTGTGTTTTTCTTGTTGGTTGTTTTGAGGATAGTTTTGATTTGTTTGTTGAAGAGACGGGCGCTGCAGGGGAGCTCGAAGTCGTGCAAATTGCTTATGATAAGTCACGTTCCGTCATAATGGATGAGGGAGAGAGTTAAATTAATATAGCACGTATATGAACACAGCTGTCTGATTTCATTAACCTCTATGTTTATCTAAATTCTGTACCATGACATTCGTCTCTCCGGTTTGAAGTCTCAATAGATTGGCTCATATGAAAATTTAGCACCCTGTGAATTTATCATTAGAACATACAAATTTTACACCCTGCTGTTGTGGAATTATGCACTCTTTGAAACGCTGCAGGAATTTTTTGCAATTACTTCTCATGTGGGACTCTCATCCAGTCCCATTCTAATTAGATGTGCTTTAAGTTGTATTACTTTCTGAGATTGGTCACATCAAAGTGGAATTCATTTACAGCAAATGTGTTTAAAAGGAATATTTGACCATGTGTGTTCACATCAAAACCAGATTTCAATTGGGCCTTATTTTTTTTATAAATGTTCCTGCTGTGTTAGACTCAAGTAGATCATTTATTGATAGTGTTCTTAACTTTAAGGGGCACTTAAATGTTACACACTTCAGTTTTGACTTATCATGAAGTTTGTGTATATATATTTTTTTTTTTTTTCAAACTGAAAAAAGAAGAGAAAATATAAAAGACAGGGCAGTGACAGACAGAGTTGAAGCATCTGTGGTCTGACTGGTGGCACCATTTAGAAGTAGGTGATCTGTGACTGCTCTCGTCGGTGTGTGATAAAAACAGACACAGTCCAGGCCGCAGTGCCACCGAGCCCGGTCAGCAGGAACAGCATCATGTTTCACAACTACTCCAAAAACCGTAGTAAACAGCCATAGTCTGTTTGGACCTTTTTCGATTGGCTGGGTTCCCTCAGCTGCTCAGCAAATGGACATGGTGACATGTTGATCATGTTACTCAAAGTATAGATGTGTATTGTATCTAAGTCAGTGTCACAGATTATCATTTAACTATTTTACTCTGACAAAGTTATGCAACTTATTACATTTGACATCTTTTGTAAAAAAAAAAAAAAAAAGGAAAAAAAATGTGTTTAATTAGGCAATAAAGCTGAAAATTGTCCAAAAATATGCAAAAAGAAGACATTGCCCAACGAAAAGATGCAAATCTACAGAATTAATGTTATGTTCTATATTCAGTTTTTACTTAAACAAAAATATTTGAATGTAACCCCTTGTAACCACCACCATTAAGATAAGTAACTGTAATTTAATGACATATTTATTTTGTATTTTAATTACACGTAAGTAGTTACTTTACAACACAGGTTGCACGGCACCAGCATAAAGGCCCTGCATTTGTAGAGAAACAAAAAATTAATGGGGCATCTCTTGCATAAAATTCTCCGTGTGCCTTCTCAGGGAAAAGTGCATAACATGAGCAGTGGCAGAAGAGCGCATAATATACTATTACATCACAAAGTATATACAAGTTTTCATAAAATAAATAACTAAAAAACAGTCTTTCTGTGAAAATAGACAAAGCTTTATATCCCAAACTTAAGAATATCACTGCATTCACTCAATACTTGTTGAAAGTAACTGAATATGACATACATATAACAAAAATACCAAAATCAAAAGTAAAATCAGAGATCGTCCAGAAGAAAAAGAATAGTGATGGTGCAACATATACCTAAAGAGTCTTTCGAATAAAATAGTGACTTAACTTCTTGTTAAGGTTTTATTGGAAATTGTGCAAATTCTACACAATTATGCATTAACTTGCAAAGGAATGTATTAACAGCACTTTAACAGCATAGCAAAAATGGAAATATATTAAGAGAAATGTCAAAATAAAAGTCCATAAATCAACAAATGATTAACCCATTTCCACAGTTAAGCACAAATGCCAAACATTACCTTGTTTTGACTTCTAAATTGTGCAGATATGCTGCTTTTCTTTTGTCTCAAAACAAGACATTTGCTGATTATGTAAACTTGAGCTTTAAGGAGATTGTAACTGTCACTTTTTACCATTTCTTGACTTATTTTTTTGACCAAACAAATAATCAAGTCAACAACTGGCAGATTAATTGACAATATCTGTTGGTTACTAACTTTATGTCCTGTTCATAATTAAGCACACGCATACAGTATGGAAAGTATCTTCTTGCTCCTGCTGCTCAAACTATACTACTGTCAAGACAAACGCTGATGAGGCTCACTGTGTCGAAGCTAATTTCAGTCTCGTCCGTGTTATCTAATAAAAGTAATAGGATGCTATATTGATCCCTGGTTGCTCATACAGTAAATGCACACAGGCTTAAATGTGGTTCATCTGGTTGAAGCAGTTGGTTTTTATGCTCTTAAATATGTGCATCACATAAATTACTGGCTCAGGTCCTGCAGGATTCAACGCCAGGTTTCATCTCTTCGTTCTGCACAACTCACTTAAAATGATCAAATTGCCAATTACCTCTCTCCTCTTTAGATTGTTGTTCTGGTAATAGAGTCAG
Organism: Plectropomus leopardus; assembly: GCF_026936395.1. NCBI lineage: Eukaryota > Metazoa > Chordata > Actinopteri > Perciformes > Serranidae > Plectropomus > Plectropomus leopardus. The sequence continues at coordinate 12,269,515 of NC_142183.1, forward strand.
GGTCTTTGCATCTCCACCACACTGTGTATGAGATTGCACACTCACAAATCAGTATTTACTGATGTGACAGCTTGGCCATCATAAAAATATTTCAGATTCATAGTCACTACCGCTGTCACTCATCGACCCCCTCCTGCACAGTGGAATAGAGGCTGTGCATCATTGGCACATTAAAATGAGGTGCTGTTTCTCCTGCTCTCTAACGAGATCTGCTGGACCCGTTTTTTTTTATAAACGGGTACAGCATAAATGTAAGACAGATATTTGGATTGAAATGCACATCACAAACATTGTGTATGGTGTTAAAGCATTTTTTTTTGCATCAAGCTTCATGCTGTTTCATGACCCACTTCAATGGCTCGTTGTGCATGTTTAAATTAATAAGCCAGCAAATGACAAAAGGGTTGTATATTACACAGTGCTTCAGTAATTCATTGTGCATGCTCAAATTAATAAGCCAACAAATGCAAAAAAGACTTACTCCCACCCTTAATGTTTGTCTCACAGATTCCCCCAGCTGTGTTGCAGGTGTGGCAGAAACTCAGGACGATAATCAGCTTCTCTGTAATTGGGTAAATCTGAACTGCTGTCAGCGCGGACAGAAGGATGTCAGCTGCCATCTCGGCAAACTTGTTCATTAAAGTAACTTCCTGTCTCCTCGAGCTCATCATTCTTACAGATTAGGACCAGCTGGTTTCTTACATCATTAAGATCAATGCTACAATCAGTGTGCTCCTGCATCCTGTTAGCAATGAAGTATTGTTCCTGCTTGTAGATGTCAGTAGTGTCTTTAGTAAAGATGTTTTCACTTTTGATGATTGCATTAAATAGGTTCAACTGGTGTCACAATACTGGAACTTCTAACTCTAATACTATACCTTGAAAAATATATTTTTTTGATACCACAGAAAAATATGTATGACTTTGGGCTTTAACATGACCACACAATGGCAACAAGGACCTTTCTTTTCTTGGTCAGTAGCAAAGAACAGCAGAACAACTAGTAAACATTAATAATAACAGAGAGCAAAAAAACACATCACAGCTGTACGGGTGTATTGATATTTCGGAAAGAGAGTGCTGAAATAATTATGAATATACAGAATTGAAATGATCGATATTTTTCACATTAGGTACAACAGACTAATCTGTTATGTGTTTAAAGGTAAATGACATCACATAAAATACATTTTTGGTCTCAAAACTCATGAAATGTGCCAGGAATCACTAAGAAAACAACATAAAAATTTTAGATCCCTCACCACACCTGGCATCGTCTATTGTGATTATTATGATACTGATTGAAAGATTCAGTGTCTGCTCCAGGCAAGATTTCAAACATTAGTTTTAAAACCTGCTCACTTTATTTGTGAGCTTATTTAATCTGGTTTTAGTATGTCTTCATTTTTACTCTCTGGGTGCTTCATGTTTGTGTCATCATCCAGGAAAGATGTTGCATCTCAGCTTTCATCAGGAAGTTTAGATAGAACTTCACCACAACGTCCTTACAATCATTTCATATGATCGTCTGAAACATTTCTAGTTGACGGAAAATAAAACTAGACTGTAGAGAAAAAACGACAACTAAAATGCTATTGTCTACTTACAAACCAAACTGACACAAAATAAAAAAATATACAGGAAATGTCTTTAGTTTTAGTCTTCATCAACCCGGTCAAATGTGTCAACACAACAAACATCAGGAGACATTGGCGTATATGTTTATTATAATTTCATTATATATACTAAAACCAATTTTGTTTTTAAACAATATAAATGCAGCTTAAATGAGCAAACCCATTTTGGAAACTTACTTAAACTAAACTTTATCTAAAACAAAATTTAAAAATGAAACAATTGAAACTAATGAAAAACACAAAACTATAATAGAGAAAGAGAGAAAGCTTTTTTTTTTAATTGTGTGATTCAGCATAATAGTGGCTCAAGAATGAACTCAAGAATTCCCCCTGCTCATTCGTTAAAAACGTACATAAACATAACCTTTCCCACTGTGTGGAGAACCTGTGAGGGGGCCGCCCTGAGGCTGTTATCATGGTGGAAATCACTTAAGCAAATAGTGGAAGACGTAATGTCTAAATATTTCCCATTGTCTGCTGAGGCTCAAGAGCAGTAAAGCCAGTTTAATTGTTCTGCAGCAGAACTGGAAGCTCTGTTTTTTGTTCTGCAACCCTTCAAGTTGAACTCAGTCCAGTCTGAGTTTGTTCTACTTGCAGATGAAGACTTAAATCTATCAATGTCACCTCAGTATAAAATATTTCTTACTCTAACTAATCAAAAATGTCAGAATCCAATGGCAGCATATCTGGGAGTGACAACAGTAAAGGCCCAAGTCTTGTAAGCTTGATTATTTCCATCTCAAACCACCAAACCACTTCACTTTGTCCAGACACAGCAGAGCATTTCACTGCTTACACTTCCTCTTCACAATGTGGCCACCGGTCAAACCCATGTTAGCATTCAGTAACCTCACCAGGCAGTGTGGCGGGAAGTTTTTAATGATTTCTTCACCAGCACCAGTATTACAGACATGTGGCCCTTTATAGACCATTTCAAAACGTCTTTCGGTTGCTAGGAAACAACATTTCTGTTTCACTTAGGCTTCTGGTCCAGCCACTACTGCAGGAAAAACAACATATGAGACGATGGACTTTAGACCTCCCGATCTGAAATATACACTGTGGGAAATAGTGAAATTAGTTTTAGGACCTTGCTGCTCACTGGCAGGTTGTTCCCTTCGACGAAGTACAAACTGTATGAAATAAAAGTGCATGGCTTTTCTAAAGAAACAAACCATGTAATATGTGGATTGCATTTCTTTTTTTAACCACACAGCACGACAGGTTAAGAGGTTTGTTTTTTGGAGGTGAGCTGTTTACAGAGGTGCAATAAGAGTCATTTGTCTGCAGCTCTGCATCTAACATCTCACATGTTTAAACTGATGAAGGAAAGGAAAATGGGCACGGCATGGTTTGAGTCGGCGTGGCCATTAGTGCCAATGGAAAAGAACAACCTACCTCTGAAAATGCCTGATGAAGATCTCCTTTAGAGCCAAACGTTGCACAATTAAAAGTTACTGGGAGCTTTTAATACAGTTAGCGGAACTTTTGTATGACTCTTGCTTTGGTTTGATTTTTTTTTGATCCAGCACCTGTGAAAGTCCTTTGGATTTGCTTGCCCTCCACATTGCTTGTTCCAAAAAACTACCATTGAGCATGAAGATCCTAGAACGAATGTCACCATTTCCCACAGTGTGTATTTCAGTTCAGGAGGACTGAAGTGCTGTTTACGTCCAGTAGTGGCTGGACCAGAAGTCCAAGTGGATCAACACTATTGTTTCCTTGTAACCTTGAAAAAGTTCACAGTCATGCCGTGTTTGTTGTATTATAGATTCCACAGACGGCCTCGCATCGTATTATTTGAGTATTTTGATAGCATTGATGTGGTGAGATCACTGCTCTGTTTGAGATCTCTCCTCTTTTTCTCTCTTTCACACGCTTTCATCCCTCTCTCGCTCCGCTCCTCCAAGATAATCAGAGTAATCTGTTCTTGTCTGTCACCTCTCTCTCGGCCCGATAAGGAAGGAAAGAGTCGCGCTCCTGTCCAGGAACGGATGTTCCTCCTTGACAACACTGACACAAACACAAGTGTCTCTGCTCTATTTGTATAAAAATAGCTCCTGATAAGGCCATAGAAACTGAGGTTGTTTACTATTCCTCTGCACAGGAGAGTCTTCAGTAAGATGCTGTTTCTTCTTCTCTTTCACTGCATGTAAAATACTATAAATTCATCGATAAAGAAAACTGTTTTCATATCAGGGTTTTTTGGCTCTGCAGCTCTTGATGTGCACTCGTGTTGCATCAGTCTTTGCTTCATAACCGAGACTAATCATGCAATATTTTTTAAAAGAGGCTTCTTCAGCATTCGGCAAGCCAAGCGCTGAAACTAATCTAGGGAATTGTAATTAGGCATTTAGCTGTAGTTGCTGGGTAAAGATTGTTGGAGTCTTGACAGAGCAGCTTTAATTTGTGGGTTTATTATGTCATCAGAATTACTCAGTCGTGCCCAGTGTGGGTGATTTGTGGGGATGAATGCATAAAAGGGTGATTTTTATTTTCTTTAATGTAAACATGATAGCAGTAAGAGCAGATTTTGTTGGGACTTGAGCAGATTTGGGTGAATTTATGCCCCTGCACCACCTGTTCACATTCAGAGAGCGAGAATTAAAACATCTAAATATAATACACATGAGCACTTCAGTGTGGTGTAGCTCTAAAGATAAAACAGAAAATTAGTTGTTAATTAACCTTTTGAAATCTGGAACGACATCATTTTTCTTGTGCTGCGCCCAGACACCTTTCACATGCATTTAAACCTCTGACACCTGAGCAAATTGGTTTGATTTTTTTTTTAAAAATTTTTTTTTTTTTTAAGCCACTGAGCACCTTGGTAAGAAACATCCCACAAAGTAGCTAGAAATTAGGAAAGAACATGACCTGAAAATGGCTTTTAAAAAAAGAAAGATAAAAAAAGAGAGGATGAAATTATTAGAAAAATATGAAATAGGGAAAATGTCCAGAAAACGAAATAATTATTAATTATTTTATCTATTTATTTATGTATTTTCCTTTTCCCCCCATTTTTTTTTTTTTTTAGCTGAATTTTAAATAATTTAACAGGTTACGTTGTCCCTTTTGTTTTTTTAAAAGAAATCAAGCCACTTTGTTCAGGTGAAAGGGTCATGGGTAAAATGCGGATTCAGTGCATAAACAACATTGCTGACGTCCATGCTTGTCTCGCTGTTGATTGCTGTCGATTGCTTTGCTGTGATTGGCAGTTTGATGAGGTGTGTATTTGCGACTCGTCTCCCTTCATTGATCAGGTTAAGACTGGTATCTAGAGCTATATGAATGTTTTTGCTGGAATGGATTTAGTCATCAAGCAGAGCAAGTAAAGAACGTAATTGATCATATTCAGATGAGGGTTGCTGCAGGTGAGCGAGTTAATGAATGTTCTCAGTCCTGCGGAGGATGTGTAGGATTTGGTGCACTCTGACTCACAGGACTAAATTATGAGTACTGCAAATGGTCGCATTTTTATAAGCGTGAGTGCCTGATTGGACTATAATGCGGTTTGGATATGCATTACTCTTTCAGTGTTTTGTCAGAGCTGGAGTTTCAGTCACCTCTGCTGTGGATTGGGCTCAGGTTAGTTTTTCCAATCCAATTTTAGAGGCAGTAATTTGATTTGACAACCTCCGCTGCCACCACCTCACTAAAGCAACGGTCACCTGTTAGACACAAAGGCAACATAGATTCACTCTCAGCCATCAAATTGCAATGGATTTATTTGTAATGGAGCCTTGTCTCTGCATGCAGCTCATTTTTCGGCAGGTCTTTAGGGATTCAGTATTATGATCACATTTTTAAGGCAGCACAGAACGTGAACAAGGCGCCGCACCGTTTCAATTCTCTGTGCAGGAAAATGCCTCAGGATGTCTCTCACCCAGTTTTGGAGGGTAATGAAATTACTTTTTTCCATAACAGTATAAAATCATTACTCTTCTAGTTTCAGTAATGACATTACAGTCAGCCTTTCTACAGCAGGTCATTTTGTTTTACATTGCTTAGCCTCTGTAACACATTAATTGTTGTAATATCTAATAAAAGATTCCCGTCGACTTAAAGGTACCCTGTGGAGCTGCCTTGTAAACAAACAATGTTTCTGCTAACACTCAGTATATATCCTAGAGGTCTAACAACTTATGAAACTTTTGTATTTGTTAACATCGTGGTTGAGTTGATCTTCTTCGCCTGGCTTGGCTGGTGTATTGTCGTGTTTCTGCCACCTGTGGAACAGTTTCAGTGAATGATGAGGACAAAATCCTCAACCACAATATATGTCGTTTTTTATATTGTGACATCAGCATAGTATATCTGGAATATAACCTGAAATATAACTTCAGAAAAAGTTTATGGATAAAATAAGCGGACAGGGATGATTTATTCTTTTTTATTGGAACAACTATCTGATAAATCAAGAAAATGCATCACATCAATGCAAAAATCATACTAAAATCTATCATAACCAGAAAGGCTGATTTTCAGCATTGGCCTAATACATCCAGATCCATCCAGTTTTATGGTAGATCATTAAATGAACTGTTGACATTTAAAATATTTGTTGTTCTATTGCCAAAACAAAGAAACTAGATAAGAACTAACATTAAAAAACACACACTTTGCAAGAAAGAGATGTGTTTACATCCACCTCTTTTTCTGTGTATCTTCAAGTAAACTTGAATGGAAACGCTAAAGAATTTGTGGAAAAAATATTGCAAAAAGTGGAGTTTATGATTTTTTTAAGATGATGTTTTTAGGCTTTCCTTTTTGCTGCCTCCTGTTTATCTTGATAAAGTAGCTCCCAATATTTGCATCATACAAGTGAATGAGAACGCATGCAAATTTGGATTTTCTTTTGCCAATTTTTTTTTTTAAAATTCATCTTAAATTTGTGCTACACTTGGATAGATACCAAGCTTCTGTATTGCTATCAAGCTACGCTAATATTACATACACCAAAAAATCTTCCTAACCATGCACCTAAGTGTTATACCTGACAAGCTTATAAAAATGGTCTCTGTAAAAATGTGATTTTAAAAAAAATTGTCTCACGTCTGAGTGAGAAAATTGTGAATCTCAGCCATGTTTTTGCAGCCTCCATGTGAAACTTGTTTTTTTTTTCCTTGTAGCAACCAACACAGTACATGATGAGGTGTGACATGTGGTCAGCATCCTGCTCCGTCTAGGCAGGAGCTGCATTTTCTCCATCAATCTCTGTGAACTCCACTCTTATTAACACATTTATTAATCAGAATACATCGAGGTGATTAAAAGAGAAATGATAGAGGGAGTTTCTCCCATTTTTCTTTTCATATCTCCCAAAAGGCCTGACTGTCTTCAGGCCTCTTCTGTCATCTTTGCATCTTTACTTTGTTGTTTTCTTCTCTGGTCCTAAATGAGACGCAGTGTAGTAACACTCAGGGCACTCTTCACTGTGCCACCACTAATCACCAGACCCCTACCAATTTTATCATAATTAACAGATCAAAAAAGCGGAGAGAAGGGCAGTCATACATTATTAACCAGACACTGTGTGTATGTGCGTGTGTGTGTGTATGCGCTCGTGTATGTAAAACACGTAAGTAACTGAGGAATAATATAGTGATCTTTAAGAGCATATTTCTCCACTTTCAGTAGGCTCAGAGATAACGTTGTACAAATTATCCCCCAGACGAGGTTTTGTACTCATCTGTGCATCTTATCTTCATGGTCATGGGCTCTTTTCACGTAGCGATGAAACTTATTTTTCCGGATGGACCCGAAGACGCTCTTCTGATGTTGCTACCCACTCAGAAACACACATGGACAAACATAGAAACCTGCATTCAGGCGAAGATTAGGGTCAAAAAGGCATCTGCTCTCTGAGAGCAATTCTGCACCGAAGGCATTTTTTTCTTCTATGTGCTTTTCATGCATAAGTACGGACTCTTCACACATCCCTCCAGATGGAAAATGGCAGACATTTTCTCCTCCACTATTGTGTCTCAGACTCGGAACAGAATCAGAAAGTAGCCAGCAACAATTATTTGGAGTTTTATTTTTCCCTTTGGTTGGAGGACATGGACTGAAACTTAATTACGCTCATCTGTCTGCTCAACCACTTTGTGTTCAGCAATGACATTATATTATACACTAATTGTAGGTTTTTGCAATTCCTACTCTGTGGTAATGACTATTATCAGGTCTCTGTGCTTTATTCATTGCTGCAAAGTTCAATTTGCAGTAGCTCGCATTTTCTATTTCACTCTTCTTTCTGTCATCTTGTCTCATCAGCATCACATCTGCCTATTAAAATCGACCTTTTTCTTCATCATTTTGTCACCGTCCCATCTTTTTAGCTGCCTCTTGAGTCCGCTCTCTTGGGACTGTAATAAACCTGTAGTTAGCTGTTAAAACCATGTGCATTTTACACTAAATGGCCCCTAGCGTCTCCCTGCCTGCTGTTGGGGCTTACGGCCAATGGGCCTTAAAATGACTTAATTTCCTATCTGCCTCCTGGGGGAGCTTTTAGGGAAGCTAAGAGCCGGTCACACAGCCCACAGAGAGCGAGTATCAGGAAAGCCTTGGGCTGGTGTGGACCCCAGCTGAATCAAAATCGCTATCGCTTTAATTGCCACAGGCGATATCCACACAGAAATGTATCACAGTGATACTAGTGTAGAGTTGCAAATTGTAAAATATCTTTATCACTGGGGATGAGAATCAAGAGAAGGTTCCAGATGAGAGCAGTTTCCAAATTGTGCGATCCATTGGAATCAGTTGCCTCAGAGCTTATCAATTCCTTTCATCAGTGTCAGCATGTTTTTCTCACTGTTGCACATTGCAAAACAATGGAACTCACGAGTCTGTGCTGCTGGAAAAATGTAGCAAGAACAAGTCATAGCAGAGAGGAAGAAAACCATGAAAAGTGTGGCTTTATGTCATCAAGAAACATGACAATATTGCTATAATGTCTGTAAAATGATCATTTGAAGTCAGGGTGAAAACACCAGTAATTTGATGAAACATCTTTCCACAAAACATGGGCTTAAATTCCAGGAATGCTTCCTAACCAAGCAGCAGGTTGGCCAAGGGTCACTATCCTGTTAACATTGACAGGGAACACCACCTAAAATAGGAGCTCCAATATGTTATTTCCATGGCTGAGTAAAGTTCAATCAGTATTTGTAAATATGAGCTACTTTTTTCCAAAGCCAGAAACAAGAAAAGTCAGTCTCAGACTACAAAGGCAATGAGTGAGAGCTTGATTGTGTAGACCCACCAAATGTTTGTTTTCTTTTTTATATTCAAATGAGCTTTTTTTCTGTTGCAGTGTTCTCAGTGCTGAAACAGAAAATGTACCCATATAATGAGAACATTACCCCTGGCTGCTCTCAGTGTCATCTACAACATCTTTACCAATTCATCCAGACTTAATAATCGACCGCATCATAAGTTTTAGTTTTAGCACGCTAGTTTTTGGGTTTTGGTGAGAGTTGCTCATGTTTACTAATATTTCTGAGCTGTCTTAGACCACAGAAATAACATGGAGGAATTTTGAAAATGGGCGTAGTTCCCCTTAAATGACACACAGGCATAATCAGCAGATTTTTTCTTTGACTTAAAAAAAAATAAATGAAAACAAATGCTGTCCAAATATTTCCAAATATTTCATCTGTTCAGAGATTATAAAACAGCTGCACTGACACTGAAAACATGTGTAAGTCTACTTTTTTTTCCAACACAGAATATTGATCAGGAATCAATAAGTGGACTAATTAAGAATCAGTATGATAAGCAGAATTAATAATGGTCTTTGTGTCAACAAAATCCACAAAAAGATTTTTATTCGTATTCATAATAAGTTGACATTGAAATTGCTTGTTTTGTCAAAGCAACAGTGAGAAATGCAAAAATATTTAGCACAATAGAACAAAACACAAAAACAACAACAAATATTTACATTTGGGAAGATGGAACCAGTGAATTTTCTGACTACTTGTCCATATTATTGATAGTATTTGCTCAGTATTTGGAAGTTTATCATCTCAGTTTTACACCCAAAAATCCCATTTTGGATAAGTTCATGACCTAGGTGTCACATTTCTAGTATTACACCACAGTACATGTGATTTTGCTCATTGAGTTGTCTTCCTACGATGTCATTTTCACAATAACTGTGTTGACTTGGTAATTGTAACCCACCCACCACATTTGGAGCCTCTGATGTTGACATTCTGTGAGAGGAGATAAATGTAACCTCCACCTGCAGCTCCACTCAAATCCAGCCAGGCTTAACCAGACTTATGCATATTAATCTCAGGTCTACAGAGTTCCACATTTGGATCCGTGTGTCATGAGGCCTCAGCTTCACATGATTAGATTGTTCAGTTTATATAATTAGACGTGGCATTTGTATGAGCTCAAACTAAACAGGGCCAACAGCTGAAAATAATTTGGCGTATTCTGTTTCTTATCGCCAGTGATTTTAAACATTCTTCACTTGAACATTCATCACTTGACCTTGGAATAAACAAGCAAATGTTGGGATTCAATTAGGTACTTTTCATACCATGCAGACAACTGGCTTCAAAATGGTAAAGAAGATCACTCTAATCCACGTTTTCAGTTAAAAATATTTACCGACATTGAGTCCCTTATTGGCAGTATTGTCCCTGGCTCCTCTTCCTCCTTTCTGTCTGGCAAGGTTAACTTACGTGCTGTGTGTGTGTGTGTGTGTGTGTGTGTGTGTGTGTGTGTGTGTGTGTGTGTGTGTGTGTCTTTGCGTCTTTGCCTGGGTGTGTGCTCGCACATGAGTGTATCACTGTGTTGATTTTCGTAGCAGCTGTTTGCTATTCCTCCCTCAGCTCTATATATTGACGTGACGGTGTAGGATGGTTCCTTTAAGGGGAGCCAAGGCTGACTTCTGCCCTCAAGGTCACTTCATCGCACCAGAATCAAAAGCCCTCAGTGATTGATGCACAGAGCTGCAAGTCTGAAAATCATAATTGATTCGTGTGTGTGTGTGTGTGTGTGTGTGTGAGTGTGTGTGTGTGTGTTGGGAAAACATGAGACAATAGATGGCAGTTGAGTCAATGCAGAAGCAGTAAAAGAACAGTTAGGACAATGAGAAGAAAGAGGGTCGAATACACTGAATGCATGTGAGCAGAGGGTCACACAGGTGAACTGAAGAGTGTATGACTTCCTGTTTTTGTCAGCACGCCACTGTAGAGGAGTACGCTTGGCCTGACACGTGCAGTACGCTTTACTGTCTGCAGAGACCCAAACGTACCAGGCTATGAGTGCGAGCCTTTCCAGTCAATAAGAGCTGTGGCCTGCAGTGAGGAGCAGAAAGGAATTCCTCTGAAATGTCTTTGGAAAGCTGTTGACCTCCAGTGATTTCCCATCAAAGGCCAGCACCTTGTTGTGTTTTCTCACTATGCAGTCAATTAGATGGCCGAACAAATGGACATATGGATTTTTTAAATGAGAGTCATATTTATTCAAGACAGAATGAGGTGACAGATTTATTATTATTATTATTATTATTATTATTATTATTATTATTATTATCATTATTAAGTTATGGTAGGAGTAGTGGTAATAAGATCAAATCTGTCATTTTACTGTGTGATAAGTGATATACATATTTAATACGTATAGCATATCCAGATAGAGAAAATTATATGGACATTTGTGGGGCTGGCCCTGAATACTCATATACAGTATTTGGAAATTGCTTTATTAGGTAGGTGTTCGGTTTTAAATTTGAGACCAGCGTTTATTTTTTATTTTATTTATTTATTTTTGAGAAATGAAACCAAAATAATTGTCCACACCATATTGATTGTCTTGTTTTCATTAGCCTGTTTCATATAGGTAATATCTTATGTAATTGGAGAGCAGCATGTTATGTATTGATTCATTCAGCCCCTTTCTATCTCTCTCTCCCTCTCTCTCTCTCTCTGTCTGTCTGTCATGAGCTCCGCTCAACACCAGGGACAGTTCATGATAGTTCAAACACACACACACGCACACACACACACACACAAAACGACAGGGCTTACTGTCAGCACCACGCAGTTAACATTACCTAACAGCTATTAACGGGTTTAACGACAGTCGTGCCATTTTGGTTTTGGTGTGACTTTGTTGGGACTGTTAACAGCTCGATGTCAGATGTGAGCTGCTGTTGAGACACTGAACTGGCAGTTTGTTGGAAAGGAAAGCTTTGAATATTTGCTGTTGATCAATACCGAAGCTCTGGAGCTTCACTTAATGGTATTTTGTGCAGGCCTAGAAATTTCGCTGAGAAATTGATTATACATAAAATGCATGGTAGCGATATAGACAAACTCTCCACAATTCAAATATTCATTAGCTGATCAAAGAAAAATTCTCCAACTATTCTGGTGATTGATTCTAGATTTCTAACAAGGAAAAATGTCAGTTTTTTGCAGGTTCAAGCTCGGCAAACATGATGTTTCATGGCATCCCTCTGTTTCATAACAGTGTAAATTTATTTACCAGTTTGTCCAGTAAAAGGTCTAATCACAAACAATTTGACAACATCATATCTCCAACTCCAGGAACTTGCTCTTTTCACTGTTTAATGACATTTTATAGACAAAATAAATAGCTATTTGAGAAAAAATATCTAAATATTAAGTGATAATGAAAAACATAGTTTCAGCCCTTACTGTAATTTTTAAAACAAAAACACCTCTATTAATGTATAAAGATATAACTTTCACCACAGCTGTGGATTTAGCAAATGCTTCTATAATGTTTTTGACCTAAGCGTGGCTGATTTTTTTCAACCAGAGCAGTCAAAGAAGCTTCTATGACTTAATAATAGAGTTGCTGTATCACAGCACCACAACAACATTTCAGAAAAATATCTGTTACATTACAAAATACCAGAGCACGTTGAATTCCATTAAATGTCATCCACTTTTTTAGATTTTTTGCCAGTTCTAATCATAATTATTTTTGTTAGAGGACTCAGTCGGAGTGAGGACATCACCTGTCAAACCCAGAGTGTTTGTATCCATCAGCGCCGCAGAGACGGCAGTTAATGTACTGTAAACTGTAATAAAACTGCCATAAAACAGCTCACCAGCACTCCTCTCCTCCTTCATTCTAAGTCCTCGAAAGTGTCCCCAGTTAATAGGGTTGTGTTCGTTAACAAGCCTGTGAAGTCCTCGTCAGCAGCATTATCACAGAGACACACAGACACAGGCGGTTTTATCAGGCCTCTCTATGGCAGTGACAGCAGACAGCTCTGAAATTAGTCGCTCAGAGAGGAAGGCAAAGAGGCAAATAACATTATTACACATTGCCAGCTGTGTCTGAACACCAGGAATACCAATATAGTGGGTTGTTTTGCAGACACACGGTTACAAACACAGCGCAGAGTGTTACCTCCACAGTTTGCTCTGCCACAGACCTTCTGAGGTGTGAAGTGTGTGCAGGGTGCAGCGCTCCTCATTATTAACAGTAGTGTTGGCTTTGGCATCAGGAGAGGAGCGGGCAGCTTGGCTCAGCCAGCAGTCACAGCAATTTACAGGTCTGTCAGAGAGAAAGAGGTCGACCAGAGGAGAGAATTAAAGAGCATTTAGAGCTGTGAAATAGACTGCAGACTGGGAGAATGAGCCGCTGGTGGATGTATGATGCGTTCATGTTGACTTTACTGCAGGGTTTTTATTACGGGGATCTAAATGTGTTTGCTTTATTATGCAACACTTTGCAGGAAACCATGAGTCTGGGGTTGTGAGTTTGAGGTGATGTGTGTGTATTTGTCATGCTAAGTTGGAGATTTTTCCAAGGTTTAGTAGCGGAGCGCCTGGCAAATGCCTGATAGCATCAGGATTTGTGCTTAGTGCCATGATAATCTTGTTTTACGCTGTATTATTTTCTTACTCTGGCTTGCAAATGAAAGCTCTGATCTTTCACTGGAGTACTCATTGCTGTACATTTTGTGTAGATATATAAATCTTTTCCTATTTTTTAAATCTGCCTTTTCAAGCAACAATTCTACATTCCCGTGCAGGTTTTTTCAGTCGCACAGCAGCGTGTTCAGTGGACTCTCAGCACAGGTCACTGAGACAGGAAGTGTCAAGAGGCCAGGCTGTTGAACCTCCGTGCGGAAATTGAACAAACCGCAACAAAAGGATGAATAGATTCTTAATGACAGTGTTGTTGAAATCACCATGGTGTCAGACTGACCACAGGGTCACAGTGTCCTCCTCTCTTGTCTCCCCTCAGAAAGGACACAGAATTGAAGGAGGATTTATAGAGGGGAGGTGGCTGGAGATGCCACCACACTGTTAAAAACCATCCTCCACTGCAGTCTTGACCGAAACACGATTCCTCTGCTGACATGACCCTGTATCATGATGACTTATGCGTGACAGGAATGATACTGATTCCTCTCTCTTTCCTTTTTCTTGTCTGTGTTTCTGCAGAAGGTATCTGTAACATGACAATGGACTCCAACTCGATGACGATGCCCATGTCGGACCCCAACGCCTGGGCAACAGCCATGAACAACCTCGGGATGCCTCCCATCGGAATCACTGGACAGCAACTCATGCCAGGTACCACCCTGCCTAAAGTCACCACACGACACCCGAACACAACCACAGACGCCTTTTGGGGGGGTTCATAATCTCATACCTTCCTGGAATTTTATCGGGGTATACAGTATATAAAATGTATTTGTTATAATCAACTTTTCCTGTTTCTCTTTAAAAATAAAAGCCCTCTGTCAACAGATTCCCTTCAGCTGTTTGTGCCCTGGTTTTACCTACCGGGCACATGATGCGCACTACATGTAAAACATCCTTAATACAGCCTCTCTAGTATGAAGTTAATGGAAAGATGAGGTTATTTAAAATCACACCGTCAGGATATCTAAATTCCTTGGTATACCACAATACCATGATTCCCTGTCTGCAGGTCCTTAAAAAGTCTGAAAATGTCTTAAATCCAATATTACTATTATTAGGCCTTAAAAGTCATTAAGTAGTCTTACATTTGAATATTTGAGGTCTTAATTGCCACACACATTTTGTCTAATTAGATTTATCCATCTTGTTGTCAGTTGAGTTAAGCTCTTTTGTGTCCAAATTTCTGATGTTGCAAATCTTGAAAACCTACCATTGAAGCCTTGTACTACTACGTGTTCCTACACTAAATCTACCTCTGCACAGGTCCACCCATACTTCACTGAAATGCTTGAAAAAGAGATGATTTGTCCAAAAATCTTCCTTAAATTCAGTTAAGATTCATCTTGAAAGGTGGTAAAAAGCATTAATGTAAGTGACACTATGACCATCAAAGATAATGTTTTATTGCACTGACCGTTTAGATACAGGCATCCTTACTCCATTTCCATCCAGATGTTGTGAGGCAAGAACTGTGAAAATGGGATCATCTTTCATGTTAGCAGGACCATTTTGATGGGTTTTTGCATATTTCCCAAGTATTTCGTTATTTATAGCCCATTATTAGGCATTTCTTCCTCTTCCTTGAAGCATCCTACACAGGCTTTCATATTTTCCCATTTGTTAGTGTATCTTTCTGACGTCCTTTCATCTAATTTTGCAGCAACAACATTTTATGTATTCACTTCAGAACTGCAGCTTTAGCTCATACTCCGCTCCGCTAATAATCTGCTTCATTTTGAGTGCAATATTTTTCTTCCCCCTCTGGCTATTTTTTCCTTTAAAACATAGGAAAGTGTCGAGATTATTAAACATAACGGATAGAAGACCTTAAGGAAATTCACTGTAGTAAATTAATGAAAAACCTCAGTTTTTAAGCTCAGATCTGTTTCCAAAGACTGGTTGTCTTTTTGATCTAAAATAGATCATTTTAAATCTGTCATTTACAGAATGAAAGGAGTTTTTTTTTTTTCTAAGTGGTAAGTTTGTTGATTAGCAGCATTGTCTTTGAATGCATTCGTGTTCGGGGGTGAAAAATATCTGCTGCTGTGTCTTTGAAGGATAAAGAAGTGGATTCTCATGTGTGGCTGCATTGGTCAGTTAAAAAAAGTATATTGGAATAAACAGGATGAGTCACCAAGTTTGGATTGCGATGCTGTAACACTGTAGTCTTAGGATGGCATGCACAGACAAGCAAGCTGCATCTGACTCAAAACAATATTGGTTGGGATCAGTAGAAAATGCAGAAGGTTTTATCATCCTTTAAAGCTGTGTGTTAAGTTATACAAGAGTGGTCACAGATTTCAATTTACAACAAATCACTGTTGCATATTCATGATCAGTGCCTCAAGCCCTTTTTAGGCTGAAATCAAGCAACACTGCAGCAACAAAGATCCATTATTACACTGGCTGTGCTTTTTTACACAGAACCAAACACTGGCATAATGCCACCCCCATGTGTGACACAACATGCTACATGTGTTTTTTTATTATTATTTTGTCTGTTAACTGTTACATGTTTGTCTGTGTTTACCATGCTGCTGCCTGTCTTGGCCATTACACTCTTGTAAAGATTTTTTGTTTTAATTTCAATGGTTAAACACATTTTAACGCTCCAGTGTGTAAGATTGAGGTGAGGACTGCATACTGCAACCAGCTGAAACCTCCACCTGGTTCTTTCCATGTCCATTGTTCAGAAGGTATTTATCAGGAGCTGAATTTTCTGCAGAGGTGTCCCTCTCCGACACAGACAGACCTGGTTATTAAAACTGGTAAAAATACTCAGTCTAGCAGTTTCACATTTAAAAATCAATGTTTTCCAACACTGCTTGTCACAGAGAAAATGCGAATGATGCTGCCTGGAGCCAGTGTTTGGTTTGTCCGTTCAGGCCTAGTGAAACAACATGGCAGTGCAAAATCTCTTTGGATGGGGGCCCGCTCCCTTTTTAGATATAAATAGCTCACTCTAAAATAATAACAGCTCACCTGAAAAGAATTCTTATTTTCTTATATTTCATTTCTGCCATTACGTCTGACTCATTACTACACACTGGACCTTTCCAATTAAAAAATACAAGCATCAGCATCTGTGTCTAGTGTGACATATAACATGTGTTGGGCAGTGCTTTCTAAACAATACAAATGGCATAACATGGCAAAAACAATCATTTACTGTCCCTGTTTTATGGCTGTTGCTCTCATCCTCTGCTCGGAAGGGGAGAAGCTCCTGGACCTCATTGTCTCCCCAATTTCTTGACATTTTCAGTTTCTTTTCTACTCCTTTGAGATAGCTGCTACTAGCCGCTCACAACATAACACTCACAGCTCACACTTTGTAAACAGATGGTAATTCAGCGCAGTTTCTAGTTCTGTTGCTGTTTTAAAGTAAGAACAACTTTTTCCCATTATTCTGTCTTCCTACCTTTAATAGAGAAAAGCGATGCGGAAAAACAGGGCAACATTCCCGACTTGAACAGGCAGTGAAAAAGGGGTTTCAAATCATAAGCTTTACTTGCCATCCAGCTGAAGTAAAAGTTCAGTATGAACCCTTAATCATTGCTCCCCAAATTGTGTTTAATAGATTTAATAGCAAAGACATAAGCACATATATATTTTCCTCATTTGTGCTCCTTAATCTATATCAGATAATGCACACAACAAGAGCTGAGCTCTGCACGCTACAATGCCAAAAGTGTATTATCATCGGCTTAGAGCATCTGTGAAACAGTTGGGAGCCGTGTGTGTTTGTGGCGCTGAAAACAATGACATTTCCTTCGTTTGATTGTTTCTGCTGTGTTATTACAACCTCAAGGAGCATTTTGTAGGCACAAGGTTGAGCTACTGTACTCTGATCTGCCACTGTGATATTCAGCCTTAGCGATTGCTCTGCTATCTATAACATTAGGTTCAGCAGCACCCTCCCACTCTCCATCTCTGAAGAGTTATTCTGCCATGTCTTTTCTCTATCCTCAGTAGAAAGCCTTTCCCTAAAGCCTTTTATAAATCACTTCCCACTTCTTAGCTGAAATGCACTTTCATATTTGAAATATGCCAGGCTTGTGTGTATATGTGTGTGTAGATGCATGTGTGTATGCACTTGGAGACGAACAGTCTCCCAAATGCACTCCTCGAGAAATATTAAGGGAAGCACACACACACACACATACACACTCAGGCCTGGCATATTTCAAAAATGGTAAACAAAAGCCTTTCTGCTGAGGAGAGAGAAGACAAGTGGTAAAGGAACGTCTCATAAAGGGAAGCAGAGGAGCTGAACTGAATTTTAGAGGGAAAGACAGGACGCTGGACACACACATTTATACAAGATTGCGTGTTTGAAATGAAGTATGCCTCCTTTTGAACTTCATTTGCAGTACCTTTGCAGCAGACATTATAATCTACCACAGCAGGAAACGCACAGGTGTAACTAATAACGCTAACGATGGCTCTGTTCCATTTAAAGTGAGCCATTAAGCTGTGCAAATGATACAGCGTGCACAATGCCAGAGTCCTGAAACTGGCACACATAAATTGAATGCAGCAATTAGCGATTTTACTAGGTCCATCTGTGTATGGCAAGTCAAAATAACAGCTGTAAGAGGTCAGAAGTGTTCTTACATTTAATCAGAGCCCCTGCCAGTTTTGGCCTGCAGTCACACTTAAAACCAGGTGCATGCACTTGATGGTTTTGGACTGGAAGACTAAGTAGATAACTTGATCTCTGTGTGAAGGAACAGACCTTTTTCACAGCAGACATGTTGACTTGTCGCAACAGAGAAAGCACGGGTCAAACAGATTTGATATCAAGTCTCTTTGTAAACCAGTATGTTCACATGCAGTTTATTTACACATCATCAATTATATCTATGCTTTTTTTATTTTTGAGAACAGAGTGTGGCTCGAGATTTTTCAGCAGGAACCTCACCTGAGCCAGAGAAAGTAACCAAGTCTTACCCAAACCCAACATGCACTCTGTTTTCATGTCTGAACCCAACCTGAGATTATATAGCCTTTTATGGTTACACACACATCACATACACACATCACGCAGGATCATCTTC
The DNA here is from genome assembly GCF_026936395.1 of Plectropomus leopardus. Taxonomy (NCBI): domain Eukaryota; kingdom Metazoa; phylum Chordata; class Actinopteri; order Perciformes; family Serranidae; genus Plectropomus; species Plectropomus leopardus. The sequence continues at coordinate 12,288,142 of NC_142183.1, forward strand.
AGTGAAAAATGATGAGTTGTACCACTGGCATATGTCAAGTCTTTATCTCTATGAACTCCTCTTGAACTGTTAACTGAACTGTTTACATAATCCAGCCATCATAGTTTATTTGAAGTCATTGTGGAAGAAAGTGATATCATCCACAATGTATTGCTTCAGCGCTGACCTCTCCGTTTGATCGGCCTTCCAGCAACTCCAAAGTACAGTTTGCTGCTGCAGGCTGGAAAGGTCAGAGTGCCCTGAGCAAGTACACAGAGGTTTTGGTGACATTAGGTGATGACATATTGTGTTTAACAACCTTCCTTGTTAGCTAGCTTATGTAAACTTAACATTTACCACCTGAAGTAGCCTTTGTGTTGGGCTCATATTGTGTCACAATAGGCCGAATCCAACCTGAACCACATACAACAACATACTTTGTGAATGTTTATCAGAACCTGAGCTGATCTGTCAGGTCTTGTTGGGCTCTATTCAGGTATCCACACTCTAGAAGAGATGGGCTAAATTTATTCAGTCATCCGACATCTCAAGACACTTTTATGACTGGAGATTTGGTCATGTGAACGTTAAAAATACTGTACATTGACAAATAGCACAATATACATAAAAGCTGGGTTTAATTACCTTGAATAACTGACTTTAGCTGATGTAAAGCATCCATGTCTGTTTTGTTTTATCTGGAAATAATGTTTTATTTGGAGCCAATTTGTGTTTATATAAATTTTTCAAAAATTATAAGATTGCAGTTGTTTTTCCAATTTGATTGTTGACCTCAACTTTACTTAGTTTGTAAAATAGTAGTTCTTGTCAAGTTGTTGTTTGGTGGAGCTATGCTGGAATTACACAAGCTCCTCTGATCCCATTTTAGGGTATTAATAAGAGAGTTAAAGGTGTAATTTTCCCTGTTCAAACAAGTGCAACAAACTAACAGAGTGAGCTAGATGTCAATCAAGCCTGTATACACTCACACAGTCCTGAGAAGGGCTCTAATCTGCCAACATAATTAAACTGTCCCTTGTGGGCTCACCATGGGTGTGCAGGGCCTCTAAGCCTCAACGAGGGTCAGACATCAGGTATCCGCTGCCGTTTCAGAGAGGTGGTGATGGAGAGGGAGGAGGCTCAGGCTAGGAGGACAGCTGTGTCTCCCCTCATGGATCTCCTGGAAAAACAGCTGGCATTCTCCAACCTTTTCCTTTCCTTCCTTCCTTTCTTGTCTCCTGTTCCCCCTACCTCCCCCTCCCTCACCCACCCAAATTACCCAACAACTCATTTATATCTCATTACAGCTGAGTCAGCCACTGTAACCCAGAGTCACTTCAGAGCACACGCTGTTCATCCGCTCTTCAAAACGCTGAGCTCCTTTACACACTTTGACTGCACTGAGTCACACTGACATGATCCTCTGGGCTCAAACAGCACGTACTGTAAATAGAAGGTGTAGCCAGGGTTCGCTACAGTTCACATTTGAACCGGTACAGATACCTGTAATTCAGTAGTGGTACCCAGCCGTACCTTTTTTTTATTCAGTTACCGTACTTTACTTTCTCTGTGATTAAAAAAAAATGTAATTTTATAACATGCCTTATCACACATATATCTCATCTTCTGTCTTTGTGTCTTTGTGTGTGTTTGTGTGTGTGTGTGTGTGTGTGTGTTTGTGTGTGTGTGTGTGTGTGTGCATGTGTGTCTGCTCGTCCTGCAGTGAGACTCTTCTGTTGCCATAATGTTGGGTGTGTTCGTAAATCCAATCTGACGCTCTACATTAAAATTACTGCTGTTGTTTGAAGTAACAGAGCGTTCTGTTTCTACATTAATAAACAAACGGTGAAGTTCATCACACATTCACTCCACTTGACACTCTGTGTGGTGCACTGGATAACCAAACGCTATCTTCCAACAGCGCTCCGAATTTATAAATGCTCCATTTTCTGGCACACAGATTGGCTATTTCTAAAAGCATCCATTATATAGGAAAGAAAATTGATCCGAACCCGGAGAAGATGGAGCAACCACAGAGCTTCATAACTGGCTACCCAGTTTTGGGGTGCATTTGCTCCCTGTCTGGAGCTGAATCTGGCTGCGGTGCTCTGTTGTGGGCCTTGGAGCTCCATGGCTGGCTTCCAAGCATTAGGGTGCTTTATTGCACTTCCGCCTCTTGCCGAAACCTGGCGTTCTTACTCAAATGCGCTCGGTTACCGACATTTGGCACTGATTGATTTTTTTAGTTTTGTTAGGGGCTTTTTCCATTAATGAAAGGACAGCAAAAGATTGACAGGAAATGTGAGAGAGAGGGCGAACAACATGCAGCAAAGGACCACAGGCTAGAAATTGAACCCAGGCCTCTGCAAAGGCCTCAGCATGTGGGGCGCACACAAGTCAGCTAGAGGTCGCCCCTAGCACAGATTGATTTAACGTTGGGCGGCTCAGTGCTGCAGTGGTTAGCACTGTCACCGCAGAGTAAGAGGGTTCTGACTTTCGAACCCTCGGCCAGCTGTGGTTACTTCTGTGTGGAGTTTGCATGTTCTCCCTTGGTGTGAATGTGATTGTGAATGGTTGTCTGTCTCTATGTGTTGGCCTTGTGATAGTCTAGTGACTTTTCCATGTTGTACCGTGCCTCTCAGCCAATGATGGGCGGGATTGGGTCGAGCTCCTCGTGACCCTGAACAGGTTTATAAGCACTTACAGATAAAGAATGAATGACATCGTACTCGACAGTACTGATGAAATTCAGATGTAATATCCTGAAATGCACAGAGTTCACTACCCAACCCTAGGTGTAGCCAGTCCAACAATTGACAAGTCATTACATCATGTTTCAATAATTGTTAATAAATTCAAAACTTGTTTTTCTCTCCCAGATGGACAGCAACAAAATTACTTGGGATATGTAAATTTCACAACTGTGCTGCTGTTTTTATCATCTCTCCACACTCCAAAGGAATTTTACATATATTACTCACAGGCTTATATTTTCCACCCGTGCATTTGTCTCTTCACTCAAGCCAAAAGAACTTTACTTGTTGAACCCCAGGAGGAATATGTAAGTGGGAAGAGATCCACTTAAGCACTTTCCTCTTGCTTGTCTCTTTTTTTCTCAGTTTACAACAACAAATTAGGATAAAGAAGCTCAAGGTTAGCCACTTACAATGCCACAATATTTAATAAATTTAGCTGTTATACTTCTGTACTGGATTTACTTGTGCTATACATGGCATCTGCACAACTCTTTTTTTGACATCCCTGTGGGCACAAAGCTTCTAGGCTCACACTTTCACATGATGTCACACTGTTTTTCCTCTGTCACGCAGCAGCAGTTACCAGAGCACCTTGTGCCTTTGAAGAAATCCATGTGGATTAGTTATTGATTCTCCATCATGACTGAACATCATCTTTGTCTCCTTTTTGTTTCACCTTTAAACAACAGGGGAGACTTCACTGTCGCTCCCTTTGTCCCTTCTTTTTAATTGGATCTTTGCGATTGGTCACGTTTCCTGCATGTAGGTTTAAGTGGGTTTTTATGTGTCAGTTTCAGGCTCATTCATTAAAAGAGACTGCCTGAGCCGGAGTGCTTTCATTACGCATTAGAGTTTGCCTCCGTTTCATCCACTGTGAGCCTGGAATGTATTTCTTCACCACCGAGTCTTTCACTGCCTCCAGCCAAGTGGATTTATCCAGACAGACAGCTGGATAAACAGACCACTGTGGGCAGAGCCTCGAACAATCTGCAGCCTCACAAAACCCGCTGCACGTCTCCAATGATGACAGTTTTATTTCTATAGATGGACTGGGCAGAGGTTGTGTATGTTAGAAAGTTATTATTACATGTTTGTGTTAGGGAAGTGTTTGGATAGAGGGAGGAATTGGACTCAGGCCACACGCATGAGTCAAGTTTGTACAGAGGAGTTTTTGTTGTGTAGGTCCTACTGGTGTTCGACACCTGGAAGTTGCTGTCTTCTCTGATCTATGTTCTTTTTTTATTTATGTTTGTCCTTAAAGGTCCAGTGTGTAGGATTTAGGGGGCAGAAATAGAGTATAATAAAATGAGTGTGTTTCCTTTAGTGTATAATCAGCTGAAAATAAGAATCATCAGTCAGTCATCACTCAGAATTAATTTTTTATATCTACATGGGGAGCAGGTCCTGGTTTATGGAGATCGTCATGTTGCACAGCCATGTTTTTTGTCCAGTAGCCCAGATTGAACTAGAAATGCCCTTTTTTAATTTTGCATGAGCCACCATAGTAAGCAGCCTCTCTGTGTCCAAAAACACAGAGAGACTATTCCTCTCCTATCGGAAACCGATTTATTTAGTGGTTTTAGCAGTTTAAATCACCAAGTCTTTTTGTTCAGTGGAAGAAGAGATCTCTGTGAATAATTTGGCTACCAGTAAAAACTTTCTGAATGCCTGGATTTAAACTTATCACAGGAAGAAAAGTGAGCATACAGTAGCAAGTGGTGGGCTAGCATCCTGTCTCTGACATGCCAAACAGCATAGGAGAAACAGTTATTAATGATCCCATACGATACAACTTTGTTACACTGAAATTCATTTTGCGTCCTCAGACGGCTCCAGTCAAGAAGTTAATCCACAAATTAGACGTACAAACACACAAACAGAACATAGCCATTAAAAGTAATGACGATGGAAAACATCAAATAACATCCTCACACTCAGATCTTAATGAGCAGCACGCTGATTTTGGTTTAGCAAAAGGATACATTGATGTATAAGCAAAATTTTCAGCCTGTTGCACTTAAATGGAGTGACTGAATCACCGGTTGGAGGGCAGAAGTTGGTATTCTACAAATAGAGCATGTGAGAGGTTAGTAGATGCTAATAGCAAGTCTGGGCATGGTCTTTTTGTGAGTTGCCTGAAAGGAGTGTGCCACAGGTTGGCTCATTATCTTCTTGCAAATTTGGAGTTGATTGTATGAATTTGTAATGTGAAACTTCTGTATTCAGTGTTTTTACCGGTTTAACTCATCTGATCCACTTGTTTTGGAGAGAAAGAGACCTCTAAGGATAATTGCTACAAACGTCTGTCTAATTTGCATGTATGACATCTGTTGCACGTCTGTCCTGGAAGAGTGATCCATCCTGTCTTGCTTTTACTGGGGTTTTTCCCCTCATGTTTTTCCAGTTAAAGGAATTTTTCCTCATCTGAATCTGAATCAAAGATCTCTGGATAAAGGGCGTTGCCTTTTGGACAGATTGTAAATCCCTCCGAGGCTAATTTGTGTTTTTGATTCGGACCCAGCCCAAGCAGTTCCCTCCCAAAAAAAAGAGGGAAGACAAAAGGAAGAGAGACAAGGGGAGAAGTCAAGTGGAGACCCCACCCTTCGGCAAACGGCAATAACTAGAAATCTGACGTTGTAAAAGCAGAAATCCCAAAGCAGCCCCAATATTTACGTAGCAAGTTCAATATAATGAGCCAGAGTAAAAAGTAAAATGTCTGCTCTTCACGTTACACCAAGTCCGAGGTGCCGTGTAGGTGGGGTAGGGTTTAAGGATAAGGGTCAATGACAGGGCAGCTTGGATGATATGTGTGACAGTCAGTTTCCCTGTTGGGTAGCTGTAAGACAGTAGCTTGAAGGATGAAGATGGCCCAGCTCACCCAAACAGCTCAGAGAGGGAGAGCAACACTGAGCCCTGGGAGTAAATAAGAAGCAAACTTTGTGAGGACACAGCCGAATTCAAGCAATCTGTTTCAGGCGTGGCTGTTCCCTCATATCTCTGGAGGATCGGTGTCATGTATTGATTTCTGCCCTCATAATAGCTGCAGCTGCAGCAGGGATTCTGGTTTTTATGGTTATGATCATAACGTCCACTATCAATGTCAACTTTAATGACTGGTGCTATTCTGCAGACTGGGTTCCCCCCGTGGGAAGCATAGAAGGGCTGTTTACGTTTGTAAAACCCCAAAATGTAAATAGTAAGGTGAACCTTTGTTCAAGCAGACCAGACACAGAGATTCTGTGGTTATGGAAACTAAAAAGTTACAATGGGTTTTCTTAAGTTATGGTGCACTCAGGATTTAGAAACACCACAAGAATTTGGTTTGATTTTTTTTTTTTTTTTTTTTTGTGGCCAAATAGTGTTAAAGGGACAGTTCAACCCAAAATTAAAAATACGCTTTTTTTCCTGTAACCCGTAGTGCTATTGTTTTGGTGTTAGGTGTTTTTTTGGAGATATCAGCTGCTTTCTGTCTGCTTTCTCTGCAATATAATGGAACTAGATGTCACTAGGCTTGCGGTGCACAAAGCACCAAAAAATACATTTGAAAAACATAACAGCAATGTCTCTTTACAGAAATTATGACCCACTTATTCAAGATTATCCACAGAACTTATTGTTAGCAATTTCATGTAGAAACTATTTTTCTCTATACTGAACTACAATCGCCAACAGTTTTACCACGCAGAGGGAAGCGTATATCTACTCATGGACTGGAGGCTCGTGCTTGTAACAATGTGAGATGTAAACATTAATGGCGTCCTCCTCAACTGAGCTATGATCAGAACCCGGTTTTATTGCCAAGTACATATACATACACAAGGAATTTGACTCTGTGTTTTGGTGCAGAACAATTAACATAAAGGAAGAATAAAAATATTGAAGAACACAAAATGTACAAAATGTGCAATGGAGGGATTGTACAGTTGTGCAGAAGTTGGAGTTGCAGTGCATCTACAGTCTAAACAAATAAATTAACCTATAGTGTGCAGTGTAACCAGAGAAAGTCCAGTTAGCTAACTCAGTGTTGCTAGTTGAGCTAGCAGTAGATGCAAGCGTCTGTATGCTGAGTGATTCAGTTGACAGGTGTAATTTGGTCGAAAGAAATAGTTTCTACATGAAAATGCTCACAACAAGGTCTGTGGATTATTTTGTGTAAATGGGTCCCAATTTCTGAAAAGATATTGCTTTCAGTGTTTCGATTGTTTTTTTAATTAAAAAAAAAAAGTGTGCTTTGTGCACCACAAGCCAAATGCTATCTAGTTCCATTATATTTGAAAGAAGTCAGGTATCTCGATGGACGATTTCTGCAAGGTAACCAGCACAGCAGTTAAGAGGACAATATGTATATTTAATTTTGGGTGAACTGTCTATTTAAACCTGGACTCTGGCTTGAAGTGGATCTAGTTTTTATTGCGTGAATGTCACCAATCACCAGGAACATCACTAACCACATAAATCCCTTTGACTAATGCTTATCCAAACCATGAGGACAAGCAAAATCTTCAAATGCTCAAAATCTGTTTTATGTCATGAACATTACACGGATAAGTCATGTCTCATGGTTAGCACGCCCAAAACGTGGCGAGTAAAATCCCAGCTATAGTGTGAACTGTGAGAATGGAGCAGAAATGTGAACAGCTACAGCAAGAATCAACATCTGGTTTTTACATCTTCGACATCTGACAGAGATGGAGAGAGTATATCCTTTTTCCAGGAGTGTGCACCGAGTATTTCCCCAAACTTCATCATCACTGTTCTCTCTGGCACATCCAGACCGTAAGCAGAACCAGATGGAAAGCTATAGAGTTTCTCCTCTATATTTCTGTCAAAATACAGACCCCCCACTGTGGTTTTTATTATGAAACACTTGACAGTATGAATTGTATCACTGTTGTTGTAGATTTAGCCAGCTCCCCAGTTCATTTGGCTTTGATCAAAAAACTAAAGAAACCTTTATTGACCTCTGAACACTTGAAATGAAGCACTGGCTTCTTTGTTTTTTAAGGAATAGTTTGTAAGATTTAGGGGGATTTAGAGGCGTCTAGCGGTGAGGACTGCAGATTGCAAGCAGCTGAAACTTCTTTCAGTTTTCATGTCTTCAGTGTTCCTCATTCAAAAGTTTTTAGGTCTCCTCCTCTCCGAAACAAACACACCAGTTAATTCAAAGTGGTAAAAACATTGGATAAAGCAGTTTCACATGAAAAAAAACACAAGAAAAGAAGTTTTTCTGACACTCTTTTCGTGGAGGAGCTTCTAACAATGGTGGCGGACGTGAAATTGCAAATGGCCCTATCTAGAGTTGGGGCTTGGTTTGTCCATTTTGGGCTACTGTAGAAAAATGGTAGTGCAACATGGTGGACTCCAAAGACAAGGACCTGCTTCCTGCTTCCTATATAGATACAAACAGCTCTTTTTTAAGGTAACAAAAACCCAACAGTTCTCATTTTCAGGTGATTACACACGAAAGAAAACCATCTCTCTCAAGTACTGTACTTAAGTACAACTTTTACTGTATTTGAGTATTTTAATATTTCTATTACTCTATCCTTTGAATTAAAGGTTTTTGTGTACAAACCTTATGAAAATATACAAGTGCAGCTGAAACTATTAGTCGAATGATTAGAAAATTAATTGCTAACTATTTTGAGAACCATTTGAGCCTTTTTTTTTCATGCAAATACATTTTATGGTTCCAGCTTCTTAAATATGAGGATTTGCTGCTTCTCTTTTGATAGTTTTTATTAATTGATTGGTTACATTGATTTTTGCATTGAATACTTTTACTTTTATTACTTAAATACATATTCCTGATTGTGCTGACATATTTGTACTTAAGTTACATTTTCACTGCAGGACTTTTACTAGTTACAAAGTATTTTTATGTTGTGGTATTAGTACTTCTACTCAATTAAACAATCTCAGTACTTTGTCCACCACTGGAGATTGTTTTATTTGAATGTTTTTTGGACACCTGAATTTGGTAAAGTGTCCAGTATTTCACAGAAAAATGAAAATTTGATAAAATATAATCTTTTTCATCTCTTTAATCCTGTGGCCATAAAATATGTACAATCCTAACTCCCAAGTTTGACTGCACAACATCCAGAGCCCTCAACACAAACTACGATTCAGTCAAACTTAGTGAAAAGCAGCAGTTACACTTTTTTTCTGTTGCCAGACTTTCTCTTATTTTGTTTGTCTGACCTTGAAATTTAAGTGTATTTTTTACCTAACCAATAACTGCACAGCCGCCGAATCCCTGCATAACATCAACTGCCTTTGTAATAAGCTTCTATAATAATAATAATAATTGATGTCTGTATTTGCGGGATGATGGGGCTTATTAGCCTTTTTTTTCGTCTTCATTGTCAAATTTTGGGTCAAAAAGAACGTGAGGAGCTAACAAAAGATGCAGGGGGGGCCACACACAGGAAAACATTTAGTGTTTCACAAATATGCATTTGCAAGGTTATCAGAATTCATTTAGATGCACATTCTTATGCATGAACACACAAACACACACACACACACACAAACAGAAACACACACACAAACTGAAACACACACACAAACTAAAACACCCTGGAGAATAGATAAGCAGGCTCCAGGGACAGACGACTGTTCCCTGAATAAACAACCACTCCTTTGTCTGCTGCATCCCACTCGTCCTCATCCCTTTCCCCCACGGTTGCCACAAACCCCTCCACCACTGTACACAAACACACATACACACATGCACACACAAACCCACAGTGGAATATATGAAAACTTAGTGTCATGCTTCATAGCCAGCCATCCAAACAGCGCTCCTCATGTGAATTTAGGGCACGAGACGCCCCTCCCAGATATGAATCAGGGTCCTCTCATTTTCTCACATTAGCTCACCTGGATTAACATCAGGAAATACATTGGCTGACAGACATTCCTTCGCCGTAAGCGTTTTCCAATCCTTGGACTGAATGCCGTGTCCCTTTCTGCTGACTGCTCAGGAGCTGCACTGGTACAATGCCAGAGGTTTTTGGCTGCGTGTAGGCGGACAGAGTGGATATATAGTATGTCTAGGGGGGAAAGAAAAAATACAGCAGTAGTTATAGGGCTACAGAAATGGGACTTTCTGACAGTTCTTCCTATCCATGGCAGCTATATTAGATTGTAGGCTAGATACTGTTAAAGGCTAGATTTGTTATGGAGATGTGACTCTGAAGGTGTTGGTTAAAGAAGACAGATTTTGGGAGGCAACATAAGAAAGCAGATTCTGATTTAGATATAATGAAATAAGGAGATGAAATAAGTTTTATAAACAAAGATGAGTTTGTTTTATTCTGTCCTGCAGGCGAGAAATGTCCCTGTAAGAGAAATGAAGTTGGAAATGTTCATATAAAAATGCAAAGAGGGCGACTCTTGGCAGAGATTGAGAGAGGCAGATTTCAGCCACTGGTAGGGTTCCAGGTGGCGTGGCTAGCTCGCCTCATTAGAGAATATTATCCAGCATACCTCACAGCAACCGCCCATGTCCCCCACACACACACCCTCACCCAGCCGCCACCGACTGCTAGAAGGGACGTTTACCCTGGAAATCAGAGAGGAGAAAGACAGGGAGGGGAGAGGAGGATGACATTAATAGCCAAGAGCTTCACACAATCAAATGTCAGGGTTTTTTTTTAAATGTCTCTCTGCACCTCCTGATTGATGGGCAGCTCCGAATGTAATTACTTTGAACAAACCTCCAGGAAATGAATTGTTTAACATCAGGCGGAAGGTAGAGGCGAGGAGAGTTTGTACAATAGTCTAACAGGGCCAACTTTCCCCTCGTTTTATTTCTCAGTTTGTCCTTTTCTTGCCTCCTCTCTCGCATCTTATCCTGCAATCCATAGCACTCTGAACTCAGAAAAAATAAGTCCTCTAACAGGGAAAAGTGCAGTGAAACAGTCATTCAAGTCAGTATTCAAAGTCTGAAACTCAAGAACCATCTAACTCGAGTTCACCGTCATAAACACACCTGACATCACAGCAACATGACAGCATGCACTTAGCTGAGCAGAGTGACCTTTTTTGGTAACCCTGTGATGTTTTATGTTGTGTTGGTGTTGTGAAATGTGCTCTAAAAATGTTGTAGCTGCCTTTTTGATTTTGATTCAGTTGATTTGTGCTTCATAGAAGTCTTAGTGAGCATGTGTATCTCTGTCTACGTGCACAGAATAACTTTACGCTGTTGGCTGTGGTGGTTCACGTTATTACACCCTGCACACACTTACACATTTTTGTTGAATGTCATTTTAAATAAGTACAAAAAGCAAGACAGTTGACTTATTTTGTCAGCAAACTCTTCATGTTCTTAATCGTGTGTGTGTGTGTGTGTGTGTGTGTGTGTGTGTGTGTGTGTGTGTGTGTGTGTGTGTGTGTGTGTGTGTGTGTCTGTAGGTGTGTGTGTGTGTGTGTGTGTGTGTCTCTTCTTTATCATTCTTTGCCCCCCTCTCTAAATTTGTACGTTTTAGCTGGTCTGTGAACACAGTGTAGCTGAAATACTTTATGATTTCTCTTTTTCCTCAACAGCAGTTTGGGGAATTTGAGTCATGGAGTGAATAATTGATAAGTTGTTCTGGTCAGAGTTGATCAGATCGATCAATGGATGAGAGGAGCTGCTGCTGTGAAGCAAGTGAAAGCAAACTTTTAGACTCAGCACAATAGATGGTAAAGTTTCACTTTCACTGCACCTGGTGTTCTGCTGCTCCGTCAGTACACTCAGAGAGTGCGGTGCTATGCATAACTGAACGCTATATATGTTTTCCAATAGTGCCCCTAATGAAAGGTCCAGCTTCAAAAACAGAAAATCTATTTGTGGAGACAGATGTTTAAATCGCAGCAGGCTGCCAAAAATAAATGAATGTTTGGGAAACCCACATATGTTTCATTGATGATTAGCTCTTCAAAAGTTCATATGAATTTCAACTCGATTATTTGAACTGTGGATGTTCTCTTTCCTCACTTTTAGGAAAAAAGTGGTTGGAGCATCATTTCTATGTGCTCTACAGCCCTAAACCGAGATGGCGTACTGAGATTGATTTCCAGGTCACAGGCAGGAGGACGGAGAAAAGAGGAGATGAGGAGGCACAATAGAGAGAAATGAGAGGAGCCCTCTGTGTGTTTCTGTGCTTGTGCACTCATGCGTGTTGCTCTACAAGGAAGAGATGTTAGCAGGGAGATGTTTGTGAATTTTCAGTTTTCAAACATGAGTGAGAGTAGAGACCGAAGCTCATAGACGAGCGTGGTAGAAAGGATCAGACAGATGTGTGGCCATGTGTGGGTGGACCCAGCCCCAGGTTTCTTTTGTTGTTCTTCTTCAAGAGGACACTTGTGCTCTCCAAATCTCTCTGTGAAGTTTCTACTGAGTCAGAGAGACCTGCTCTCTATCATGCAATGCAAAGCAGATTGTTTTGTGGTACATGCTGTATGTCAGCCGAACTGTTTAATTTGCATCAAGTATTCCCTGAGAATACTGTTAATTTCAAAGAGAGAACTTTAATTTTCAAAAGAAAATGCATTATTTTATATATAAAATGGAAAATTCGCTTTTCCCAATTAATGAAAGCTAGTCAAACATATGAGTTTGGGCTGCAACCAATGATAATTTGCATTTTCAATTAGTTTGTTGATTATTGTCTCAATTTTGAGTCATTGAAATGTCAGAAAATACAAAAAAAGGTCCATCACAGTTTGCCAGAGCTCAGGGTGATGTATTTACATTGTTTTGTTCACAACAGTTCAAAACCCCAAAATATTCAGTTTACTATTATAAAAGACAAAGAAAACTACCAAATATTCATAATCAAGAAGCTTAAATCACTTGATTTGCTTAAATTATGACTTCAACATTTAACTGATTCTGCATAATGTTGCTGATTAATTTCCCGTGGATCAATTAATAATCGCGCTCTTCTCTCATGTACTTATACTGCTGGAATCATCCGCGCCCATTTGCACAGTTGTCAAAGCCGATTCCCGTTATATTATCCATCCCAGGCTGGTCTCTAAATTACCATTCATCTAGTTTGCTGGTTGAAAAAATTCAACATAAGTAATGGTCTCATAGAACTGTTCTGTGTTCAATCATGTTCTCATTATTTAGTGTGTGCCACCCTTCAGTGTTTTAAATCACAGTTAAGTATCATTCCATTGTTAGTTTATAATACCTACTCCCAGGGTGCTTCGGTATTCAAGGCAGGATGTCTTCTCATTTGTGGAAACTAAATTAAAATCATTCTGAAGATATTTTTGGCGCACTATTGTTTGTGCCTGGATCCACGGCTCCCCTGGCTCAGACACACAGTGTGTATTTATATCTAACCTCACACTGTTTCTTAGCCACACTAGATTACAGCCAGAGGTGGAGGAAGTACTCAGGTCAATTTACTCAAGTCCATGAAGCAATGCCACACCAAAAATCATACCCGTATCAAGCACGGGTCAGGACACATGTCTCAGTTTGCCAAGCGACTATAACCAGCACCACATTATAGCCTTCTTTACAGAAATCCCAAGTTTGAAGCTTATTGTATTATTGTATTGTTGTTTTTTAAATGTACTTGGCCTAAAATGTTGTCTTGTATGTAAAACTCTGGGTTGCTCTGAACTGAAATGATCAACTTCTTCATATTTACGGAAGAAAGGAAAGAAATCTGCAGGTGGTTATCGGTTGTTTCTTGTCACATGACGTGGTCACTTTGCTCTGTTCCAAAAGTTAACGCTTGGGAACACTTGCAACCCGCAGTAGCAAAGCTCTTGCTTTTCAGCACGCCTCCAGCGCATCTACATTGGAAACAATAGATCTGAGAGACCAAAAAACAGGGTATGTTGCTTTAGTAAAAGTACAGAGGTACTTAACTAAGTGTACTTCAAGTGTTCAAAGTAAAAGTATTCATTTCGCAGAACGGCTGCTTGGGAACGGGTTAATGTTGTAGCAGGTGAGACTGATTCAAACTACTTTTTACACAGTTTCATAGCATAATCTGTACGAATATATCATATGTAGGATTATTATTGATTAATCTGCTGATTATTCTCTTATTTAATCAATGTGTTGTCTATGAAATGTCAGGAAAAGGTAAAAGTTTTCTTGAGTCTGAGTCCGTCCTTGAGTGAAGTCTTGGTTTGACTTGAGCACCAGCCCAAATATGTACTCACTTTAAGATCACTCACATTATGAACAAAGCTTGTTCTAAGCATTACTGTTCAACTTCTGAACTTTAATCAGCTTAGACTCTGTTTCACTTTACTGTTACATTTTCTGAAATTTGGAAATAAGGAAGCAGACAGTTAATCCTTTGCTGACAGTAAAGGGATTTTCCTAACGACCATATTCTGTGCATTTACACAGAAGTCTAAACTTTTAGACTAGTTGACCAGTCTAAAAGTAAGAAAAAACTCAGAAAGCCATCAAAAATGAACCAAATTTAATCTATACAGTTAAACATTGTCCCGAAAAATACTGCATATATTATAAAAGCCATTTGAAATTGTTACATGTCACATTTTTTTCAATTATCAGTTGAATTTAAATTGACACTTACATGCAGTGTGTATCATGAAAACTGCACATTGTCCTACAAAACATGGCCACAACTCACTAAATAAAAGTTAACAAATAACATTTGTCAAAAACAACATTCTTTTGGAATATAAATGTTTAGGAAACGTGCCTGAGGAGTATTAATATGTAATTTCTAGGTGTACATAAATACAATAAAAATGTTTTAATATAAAGTTAAACCACCTAGTATCTGGTGCTGACTAGCAAGAATAGAAAGGTTTAGTTGACTAATCATGCACATTCCAAATAAAGTACACATAACAAAGAGAATTCCCAGAGGCAAAGTTTTCTAGCTGTTATAGTAAATACAACATGTTTGAAATGTTTGCGACTGTGTGTGGGTAAAGCTGCAGTTTGCAGCTGTGGTATCTAGTGTGAAACAGTTGTGGAGGACAGCAGCTCTGTGTGGCTCGAACACTCTTTGAAGCCTTTTGTTCCAGTATTAGATAAAACAGCTGTGATGTAGGTGCCCTGATGACCCACTCACCCACTCGTCCCTGTAGCATTACAGATTAGTGGATGGTGAATGGAGCTGCCTGACTGCTTGTCCTTTTATATTTATTATGAAAGTGTGGCCCAGTGCTCTGTGGCAGGAACTGCTTATTAACCTCATTCACACCCACCTTTACATGATCCACTACGAATGCAATTTAGGATTGATTTTCAAATCTTATTGATCTCATGTAATGCTTCTGTGGACCAACGCTTTTTTTGTTGGGTTTTTTTTGTGATGGCATTTTACACAAACAAGAAAAATGGAAAAATAAATGGTGACAGGCAACAAATATCCCATGTCCCAATATGAATAATAATAATAGCTGTGTTAATATATAACTTTGCAAACAGAAATATGCAGCTCAAATATAAGAAATAAATCAAGAACACAAGCATTTACAAACAGGAGACACAAGTAGTGAAGAAACTGGTGTATAAAGTCCGATACTTTTTCCTTCTTCTTTTTTTTAAGATTCGTACTCATAATTACAAAGATGGATAAGGGCCATATTGGAAAAAAAAAATAAAATTTCATATTTGCGAGAACAAAGTCAAATTATTACAAGAATAAAATCTTATTTTGAGGAAAAAGTGGATTAATTATCTACCACATCTGTATGAACTCTGTTGCCATTTATACTGTTACCTGACTTTTCTGCTATAATCTGGAACTCTTTTTCTTGTAAATTGAAGGTTTAATCATGTAATATCACTTTTTCCCATTAAAGTTAAACTGTTTTCTTGTAATATCATGACTTTTTTCACGGAAATTACGACTTTATTCCTTTAATGTAATGACTTTATTATTGCAACCTTTTTTTCTCCATTACTGCCCTAATCCTCCTCAGTATGTAACAAAAACAAGTAGATGGTAAAAATGGTAAAAATCATAGACCATATAGACAAGTATAAGAAATACAAAAGAAATATCAAATAGTAACAATGATGTTAGAAAAAAAAGTGGAATTAATTAAAAGCAAGATAGTGAAAATAAGCTGTTTCTTAGAACTATCAACAGAAGTTGCTTGTCTTATTCGTGACGGGGGTTTGTTTTTGATGCACAACAACAGAAAGCTCCTTCAACATACTTTTTGTAATTTATTTTTGGTTCATTTTAACCATTTTCTTTGTGGTGTGCAGGATGCAGAAGCCAAAAGAAACCCATAATTGACAGGTTGACTAAGTTCTGTGTGGCTGAGTATTTGAACTGTGAACTTGGGCGTTGCTGAAATCATCTTAAATCTGATATGTTTTTTTTTTTTTTCTACAGACAACAAACAATCAAGCTCACTTGTTTGATGGTCTGAAAAGAACTGGGAAGGAAATGAAATAATGATTAATGAAGGTTAACATTACTCTGACATTTATCCCCTGCATTTGGCACAAATATAAAGTGTCTCACCACTGAATCAAATTTAGATGACCTCGGCCTTTCTGACGTCTGCTGCTTCTTCTCTCCTAATGCATGTCTGTACTCTTTCTTTTCTCCAGTCCATCAATGTTATTGTTATTTCCGATCACGCAGCTTTACTAATTATCTTGTCTGCTCCTGGAAAGCTGGTTTGCCCCCCCAAGCTGATGGCTAAGCACCCATTTACTTGCTGACAAAAGCTACATTTTGTCTCTTTTTTTTCCCCAAAAACAAGATTTTCTGTCAATCAAAAAAAACCCAGAGATGACCCCCCTCTACAATATGAGAAGCCTTAAAAATTGCACCTGGTGTTGCAATCCTTGTCTCTAATTGACAACATCAACATTACTTTCCTTTCCTCTATAGGTGGCGCTGGGTGGCATTTGTTGAAATATGTTGAAATGTTCTGATTGTAGAGCTCCCCCTTGTGGAGAATCAACAGCCTGTTATATTGTAAAATGTGAATCTGTGAGTCACTAAAAAGCTGGTCCGTTTAAAGCAGTATTTCACCGATGCAAAGAGGGCCCGAAATTGCTGCTACAACTCTTGAGAAAAAGGATGCTTTTGCTCAAGAGGCTGAAAATCTACCACTAGAATGCACTGCACCTTACAGGGCCAATACACACTCCTGCCTGTGGGTGCTGTAATGTGAACTTATCGGATTGAGACAATGGCAGCCAGCTTGAAGCAAACAATCTTGTATGACAGTTAAATGGTCAGCTAAAACGTGTTTCTGAAAACATTTAATGTGAGAAATATACAGCTCATTTACAGTATTTGGGTTAACTTTGATCGATAGTGCTTAGTTTTAATCTCAGGTTTACACTGTGCAGAAGGCAGTATGGCACCCACTTCCTGTTCGCAAACTCTTGCCATTACAGCTAAACGTGTCACTAAAATGTGTTTCTTAAAACATTTTAGGGGAGAAATAGGCCGTGCAGTAACATAATGTTGATTTATATTCAAACAGCACTGCCTGGTTTCACCATTTGATGAGATTGTTTTGGGTTGGTGGGATACTGCAGTTTATCTGCACACACTCCCACATTGTTTTGATACAAAGCTGGTTGAAAATCGGCAAAGTATCCCTTCAAGCTCTTTGCATCGAGACAAATGGGAAAAAAAAGATGCATCTTACATCACTGACTTTAGTGGGATAGTGGGCTTCAGCGGGCTGTTGTGATGATTCTACTAAAATTTGATCTGGCAGCGTCACTTGTGGATTTTTTTTTTTTTCTGGAGTTTTGTACTTCAGGACATCCGTAAGTTAGAGAATTTATCCTCTTAGGGTTGCAGCTGTGATAGACAGAAAATGATGAAAGAAGTGTTTTTTTTTTCTTTGAGGGCCTCTTAACTCTAAAAAAGAAAAAAAACAACAGGATGTCATTTTCACACCCGTATAATGCTTTCTCATGTGTAAACTGTAAACAGTGTAAAATCTATTCATATGTGGAACATAATGGCAAATCCCCTAGAAACTGCATAAATTCACTCATCGGATGAAGTGCGCTCGTCTGCATGTTCATCTGCGTCTACTTACCGCACACATTGTAATGAGTCACTCTGCAGGAGAGAGAAAACAATGGTATGTTAGTGATGAAACATGTCCTCTAGCTACGTTGTTAAAAGTGGAGATGAGAGAAGTCTGCTGTCGCTGGAAATCCTTAGGAAGAAGTAAATAATCTCCTTTATTACACACAGCTCTGCTACATGCTTGCTTCAGGTCTGGGGCTCTTAATGGATGAGGATAAATACATCAGCGCACACAATCACACTCACACCAACACACACTCCAGAGGGAACATGAGCAGCACTGCAGTGAAATTGCACCAGCCGTGCCCTGATGTAACCAGATCGTTTCCTCCATGTGAGCTGAAATCTTGTTTGCGTTTGCATCAAGAGACGACACATGAACTTATAAGCATGTTTCGTAATTTTACCACTGGAACAGCAGAGCATTGGCTCAGCAGATAATGGAGTCTGATCTCCAGAAATATAATTTCCCAGATATTTTTAACATGCTTTCTTCTTCTGCAACCTCCACAACACTGAATCCAGTCTTGGTGTGTGCTCTGTCTTGTTTCTTAAGCCGTTTCTATGCAAAATGTTTGGCATTCACGTTGGTTATTGCAACAGCCTCCCATCTTCCATCCACCCTTTCTTATCTTCCCTCCCCCCATACGTCTTCTTATTCTCTGTAATGTGCAGAAGAAGCCATCAATCGCCTGGCAACTAGGGTCCTTTTTATCACCTGTTTCCTGTCAGTCGGACACCTTGTTAGAGACTAATGTTGAGGTCATCAACAGACATAATTTCCATCTATTTTCCTTTAATGTACCTCGCCTGGCTTCTTTTTTTTTTCTTTTTCTTTTTCTTTTTTCTATGTGGCCTCTATTTCTCTTTCCTCATTTTTGTCCTTCAGCCAGTTTTATCAGTCTGACGTCTTTATTACACCCGCTCCGGCTCCAGGGACCTATTCTGAGTCTTCTCTGTAATGTGCATATTTCTTTATTCTCCTTCACTGAGTGTCATTTAATCCATCCATTTTCTTTCCGACAGCAGATTTAGAGGAAATCACTTAAAAGAAAATGTATCTATTTCCAGTTAATGGTGTATACTGTAGAACAGTAAATATCATTTTTCCTTCATCGGATTATCGCTCTTGAAGACAAGAATAGTCAGAATGGTAAGGGACTGTTTGTTACTTATCAGAGGAGAGGGTATGGCCGGGCTGTGACTCGCTGTTTTATTAATTTGTGTCTATCTTCACCTCACTGGGGATACAAATATTTCTCCTTGATTCTCCCTGAGTGACTTGGTTAAAATGAATAACCCTCCCCCCGCCATAGATAATCATATTTTTTCATATTCGCATTAAATGTAGGTAGTAGGCTATTGGAGCCAACACAACTAGCAAACAGCACGGAGGGAGTGAGCATTATCACCAGAACAAACGGCTAATTTCTTAAGCAAATGCAAATCCTCCTTACAAATCACATCATCGCAAAAGCTGTGTGCGCACTTCAGCAGAATGTGGGTGCATGACAGCCAACATACAAATCCCACATTTAATAAGCCTACACGTCTCACACACACACTCACACATATCTATTCAGCAAACACAGGAAGCATTAGGGACATGTGCATATCAATGACCATTTTCCCAGTGAAACAACAATGTACACAACAGTGGCAGCATCGGCCAGAGTAATTCCCGTAATTTGGTACGACAGCTGTTTTTTCATTTCAATAAATGCACCCTTTGATGATCGAAAGTTACCTCAAAAAAGAAATCATAGAGTTGAAAAAAGCCATGACACTTAAAAGGGGTTTCGGATTTTACCATTCAGGACTCACTATCGTCCTATGGCTCTATATAAAAATGGTCGACATGGCAACTCCCCAAAAGAGAAGTTAAGACATCTTGATCACCTCCTGGTGGCCAGCTGCAGTAAAGGTAATAAACCTCGCCCCTTCCTTGTTAGCTTTTGGGACTTGGGCTTAACTAAAAACTTAAAATACATGTCAAATACAATTTCCCAAAGATGGTTTCTGTGACTTAAGGCAGTTCTTACCTTGCTGCTATTTGTTCAAGTGTTCATTTGTCTCATAAGTTTGATTATCACTAGTTAACTGATGGTATAATTGATTATGCAAAGAAAAGAAATATTTAAAAAAAGATACAAAATGTAACCATATGAATTTGTTTGTCCCTCCCTTTGGCCAAAATAAGAAACATAAGTCCTTCCCCAGCTCTTACAAATAATATTTGCCATGCTAACTGTTACTATACAACCACATTCACAAATAACAATGTTTTTAAAGCTTATAATAGTTGTTCTGGTGTACATTCTCTGATACGTGTTAATTTAACTCTATTTTTATTACTGAGGTCATGGTTAGTGGTTGTGTCGTACTGGAAAGCGTTGTATTGAGAGGTGTTAATATTTTGCCCACTGCATTAGCAAATGTGAAGGGAAAAGAATATTACAAACACAACCTCGATAATAAAAATATTTTAAAATTGAAACAACTCTTGACAGCGTCACTCAAAACTGAACATTGATATATTTGCCATGGTAGAGTTCATGGCTGAGCCATTGTATTTCAGATTCTTCTCATCACTGTGTTGCTTGTTTATTTGAGCGTTTCATTATTCAACTGTGTCTTACCGTCAGCAAGTAACACCTTTTGTAAACTAGTTTTTTCTTCCACAGTGTTTCAGATTAATTCTGCTACATGTCTAGTGTATTACAGTGTGTGAATAATCTCCCGTGAAGGATTTGTTTTAGTGAGCCGTGCCTCCTGCATGCACATACTCAGGTGCGTAAACATAACACACCCTGCGGCATAATTGTCAACTACAAATCCTCTGCAGGTGATGTTGAGGCGCAAACTGGAGGGCAGCATCATTTCCATTTCAAAAAGCTCCATACAGGACGGGTATGCACATTAAAGCACATGTGGCGGCTCTGGCTGCCAGTGCTTGTGTGCACAGGGGTGTGCATGTTTTCCCAGGTGCAGCCTCAATCAATATTGTAAATAAAAGCTTCACTGTGACGTCGGTTTTAGAGCCAACTGTGTACATTATCTATAAGGTCATCATTCAAGCAGCGGGACTGACAGAGAGAGTGACTCAGTAAAAAACTTCTTGAAGTATGCATGTTGTTTACGAGATGATTTATTCATGAATGGCTGCATATTCCATTATGTGTAGGCTGCTTGTGTGTCACCGCTGTTGACAGAGGAATCTTGCAGGAAATAAATACACAATGTGAAATGGAACGTAAAAGATTTAGCACGGGCTGAAGTGATACTCGACCAAAGTCTGTGTTTAAATGTTGGGTACTCTCTTCTCTCCCAGGAAGGAACAGCTGTGTGATCTCATTTCATATTTCTCACCTACCTCCAGATTTTGATCCCAGTCTTGGTATGATGGCTGGAATTACCCCCCTGAACCCCATGATGCCCGGCCTCGGTATGGTGCCCGCACCCCTTTCACAGGATGTGCCAGTTATCAAGGAGATCATCCACTGCAAGAGCTGCACCCTGTTCCCCCCCAACCCCAGTAAGTCATAATATCATGCTAATCCTATTGTACCTTCTGCTCCCCACTTTACAAGCATCTTCACGTAAAAGAATAACACCAAAATGACATGCATTGGATTTTGTAACATACTTAGGACAACATATTGAATGATAAATAGATGTTGGGAAATATTGGGTAACACTTTTTATGAAGACCACATTTATAATGCATTATGAGGGCATACTTTGTGAATTATAACACAGTTATAATGCTTTAAGAAGTCAGTTTAAGTCACAGGACACTTGAAATCACCAGTGAGGATGCTATGGGCCACTGTCCCAATCCCAAACAGACTGTTTGCAAGCTAAGTAAGCCACTGGAATGTAGCCATAAAGCATTATAAATGCGTTATAATTCACTATGAATGTCTTCATGAATGTGGTCTTCATAGAAAGTGTTGCCAAATATTGATTTTGTTTTGTGATACTGTATTGATTCTAAGAAGCACTGTATCTATATAAATTATTTATATGGAAAGATTTTTGGCAGTGGTTCATTTTATAATGGCAGTATTTTAGCGTAATATATCCTTAGCTATTTGACTCCTCTACTCCATCAACATCACTTTGCTTACATAAACACCAGGGCTGCCCCTTGAAAGTCTGAAATTGGAGTCATGAGTCGGAGACCCACAGTCGACTCAGATTTGTTTACTTTTGCTGTGCAGTGTACTTTTGGGGAAGTTTTGGTCCCCAGATTTTGCTGCAGAGTGAGTGGTCTTGATTTTCATGCTACTTTCATGCTGATCTAAGCAGCTACAGCCATGCAGGAAGCTGCACAGAGGAGGAGAGAGAAAAGACCTTCTTAGAAGGGGTGAATTTACAGCTCACAGCAATTTAATAAGATGTAATCGTTGGCTTTTGTTTGATATCTGGTGTCTGCAAAAAATGTTGTTGCACATTTTCGACCTTTGGTTAGCACAGGTCGCTGGTTAAATATATTACATGAATGCCACTGTCACACTGAATGTCCATCTGAGCCCATTCAGTCGTTAAACCTTTGTATGGAAAGCAAATCGAATTTTAGAACGTGGAGTTGTGTACAGCCCAACTAAACACAAAAACATGGGCCGAGCTCCTACAAACATGTAGGAGAACTACAGTGGCCGATGTGAAAACACAAATGGCACTATCAAGGGCCAGTGTTTGATTTGTCCATTCTTGGCTTCTGTAGGAACAACATGGTCTCTGAGGAAGAAGACCCGCCCTTTATGTAGACATGAAAGGCTTATTCAAAGGTGAACACAACAATTATCATTTTTAGGTGATTATAAACTAATAAAAACATAGTTATGGACCGTTGAAACCCAAAGATATCCACCCTGATATCGTAGAAGACTACAGAAATTAGCTGTAACCGGAGATATCTTGGCATTTGAAAAACAACTCAACTCAACTCACAACTTTTCCCAAAATATCAGCTAAATGTTAATTCCTTGCAAGAAAAAAGATAAAGTTGACAAATGAATGTAGTTATGACAGATGTAAGCAAGTATATTTGTTTGGATTTTCCATCTCTGTGAAGATTTGAGATTATGCTTTTGTTGCATTTGTCAGACCAAAGAATTTTATTAACATGTTCTGACTTTGTATCAATCAAAGTGTTTTTATTCTCTCTCCTACTCCTGCCCAACACTTAACCTGATCACCATGAGCTACATTTACATTTGCACAACAAACTTTCAGGGCAAGTCACTTTGTATAATCTGACTTGAGGTGTTCAGCACAAGCTGTTGTTTATTTTTATCTCACCTCCACCTTTCAATTATGCGGAGTTAGAAAAGAAGTAGTGGGGGATGCTTTTGATTGATCCCGGCTTTTGCTTTTTCAGATTTCCTGCTAAAAAAGTTTCCTCCCGGGGGCTTTATTCAAACAAGTCTAACAAGTCATCTTCAAGGTGAACTAAAACAAAAGCTCCTCACGGCAGTGGCATTTGGGAGTTTTCAATCCTCTCGCAAAACAAAACACACATTCTCTAAGGCAAATATCTTTTTTTATGTTACCACACCCATAGACTGCGTGTTGCGCTTAACAAGCTGTTAGCTGTTTTAAACTGCAGCCCCTCGTGGCTTATTGCTTGATTTTCAGGTTTGCTTGCATGTAAATGGTATGCATTATAGCTCATTATAAATTGTCACCGTTACAATAAGGTGCAGAGGGAAAAGCTGATTAAAAGTTTAACTTCACCTAGGAACATCTCTCCAGCTTGTCGTCAGTGTGCGGAAATGAACAAGGCACTCTGAGCGAGGGCACATATAAACCCCGAGGCTGTGTGAGGGATCAGCCTGTCAAGAAATTACCCGACAACCTCAGCGCCTGTCACCATCACTCTGTGACACGAGTACAACTTTTTGTGTTTTGTGTGTCGCCTGGTATGCATGCATGAATTCATCACAACTTAATACCATGTCGAAGAAAATCTGCGCCCCAAAATCAGAAGCTGTGATGATTGGACACAGCTCTTAATTGTGCACCCTAATCATCTTCATACTTGACTTTCTAGTTTCTCAGCCCTTTTCCTTTCTGCTCTCTGCCAGTAGATCTTCACTCACTTTTTTGATCTCCATTTTTACTGAAGATCTCTCTGCCCATCACTTATTTCAGTGACACGTAAGAAAGTTAATCTCTGAGCTAAGTATTTTTGAACAGTCAGACATCTGAGGAAAACTGCCTCGGCTTGATTCCTCTCATAAAAGTCAAGTAACTTTGTAAAACTCAGCTCTTATACACTTAAGCCAACAGGAGTGGTTTATCAGGTGCCTCTGTGAAGTTGTGTTTTTGGGGCCAGCAGCTCCTTGTAGTGTCTCAAAAGACAAGTTGGTACCAGGCGAGAGTCAAGACCAATGATTATAGACCAAAAACAACAAGACAACAACAATCACTTCCAGGTAGACAACAACTGTTTTGAATTGCAAAAATTACTTTAACCTTGAAAGAAATAGGTGGTTCGACCTATCTGACATTTCTGCTGTGCTTACTTTATATACTGTGTTGCTTTGCTACACAAATTTACCTGCATAGAAATTAACCAGTATACTGCTGTGGATGGAGGCTGAAGCAAAACATATTTCACAAAGGAAAAAAAAATAATGTCAATTTAAGTGAACAATATTTAGCTGATATCTTCAACACTTTATCTTACACACGATGCAGGCAGCGGTATACCAGCAATTCCTGTGCTCTGCAAAGTAAAATTACTGTTTCTGTCAATGGAGTCAAGTTGCTTTTAGCTAAAGGCAGTTCGTTGTTTTCCAATTGGGAAAAAAAATGTAACAGTCAACTATCTCAGTCAACAAGTCACACTTCCCAGACCAAGGGTTGATTGGTATAGAACCAATAAGAATGAAAGAGTTAACCGGTCCACCATAATCATAAATCACATATGTAAAGTTAAACACTAATTCATGTGTGTATATACATTATATATATACATGTATACATCGCACTTATTAAATGGATGCATGTATACATACATACATATTGGTTTTAAATAGTTATTTGATGCTATAAAAAGGGTTTTGACATCATGATTGACAGCTGTTTGGTCTATGTGCTTGAATTCAATGGCACTACTCCACTACACGAGTGTATGGGCGTAGACTTGATACTGTGGCTCCACTTCCCCCGTTAATGCACAGACTGTAGTTTACAAAGCACAAGATGGCAGAGAACGTATGGCGTGTTGTATGGATTCTGTTGATAGTTTACAGGCATAATCCTTGGTTGTAGTTGTGCCCTCTTTGGTCAATTTATTATTGCATATCTTGCGTGTGGAAGCAATGTGCTTCTGTTGACCTCATTGGACCGTGACCACCAGCGTGCACTATGACAACCCGCAGCCACATATGAAGCAATTGGGATTGTTTTCTTCCTCTCAAGTGATAAGAAGATGGAGCATGAGAACCAAAAAGGTGTACAGGTGCGTAAAGGGGAAGCTGACCCTGAGGGCAAAATGTCCCACCAGTCAATCTACCCCAAACGACGGAGATTTAGGCTGCAAGTAGCTGTAATTGGTTTCCCATCCTGGTGTCTGGGTTTATCCTCAGGGACAGGATCAGGAGCTTGGACTTCCAGGAGGAGCTCGGAGAAAAACTGCTTCTTCTTTGCATTGAAGGGAGCAGGGATCAAGCACCTCCGCCAGGATGCTTCCTAGACACCTTGAAATGGAGGTATTCCTGGCACGTCTCATTTTGAGGAGACACAGGGGCAAACCTAGAAAATGCTATAGGGATTATAAATCCCAGCCAGACTGAAAATACCTCAGGATCCCTCACTAAGGAGCTGAGGGACATAGCTGGAGAGGGATTTCTGGGAGCATCTGCAGTCAACACGACCTGGACCTACATGAAAAATTGATAGGATAGAAAACCATTTTGGGTGTTTTTCACACATAGGACCGAAGCCACAGTCAATTCACTGAATAGGCACATGTTACCTCCCAAATTTTGTCACTCATAAGGTGAATTTTCTTTTGACAATTTTGGAAATAAGCAGTTTGGCAAGTTATTAGTTACATCAATTCCAGAGCAGTAAAAGTTTTTCACATCAGAACGGTAACATGGTTTAAATGAAGTGTTACTTTTAAAGATTGTTTTAGTATCCGTGTCACTAAAGCTGTGTCTCCTCCCAGTGGGATAGAGCTGAGGAGGAACAAGATGAGAGAGGAGAATCATTATTTCATACCACATGCTGTCAGAAGTGCTTTTTTGATGTGAAATGGTTTGAAGACAAAACAGTAAATAGATCAAGAAAATGTTATAAAATCTTCCGTGTCTTTAGGGTGGCTATTTTTTCATCGGACATTTATTTTTTGATTTATTGACTATTTGTTCGAAAGAATGGTGCAAAAACATGCCCATAGCAATTTCCCAGAGTCTACGGGAATGTCTGAAAATGTCTAGTTTCTCCCACCAACAGTCCACAATCCAAAGACATACACTTTAACATCGTAAATGTAAAAAAAATAAAATAAAATGCTCACATTTGAAAAGCTGCAACCAATAGGACACATTGGGCCTCATTCGTTCCTAAGTTCTTCTTTAAATTTGTTCTTTAAAAAGGTCATAAGAAAAGTCCACGTCAGATTCATGACATGTAGTTAAAGCGCAAAATTGTTCTCACCTGTCTTCTTATAATGATGTATCACCTTTTCCCATCGATTGAAAGCATGTACTAGTTTATACGTAAATACTTAAAAAATGCTCCACAAATCCCCATAAAAGGCCATTAGACTGCAGAGCCATGTGCAAAGAGGAATATTAAAGAAAAGCTGAGACAGTTAAGTCAAGGACGCCTAAACAAAAGTTTAAAGAGGCTGAAGCACCTGACTCCAAAATTTAAAAGCAAAAAGAGCTGTCATATGTAGTAGCGTCAGTAATGGATTCAAAATAACACACAACAAAGCAAGCATAGGATGCTATTACTCATTCAGTAAATGCTGTGTTCAGTGAAGGGCGCCAAAAGAGGTGCGATCTCGAATCTGAGGCCAAAAAACATTGCCAAGCACAGAAGAGAGACGCTGACCATGAGAAGGGGACATCATGCCCTCCTTACTCTCTGAAAATAGATCTGCATGGAAGATGCGCTCCCGGGCACGGCATGCAACGTCTTTAAGCAGCAACTTATGCCAAAAATAGGCCTTTTGGATGACATGATTCCCAGTCGATGTAAATGACGTGAATAATAATGACATAATAACAATAAGTGTTAGTGTTCCAAATATACATTGTAACTTACTGAAAATAGTTACTAAGAATAATATTATAAAATATCATTGTAATATAAATCCTATGATATAAAAACAATGACTAAATATTATTTTGTAAAACTCCAAATAAGATTATTACAATTATTGGTGAATGTCAGAATCTTTATGACACGCTTCCTTTAGTTCAATGCAAATCACTACCTTTTGTCATGGTGTTAGTGTGTTTGTGTGTGTTTGTGTGTGTTTGTGTGTGTGTGTGTGTGTGTGTGTGTGTGTGTGTGTGTGTGTGTGTGTTGCATTCAATAAAGGATCTGCAGGCTTTGGTTGCAGAATAATAATCCTCTTTATTCATTCCATCATGCATTAAAGTGAATAAAGTCATTTTTCTTTCTTTCCATCAATAAACTAAACGCACAACTTACAGTGTGACAAACAAATTTTGAGTGTCAAAAACCCTTTGCCCTTTCAGATTAATCACCTCACAACAACAGTGACCTTCCTACCGTAATTCTTGAGCCTGCCTGATGCACACACGGGAAATATCAATTAATTTCTTCATAGTTAAAGATAATATTTGGCTCTTAAATTGGGTTTTAAGTATAAATTCCTTCTTAGGAATGTTGGAGAATGAGGCTTCATAGAGCTTACTGTAAATGTGATTAGTGTGGGGGAAAAAACGTCCTCTGTGAAGTTGTTGCTGTACATTATTGAATAATACAGTGAGATCAGTGGTACAGCAGCCCGTTTGGTTTTATTATTGATAAGATTTGCTCTGAACCAGAGATGTAGGGATGCAGATGGTCAGAGGGTTGTTCAATATGTGAGGAACAAAGAGAAACAGGCGTTGTGCTCCAACTGCATTCAGGCTTTAAGCAAATATCACAGGCCAAGCGCTGGCGTCTAGGCAACACGGTTGCATATGTTGTCCATCGCAGGAAGTCATTACCCTGTAGCTGCATTCACTCAATCTGACGCCACATGCAGGCTCCCTCTTACTGACCTGTAGCCGAGCAGCAGCAACCCCGCAGCCTTCCCCCGGCTCTCCTGCTCTCTCCCTCTTCTTCTGCTTCGTCGGTGTGTGTAACCTTACTGTCGGTGTGCATCCTCATCAAGCTCTTTTTGCCTCTGTCACACCCTCCTCATTCAGCCTTAAGCCCTCTTTCACCTTCTCTACTGACACTTCTTCCCACTCACCTGTCTGGTGCTCAGGGTGGTGTAGCACCTTTTTTTCCTAAACGGTTTGAAAAGATTCAACATTTAGACCTGTGGACTCACTTTGATGATCAAATGGGGCATCAAACTCTCCATCTGTCTCTGTGTCTCTTTCAGACTTCAGACAGCAGTCAGAGAGATATATTTTGTAATTAACTTTAAGGAAAGATAAAACATGTTGTTTGGGGCTTTGAGAGTTGTAGCACTGTGTTCCAGTGTTACATATACACACATAAACACATTCAGTTTAGCTTCAATGAAGAAGGACGCCCAACTTGAGTGGCAGGTGTTTTTGTCTCACTGCTTATATAGATGTGTTTTGGCCTTACCTCAAACAAAGAAACTGTTGCAGTTGGAATTCTTAATTAACTGTTTTTTTTCATTGATTTTTTTCTGTTTTGTTGTTCCTCAGCAGATACATGCAGTCATACAGAAGGTCATGAGCTACTGGGTGCCCCTAAATCTGTTTTTTTGTTTTAAATGTGGATTAAACAAGCAAAATGAATTCATCATCTTTTGAATTTTCGCTCTTCTGATGGATTTGAGCTTCCTCTTCTTTTGAATAGGTGTCCATGCTGCATTGTAAGATGAACCTCCTGCGCCAAAAATGCTGTAAAAACTTTGGTTTATAATTGCAAATGCAGCCTTCATAACTTTCTACCAAGAAAGAGGCAGAAACAAGGCATGGAGAAAACATGAAACCCAAATAAGACCCTAAATCACAGAGGTGCTGATTTGCATTAGCCTAATATTATTACACCATTTCTGTTTTTGGCGAAGTATGGTTGGTAATTTGCAGTGGAATTGAGATCAATTGGAGAAGATCACAGACATCCTCAGCTATTATTATAAATGACATGAGGTCCCCAGTTTATACTAGCCATGTGCAATAGGGCCAATATGGCTTAAGTAACTTAAAAACAAAACAGAATTCACAAATAGACTAAGATAGAGAAGTCCTTGTGTGTTACAGTTTGGCGGTGACATCTGTTCCTCTGTGTGATTAATCTTCATGTGTGCATGTTCATGACTTGTGTTTGTTCATGTAAGACGTAAATGAACTGAACATGTTTACTGGAGTGTGTAAATATAGTTTATCTTTGGAATAAGAGTCTGTCGAGGGTTGAAGCCTCCTCGCTGTGGCGGCCCCCTCGGACTATAAAAAGGTGTTTAGCCAGTCGAGTTGATGGATGGTGATGACCTGTGTTAGTGTAGCAGACCAGTGGGTGGCCACACAGACAGCAGGCCTGTGGGACGGGGCTGGACTGAGAATCAGTCTGTGTGTTTGATTTACAGCAGCCTCCGTATTTACCCAAAGTAACCTGTCAGAATAAAAGCACATCAACCAGCTTATTAGTCAGACAGTGATTCATAATATCTCGAAGTACAGTCTGCTGGTTTGATTCAGAGCAATAACTAAGTGTGCAGAAAAACAGAAAATACCGTATACTATAAATCAATCAGTTAGTTGTGTTTTTGCATTTTATTGCATTATATTATTAGTGCTCACATTTTGATCCTCAGTGTATGCAAATTAGTTTGACAGTTTTCAAGCGCTCCCCTTTCACTTCACAACATGTCAATATCTGATCTCCTCCTTCTGTTTATTCATTTGCTTTTTTCTATCCAGCCTGCTTCTGCCCTCTCCCCCTAAGTTTCTCTGTCTGCATTTTAAAATGATCGGCCTTGAAGTGTCCGTCTCATAATTACTCAAAGGGACACACATATCGAGTTAGAACTTGGACAGAAAAATACTTTTTAAAACTGCATCTGGCAGCAGCACCCACTTCCTCCCTCCA
Source organism: Plectropomus leopardus (assembly GCF_026936395.1). Lineage (NCBI taxonomy): Eukaryota > Metazoa > Chordata > Actinopteri > Perciformes > Serranidae > Plectropomus > Plectropomus leopardus. The sequence continues at coordinate 12,318,176 of NC_142183.1, forward strand.
TCGTCTCTCTCTGTCTCTCTCTGCTTTGAGTTCACCTGCTTTTTATTTGCATGAAAAATGCAATCACTTGGACTGTTCACACACACTCACACACACTCTCAGATATTGTGTGATATTATGTATTTCTTGTAATTCAATCAGAAAATCATGAATACTTCATGTGGATCTTGTGCAAAGTATATTTGCATAAAAAGTTCTAATGTGCTGAACAGTGGGGTTCAGTATCACAGCAGGTAGCTCAGAGAACATCACAAAATCAAAATCATCACACCCCTGCAAACTGTTAATAGCTGCTAGGAAATTACTCATCTGATGCCAAAACTTTGTAATGCAAAACAAAACAAATTTTATTAAATTTTACAACATGACACATTAGGTTACCGCTGCACTGCACCTGTTCTCCTTTCTTTGTCATCACTGCTCTCTCTCCATCGTCCCCATCAGACACCCGCGGACCGAAAAGGTCAGTTAATTTGGAACTCTTTGTTGCGTCTGCCAACAAAGCTTTTTCTTGCCGTCGCAAGCTTTTTCCGGGCCACCTTTTACTTTTTCTGTCCATCTCAACTCAAAACTAGTTTAATCCGCCAACTCCGGAGGTCAAGGAATGAAACTCCAGTCAATATTTTTGCTTTAGCAGCCACATTTAAAGAAAAGAGGAGGCAGAGGGAGGGATACACAGTGTGAGAGAGACAGAGAGAGTTGAAAGAAAGGGACAGTTCTGGCTTAAACTCAGAGGCTGAAAATTTAGTTGTAACTCTTCAGAGTCCTGCGTGAGAGTAGCTGTGACAGCAGTGAGCTGATGAATCTTTTTTAGCCTGAAGAAAACTCTGACTTTGGATTGTTATGTTTTCACTGCCTGACATCCCATAAATATTTTTTTCTTTTTGTAAAATATGTATTCCAGCCAGCTGGTTTATTTATTATCATACTATTAGGAGGCATCATAAATGTGAAGCTGCAACACCGGCTCAATCCCGATGTCTTCTCAAATTGCTGAGCTCCTTACTTCGTCATGTGGAATGAGACCAGCCACCCTGCTGAGAAACCTCATTTCAGCTGTTTGTATTGTGAGCTCATTCTTTCTTTCACTACCCCAAATCTTCCACAGCTGAGGGTTGGAGTTACTTTATTTTTTTCAAGTTTTTAAGGATTTGGGCCCTCACTGAATATGCTTTTCCTCACAGAGTTTAGTTGAGAGATGCCAGAGGGTAATGAAAGTTTTCATATCTGTCTGTTTTGGCTAATGAGTGTCTAAAAAACAGGAATCAGCAGGATCTAAAATCCTGAATGTCGGTTTGAGAGCTGTCAGACTGTATGGACTCATCTTTCCTCAACAACTGTTTGTTATATAGAAATCTAATGCTCAGAGTCAGGGTTTGATGTGGGCAACAGTTATAATGAAGAAAGACGAGCAGAGGTCGGTGTATAAACCATAGACTGTATAAATAATGGAAGTAACCACGATGACATCACCTATTTGATGGTGGACTGCTGATTTGAAGCCTTGTGTTTGGCATTTTGGCTGTTGCCATGTTTGTGTTTTGGAGCCAGAAGTTACCATATTTAGAGAAGAAGGAGCTGCTGGGAAGCGGGTCCTGAAAACATTTTTTGTACCGGGCTAAAACAAGTTTTTGTTGTGCTGTAAAGTTGGACATATTACCATGGGACTGTATGGGGGTTTATTCTGTTTTGGAGCCACCTTTAAGTGGCCATTTGATGCATTGCAGTTTTTGGCACTCCATTTTAAGCCTGGGACTTTACTGCTTTTGGGTTTATTTAAAAAAACAAAGAGATAAAGTTTGACAAAAAGTCTTCAAAGTGTGAAAAAAACCCCAACTTTGTTAACAAACGAGAAAAACATTTTAAATTAACAATCAGCTTTTTAATTATTTCTACACCCTTCACCCAAATGGGAGTAAAGATCACCGACACCACAACTCATCAATCTGCAACCAACACAACGAACCTAAGCTGCTGAACTGGCCCACTGGCTCTGACTGTTAGTTTCTCCAGGCTTTTTAACCACCACGTCCTTGATGAGTGATGAGACGTCGGTGTACACGCCACCAGCACTCGTCACTGCAACGAGGGGGAGGGCAGAACCTAAGGCGAAACAAAAAACAGGGAAAAAAGGGCACAATCACCTGTAACAAGAAGTTTACTGCCCCATTTAGACTGTTTTTCTGTTTGACTGTGAGAGAAAACTGATGCAAAGTCTATATTACTGCACCCAACCAGTTCTCAGTCTCGAAATCCTTTTGATCACACTTATAAGACCCCAAGATATCTGAATTAATCCACTTGCTGCTGATCAGTTAGGCACTCATGATACAACTCAGGTATCCGACCAAGTTCAACTCCAGTTCTTTTCAGAGCATCGATATCTAGTAGGGTGGAAGTATCAGTAACAATGATCGCGGGGCCCTTTTCTAGCAGACAGCCGAAAATCCAGCATCCTCAGCGTTCCACTGATTAGCTGGTTCACTCCTCATAGACCCCGCTAATCACATTCATCATGGATGAGAAGCCTGATCTATCGGAGATTAGATCAGTCAACACTCATCTGTGTTGAATAAGTGATTTCTGCAATGCAGGGGACCTTCCACATGAGAGGATTTGCAATCACTTTGTGGCCAAAAGGATTTCATTTTCATGCATGGAACGGTTTTGATATTAACATTTATCTAACAAAAAACGATCTGAGCATATTGCTCTAAGTTATCATTATTCATGCATCGAGCTTTATCATTTTTTAGGTCATAAGTGCTATGTTTAAAATATAACTTAATTGAATTTCGCAGCATCAAGCTCAGGAATGTGGCCTTTTTTTTCAAAGTCGTGGATCGTTTTATGTACAAGTTTTATCTTCTTCTTGTTTAAATGTTAGTGTCACCTGGCTCTTACTCTTCTCAGCCTGAATGTGGAGTTTGACCCCAGATCATTTTTTATTTATTTATTTTTCATTTACGCTTTCTTTTTCCCTCAGTCATTAATGTGTGAATTGCTTTATCATGAAACTCTCTTTCCTGCAGTTATTGAAGTGCCACTTTCCCCTCTTAAAGGAGTATTTCTCACCCAAATGAACAGTTGTGTATCTATCGTTCACCCCATGTTACATTGAATTTGTGAAGAAAACTCTGTTGCCTGTGGTGAATGAAGAATTCAGGGGAAATTCTTGATGAAGTGAAGTCATTGGGGGCTGTGTTTTACAACAATAAAAATTACATTAAAACATCTGTTTTCACACTCTGGCACAACTCCTGAAGTATAAGTCTCATTAATTCTGTTGTATGCTTTGTACTTCCAGATCAATACATTTTTGCCATTTCTGAACACGAAGTGAAACTTATCGATGCTCTCTTCAAAGCCAGACTCCGTTGTCAAAAGCAGTCATTTTCCCTCGCTGAACACTGGAGCTGCTGGTCTACAGCTGCCTTTATCAGCGAGTTTGTTTGTGTTATTGTGTGACTTTGGTGTTTTAAATTGTTAGTTTGGATTCATGAAAGTCTCACAATAACTCAAACTCCTGATCAAGGCAGCGGTAGACCAGCAGGACCTGTATTTAGTGAGGAGAATTACTGTTTTTATGAATGGAGTCTGGCTCTGAAGGTATTTGAAATGATGAAATAATTATTTTGGGGGCTGAGATATTCCTTTTATAATCTTTCCATAATGTTTTGGTGGATCTTTTTTTATCACACATAATAAGACTTTCAGTTCCATCATATTCTTGTCTGTAATGTTTAATGTATTGACACACCTGACAGGTAGTCTATACACTATAAACACACGGGCTTCTGTTATTTGTTGAACCTGTTTGAGTCGGTGCTATTCATATATTGGCATTTAAAGTAAGAATAAATATTTTTGGATTGGAGCTACAAGTGAGCGACTGCTTTTTCTTGTTTTCTTTCTCTGTTCAGACAGCATAACATTGCTTTTACTCGGATTTTCTTTTATTGACTGTACATACAGGCATACATATTTCTTTCTGAGTTAAAATGAAACACAGGAAACCAGACCTGCTCCTCAAAATGATCTCCAGCAGCGATATAATCAGAGCAGTATGTTCTTGCTATTGCACATATTGTTGTCAGCTTCTCAAAGAGCATAATTCATGCTCAAAATCGAGTTTCAGTTCTAGGACAGCTGAATCATTTCTTGAGTTGTTTGTATTTCATCTGTAATATCGCCACATAAATGCACACAGTTGCATCATTCATTTTTTGTTGTTTTGATACTTAACTGTAGAATCTCTCCTTTGTTTCACTACTTTTTCACAGATCTTCCGCCTCCGGCCACAAGAGACCGCCCTCCAGGCTGTAAGACGGTGTTTGTCGGCGGTCTGCCCGAGAACTCCAATGAGCAGCTCATCATGGAGGTGTTTGGGCAGTGTGGAGATATCACCGCCATACGCAAGAGCAAGAAAAACTTCTGCCATATCAGATTTGCTGAAGAGTTCACTGTGGACAAGGCTCTCTTCCTGTCGGGTAAGCTGTCATAACTCTAAAACCTCATAGTGTAAGTGCTCATTGGTGTGATATTTTTATGTATTTGTGTCAATGCTACATAGACAAATGTCAAGCAAGAATACACTTAAGATGTAGAGTCCCCAGGAAGTGAAATTTCCATTTTATTTTTTTTAGATTTTCTTTCCATAAAAAATGATTATATGGGTTCCCAACTGCCTAAAAACGAACTGCGTAAGAAAGTATAGCAAATTCCCAAAGGCAGCAACTACGTGTACGCATGTAGCTCCTTTTCACCAATTCCTATGAAGCAGTTATTCAGCTCATGATCAATTTTTCCACAAAATCTTGGGTCAGTCTGTGAATCCATTTGGAGGTTGATAAACACACACACACTTGGCCTCCAAGCCAAAGTTCAGCCTCCTAGAGTAAAAACTGTGGCTGCCAAAGGGTGGGGAAATATTTGTGGACTAACCAACCAATCGACAAATGTTAATCTAACTTTGATACAATACCTTTTATTTAATTTTTACTTGCACGTACATGTGTATAGAAAAATCTGTGTGAATATAAAAAGTTTTGACATTGTGCAGAAGTTGGAAGCTGAAAATGGCTTACAAAGATACCTCCCCCAAATAAAAAATAAACATAAACCGATCAAAGTTTCAAGACTAAACAGTACTATAAATTTGATAGAAATTAACAAATTAAAAAATGAATCCATGAAGTTCCTTTCTAGATGTTTTTGAACGATGATAATAATGATGTTGACTGTTGTGATGGAAGTAGGTTGTTGCAAAGAGATGGTCCTGTGAATTTTTATGAATATTCGTTAAGAGAAGTCCAACAATAGAGAGGATAAATCAATATGTTTTAATGAAGCAATATTTTTGACTCTAAAAACCACCTGACCAACAGAGCGAGATATACAGCTGCTGCTGGTTGCAGATGAAAAAAAGTTGAAGGTACAAGCCTGTGTACATAAAAACTTCCACATGTATTTTAGTAAGAAATATCTAATCATTAAACTTTAAATTGTACTCTATGCAGCTCTAACTGCAAGTGAAAGTGTAAGATTACACCGTTAAGTCAAATTAATGCAGCAATCTGCAGCTTTCTTGCATTCTAGTCAAATTTTGGAAGAATTCCACGACACAGCATATTTAATTTATACCCACAGCTCTAGTATCTAAAAGCATCTTTACTAACAATGGCTACGGTTGCATGTACACCAGTATTCTCCTGTTATTCTGAATATTACAATATTCTAATTTTGATGCGGGTCATATAAACAGTATATTCCATTTAAATGTTACGAAGCAGGGCGTTTGCCACAGTTAGTGTTTTCCAATTAAGACATGTGAGATATGCTGGTATTATTCAGGTTTGAGGAGCATTAGTTTGACATGCATACCAATTCAGAATAGGAGTCTCAGCTCGGGTTTTTACTGCAGTTTGCGACACCCTGCCCGTTGTTTGTTTACGGTCTGCTCAGGGGGTTGTCATGGATACGTTGTACACAAACCAACTCACCAACATTTTACAAGGCTATGGGGGGTGATGCATGCAAAAGAAAATCAAGTCAAGTCAATTCAATTTTATTTATAGAGCCCATTACCACAAAACATGGTTTGCCTCAGAGGGCTTTGTAGTGTACGACACCCAACTGCCCATCACCCAAGGAAAAACTCCCTAAAATACCACATTTCTGGTCGGAAGGAGAAACACACCTGCTTGTAAACTCCAGGAAAGACTTGGATATCAACAGGTTTCTGGATATACGCAAGTATCAGAGCACCAACCTCTTCAAAAAGGTTAAGGAAGCACGTTATACTATACTATAATATACACAACTGCATGTAAACAGGAGTGTCAGTGGAATATTCATGTTAATTAGTCAGGTGAACAGCTCAGTAGAAATATTGGCTTTTTCAGAATAAGGGCAAAAACGGGACTATTTTGTGCATGTAAACGCATTCAATGTGACAGCAGCTTGTGGTTCTTCATTTCACGGCAGCATCTAGAGCCCAGACGCCTTATATCTTTATGTGTTTGCCGTATGTTCCTACTCTGAAAAAACCCATCTAACCTAGCAGCTGATTCAGTAGCATTCCCAGCATTATTAAGCATGTGTTCATGCATGTGCAAACGTCTGTGTGTGTTCATGCGGCAGTTAGTTTGAATGAGAAATCCTGTGATTTCGTCTGCCTCTGTTCTCACAGTGAGACGTGGGAGCTGAGGTCCATATATTAGCCAGATGACAGAGCTGTGTAGTTTTCCCATAAATAATACCCCACCCACACACACATACACAGACACACAGTACAAACACAGTACCCAGCTATGACACAAACTCCAGCAGCTCCACCGCACTGAGATCTCCTCCATATGAAATATTGAAGTACTAGTAGATTGAGAGCCTGAAGCATCGAGAACGGACTGAAGTCGAAACCCCCTGAACTCGCACTCATTCCTTTTCCTGTTTGTGCTGGTGTGTCCCACCACCCCTCTTTCTCTTGTGATGAGAGCAGCCTCACAGTGGGCATCATTACTGTGTCCGGCTGTTAGAGCACACACACTCGCGCGCATGTGTACCCAAACACACTCAACACACTCTCTGATCATTGCAACCAATTAAATCGCAAAATGGGCATGATTTCTCTTCAGATGCGCAACCAGCCATTAGTGAAAATTGAGTAAGGAGGAGAGTGTGAGGATGAGAGGGAAGTAGTGAATAGAAGAGGACGTAATAATGATGAGGGATATTGTGGTCTTTCAGTGCCTCTTGAGTAGTAATTGGCCTCCCTAAGTCTCTCTTGTGTATTGACAAAAGGATGAAGGCCTTCTGTACTCCACAAAACTCTTCATTTACAGTATATCTTGTCAAATGAAGGAAGCCAACCAGCAAAAGAGGTAAGAGGTGGTCAGCAGGTAGACTCCAATAAAACCTGATTAGTGGTTTCTCTGTTATCTGTTAAAGTCCCCATGAAAAGAAAGGTACATTTTCCTAGTTGGAATCCTAATCATTTATCTCTTGTGAGATACCAAATATATGTCAAAAGTAAGTATTTACTTACATCAAAATCCTTGCCTTTTTCCTCCTGTAAAACCAGATGAAACAGTTTAAAATGTTTGTTAATTTAGTTCAGTTTATTTAACTTCAGTTTGATATTATTCACCTCTGTCGTCGTCCTCCATATCTAACTGCGAGGGAGGTGCTGTGAGTCTGTATTGCCCTAAACTTGCCCACTGTTTAGCAGTCCAATCAAATAAAAAGGATTTTATTTAAATCCGTCTTGTAACTGTACATTGCTCAAACATCCTGTTTCACTTGTTAAAACTTAAAAGCACAGAAGCTAAAGATGCTCTAACTTCATTTTTAAGTCTTCCTAATACAACTCATGGTTGGTGATGAAAAGTAACTCAGCTGGCCCAGAAATTAGCCCTGCATCGTGCAGATTAAAGGTCGTTTGTGTACCTCTTTGGTCTCCTTATCTTTCCTTTCCAATGTTATGTTCAGTTGACTCAAATCAACGCCTCCAGGCATGTTTTTCTATTTGCATTAAAAAGATGTATGGTGCCCATAATTCAGCCTTCCATTTTTTATTTTTTTTATTTTCACAAGCAGTCTAGAAGAAGAAAGACCTGCTCATTATGACATGTATTATTAAACAGAAAGAGTGACCATGAGGTGGGAATGGGAGGTGTGAAGGTGACAGCTGTCAAAATTAGAGGCACTCAGGCATGGTGGTGCTGCAGTGGTCTTAAGGTGGAAACCATGCAACCATGACTTCCTCAGTCTGAATGCGACAAGGGATCTTTGTCACATATCACCCTCCTCTCTCTCTGCCTTTGTTTCTTGTTTCTCTCTACTGTCAAATGTCTAATAACAAGACTGAGAGGCTGCAGCTAGCTGTGTGCACGCTCTGTGAGACTGTACTCGAGGGGCCCTGCTATTGCTCAAAAAATAACAATACCAGTACCCTTAAAGTCATAACGATACCAACAGAGTACTTCATTTGATACCTTTTTTTTTTATGCCTCGTTGTCGGCAATAGACGTGGGCAGAGGCATCATGTTTACAGTTTGTCAATTTGTCTGGCTGTCCTTTTCTCATGAACACAATATCTGAAGAACACCATGCGTGAATATTCTCAAAATTGGCCCAAACGTTCACTTGGACTCATCAATGAACTGATTTTTGTGAACGCCATTTTTTCAAGAAGGCCCTGCGGAAATGTCCTCATATTTGGCACAAACTTTCACTTGGACTCAAGTAAACTGATTAGAATTTTGTAGTCAAAGGTCTTGGTCTCTCAAGGTTTTTGGCCCTAGCACAAAAAATCAGACGCTAATTATGACAATATTTCACACATATGTCTAACAGGATAAAATAATGATGTGATGACATTTACATCCAAAAGGTCAAAGGTAAATTTCACTGTGACATCATAATACTCTGCAAAAATACTTTTCTGTCGATTACTCAACATCATATCTCAGGAACAGAAGGGGAGGCATTAAGATGTAATCACGAATCTTGGGTGTCCACCCTGAAACTGTGCTGATTGTATAGATCTTCTGTGTTGCTCAGGGGAAGATGTGTGTGTAAGTGTGTGTGTGTGTGTGTGACACACCCACATTCTCACAGACGTGTATATAAACTGTTAGTTTCTACTTCATTTGATACTCACTGAGGGAATGGAAGCGTTCATTTGCATAAAACACCAACAGACGCCACAGGCGTGTACTATAGCCATAGTTTCCAAGGTTTTGGTTGCATCTCGGCAAGCTGAACTGCCAACAATACCAAATACAACACGCTGGACTTCATCACACCCAGATTGTGTGGATAGAACAAAACCATACAAATGGTATTTTTTTCTAGATCTGGGTACAAACAGGGTCGACTGCAAGTATCATTCGACTGAGAACTTTTGTATTTCAGTCAGTGTCTTACATGTCTTGAGTATTAATACCTTGCCTTAGTACTCAGGCAGCTGAACACAGCACGTATTTGGATGGTGGTAACAAACTAGCATTTACTAATTAGTGATTAACACAACGTACATCTAAAGCTAATGGGAATGTCATTAGTTTTTCAAGTATATGGTCATATACCACAGTATGGGAAACATGAAATCTTGACCTGATAATGGGGCTCCTTGAAAAGTCAGGGTACCACCACAATTATTTTTCATTCTTTCTATATCTGACTGTAAACATCAAACATCATGAAAATCCATCTAAAGACATCTAACTCAAAACACAAATGCCAACCTTATGATTGCACTTGATGAAAAGTCAGGAGATCACCAAGGTCAATTTGAATTCATTCTCTAAAGGGACTTGATTGTTTGCACAAAATTGCATGCCTATACACTAGAAAGTAAATTGGAATAAAGTGAAAAATAAATAAATAAATAAATAGAGGCATTTATGCACCTGCAAAATGCATAGCACATTGTGAAAATGACATCAGGCTAACTGAGCAGACTGATTACTTCATTTTAATTGGTGAGCTCCGTGCTGTCCCATCTGGTGCTCCCATCATTTTACTTTTTTCCCATCTTCCACTTCCATCTCCTTTTTCTTTTTTTTACATTTTTACGTGTTTGTGTCCCACAGGTTACCGTATCCGTTTGGGCTCCAGCACAGACAAAAAAGACACCGGCCGTCTCCACGTGGACTTCGCCCAGGCCAGAGACGACCTCTACGAGTGGGAGTGTCGCCAGCGCATGTTGGCCAGAGAGGAGAGGCACCGCCGCAAGATGGAGGAGGATCGCCTCCGGCCGCCCTCCCCTCCCCCCATCGTGCACTACTCTGAACACGAGTGCAGTCAGCTGGGAGACAAGATCAAAGGTTGGCAAAATATAAAATTAAATAAGAAAGTATGCTCATAGCACAAGCATAAGAGCTTGACACATAAAAGACGATACATTTTTCCTTTAATCAACCTTTTAAGGGCATTTACAAATACTTATTTTTATATTGTGAATGAACAAACAAAAATAAAAATGTAGTTATTCATACAAAACACAAACAGACAAGGTAGGGGACACAGTGAAAGAGTAGTTCTGCATACGTGTACCTGTGTCCAATACAAGCCAAGACATTACAGGGATGTCCATGAACTGCAACTGTTGAAAATGACAAAGCAGTTCTCTCATGTTCTTACAAATTCAGGGAATTTGTTTTCAAAAGACGTTTCAAAGAGGCTGTTAAACACGGTATATCAGTTTACTCTTCCCTCAGCACGTGCTCCTCTTATCTTGTCCTTTCTCCTCTCTGCACTCTCTGTTCTCCTCTGCTCATCCTCTCCAGTTTCTCTTCCCCCGCTCCCATTTCCCCCTCTTCTCAGCTTTCCGTCGAGTTTCCGTCTGGCTGAATAAACTTGTTTCACTAATGAGCGATGGCACTTCCAGGTCTCAGTCACAGTTGCCCGATGACAAAATGGCTGTGACTTTCTGCCTCTCTACCATCTGTGCGTGTCTTTTTCAGCTCTCCCTCCCCTGGCCCTTGTGTAAAGAACTCTAACACGCTGCTGTTTTAGCCAAGGATTTGTTTCTGAACACTTTGGACTGCTGTTGTGAAAACACACATCCCAGTTATTTGCTGCAGATTTAGGTTTATACTCTCCTGAATTTTCCACCCAGAGGAAAAAAGGGGTTTAGCCCTTTTCGGTGCCAGTTATATTCCTGTACTCCACAGCCAATTTGCATACGACAGCCCGTTATATGAACAGTTCCTTTTTTTTTCCTTTCATCCAACAGCACAGATGTCTTTTTGTTCTCCTGTTGATGTTCTCTTCAGTTTACTGTGGTTTTATTTATTTTTTAAATCTTTTTTACAGTGCCACTTTGCTCACATTAACTTCCTAGTTTTTACTCAACAAAATAAAAAATGCTTCATACTGGGGCTGAACGACATGAGAAAATTATCTAATTGCGATCTTATATCTTCTGTATTATTTGCTTTACATGAGCAATAAATCATTCTATAGTGGGACCAACACAACATTGGAAACAGTCATCATATAAAAATGCTCTTTATGCTGGCCAGGCCTTTATTATGATAAAATGACATGAATGTATTTAGCTATTGAATTGTAAAAAACATTCAGTCATATTAGAATATCATAAGTTGTAACCTAGAACCTTAAAATGATGTAATACAACCATCATGACTTAAATAAAATCAAAAAAGAAAAACAAAGCACTAAAGAACAACAAGCCTGGTGTGGACAATAAAAATAAATCTGAATTTCACACATATTCTGTCAGTTACACCAACAAATCTAATAAACTAAAGTACACACTTGCTCAAAGCCTTGTCGTAAACCCAGAAGTTGAGAAGCAAGAGATGAGAACTTGTTCTTGATGAGCTGCAGCATTTTATTCATGGTCAAACCAAAAACTCCACTGTTCATTTACTTCCACTTGACAACTTTACAGACGGTTCACAGCTCTGTCGAAGACAGCAGTCAGACAGCTTTAACTGATCCAGAATGCTGTTGCCAAAATGGACCAAAGGACCAAAATGTCTCAGCATTCAGCTCCAGTTCTCAGATTACTAGATTGGCTACCAGTTTTTTCCACAGAAGCAACTTCAAATTTTATTACTTGACCATAAATCATTAAACAGTTCGGGTCCATACACATCTCCTGACCAAGCATGAACCTGGCAGACCTCTCAGGTCAGCTGGTTCTGTTGTTCCCAGAGTTAAAACTCAACATGGCGCCATTGCTTTTATCTTCTGTGCTGCTCAGATGTAAAACAAAATGCCAGAAGAGCTTGGACTTGAGACACTGTTGATGACTTTCAAATCCAAGCCAAAGACCTGCCTCTTTACTATTGCTTTTAATTAACTTTCATTTCAATCAAATATATTTGACTGTTTGTTGTATTGTTTTTATTCTATGTGTTTTTGTTTGCTTTTATTGTTTTTATCATTTGTTTCTTGTGCTTTTACTTGTTTAACTAGTAAAAGTCTTTGGGTATGAAATGTGACATATGAATATATTTGCCTTGCCTAATTTGTTATCTGTTCCGAAACACCTGTCTGTTCTTAGTAGTATCACCGTCTCCTTTTCTCTCTCACTTGACCACACACCCACTACACACAAATTACATACAGTACAGTAAACATAAACCTAGCTTTTGAGGTGCTGCAAGCATCAAAGCTCGTACATCGCAATCTGCAAGTTGTTTTCTACAGCTAGTTTCGTTCACATATGTTCTGTGGAGCATAGGACAGCATGTAAGGTCCGATCACAGCTTTTGCGATTTGAATATTGCAATGCCGATTCAAATAATTGTTCAGCCCTACTTGCTACTATATTTATTTTAGTTTCCCTGTATTTGCCTCTATACTCAGAAGTCAGGGCTGTTTGATCACAGTTTATAGCCTTATCTCACATGGATCATGACTATAATGTTTGTTTTGTTTTTAAGCCTTTTTAATGCTTTTCTGCTTGCCAGTGTCTTTGGACTGTACAAGATTTATCTGTTTTAGCTTACCTGTAAAGATCTTCCTTTCTCTCACCCCTTGGCCAGACGATGGCAAGTTTCCAGAAGCAGTGCGTGTGCTCCTGACCTGGCTGGAACGAGGTGAAGTCAACCGCAGGAACGCCAACAACTTCTACTCCATGATTCAGTCGTCCAATGGCCACATCCGCCGGCTGACCAGCGAGAAGAGTCAACACGAGAAGGAGATGGAGGAGGCCAAAGACAAGTTCAAGACCGCTCTGTCCGGCATACTCGGTCAATGTGAGTCCTCTAATTTCAGTCACACAAACACACACTTGGATGTATAATACAGTTTAGACCGTATGTACTGTAAGTGTACATCAGAGTCATTTGTATATAACGGCCAGAGAGGAAGTAGTATTTATTATACTCCTTGTTGTGTAGTATAAGTACAGGAGGAAGATAAGAATGAGTCCAACTGATGCTCTGCCAAGTTTCTGGTTCAGTGTAAGTTTCCCTATCATAGGACTGAACACACAACATAAACACAAAGTAAGACATTTTGTGCCTGAAGTACCTGAATGCTTTGAATAAGTAAGTATAATTTTGTTCTCACAAGATGCACAAAGAATGTGTGCACAGTCGTGTAAATAGCTAAGGAGTACACATTTTGGATATAAAGGTTATCAAGTTAAATAGCCTCATAGAAGACAATTTGTTTCACACAAGTTTGTTTTTGGGACGATGGCTCAAAGGTAAGTTTTATTTCTTTCTTATCAGTGCTGTTTTATCGCCAAGAACTACTCAGCATTCAGTGTCCTGCTCGTTTTTTTAGTATTCCTTCCGAGATATCTTTAGCATTAAAGGAAAAAATAATACAGGTTCCTGTGACTGCAGTGGATTATTATCCTTGTTTCCTTCAGATGGAAATAGTAAGTAGCCCAACACATTCATTGCATGAATACAGTGGAGGCCAGACACACACACAGCAAATGCAAGCTTAGCTCATTTCAGCTGATGAAAGGCCGAAGGCAAAGCATACTGCTCCTACCAGCCTCTGACAGCTTTGGCTGTGCAGCTGCTGGTTTACACCACCGCCCACGGCACTTTGTCTCTGCGTATCCCACCACATGCATGTTAAATAGAACATAAACATTTAACACACAGTGAAGTCCCCAGTTTTCATTTCGTTTATCAGATAAATAAGACATGTAGGAGACACAGGTGTATGCAGTCACCGGTGGATGCTTGGATAAAGCAGAGAGAGAGAGACTGACCTTGTGTTAGACGTCCTCCATCATTTCAGCCCATACAAACACATTCCTATTCATGACCTTGCCTTCCTCTTGGTGCATTGCTGGTCATATTAATGATATCAGAGACACTGGCCTCCTGTGAGGAGCTTTTACAAGTTTGAACTCTCTGTCCATACCAATAAATTCAGCCTGTCCACAAAGGTCTGTCTCTGATGGAGTATGTCACCTCACAGGTCAGTTCACTGAAGTCACAAAAAAATACATATTGTCACCTAACCCCTTTGGTGTCTAGCCATGCAGATATTTTTTGCTTTATATGCCCCGGTTTTGAGATATTGACTTCTCAATCTTTCCATGCTGCACTAATACAATATACAGTGTATGTGCAGAGAATTTCATTTGTGGCACTCAAAGCATTGGAAAAATAAATTTGAAAGACTGAAAAGCAGAAACAATGTCCTCTTTTTCTACAGATAATCCACAGACCTCACTGGAAAGAGTTTCTATTTGAACTACTTTGTTGCATATAAGCTCAAGGCCTGAAAGTCTGTCTGTAGCCTTTCCTCTCGTCTCTGCCTTCACCATCGACCTGCTCCATCAAATTACAGGGTTCTGGGAAGATGCTATTGATCCCTGTACTGTTCTCTCTCTCACCACTCTGCGAGCACACACACATGCACACTTAGCTGACAGTCATATTGACTCACCCCCCTGTGTACATTAGGACCTCTGGGATACACAGACCACCCATACACTCCTCCATGACCACCCACATGACAACAGATAGATAGCTGAGAGAGGAATGACAATATCAATACACTTGAGCTAAGATAAAATAGCTATCATCACACACACCACATGTAGGAACGGTGGAAACCTCAGACTAATAGGTCAGGTCCTAATAAGACTCACTGAACCACAGAAGCACGCTCAGCTCTGTACTGAAGGGTTAACTTTTGAGGCTTGAAGCTGTCCTTTTAAAAGAAGAGCGAGAG
Organism: Plectropomus leopardus; assembly: GCF_026936395.1. Lineage (NCBI taxonomy): Eukaryota > Metazoa > Chordata > Actinopteri > Perciformes > Serranidae > Plectropomus > Plectropomus leopardus. The sequence continues at coordinate 12,333,365 of NC_142183.1, forward strand.
ATCTGCATAGGGAAAGTAAATCAGGAACACTATGCTACTTTAACAAGGTGTCCTTGGGCAAGATTCTTAACAGCCCTCTGCTGTTGTGGAGCTGCACAGTGGTCAACAGTGGCGCGCTTAGAGTAGGTTATTTTTGGCAGCTGCCAGTTGCTTAGCAAAATTTCCCTTGTTAAATAAATGTTAAACAAGACAAGAGTCCACAGCCTTGCTAACAGCTCTGTGAGACTGCACTTAGGAACAGCATGTCTTTGTCAACAAGGTGATGTTTAGCGGGTACAATATTTGCCACTTGTGTTCTCGTAAAGGCCTTTTATACCTTGCATTCAAATGCATCTTGTGTTTTGATTGTGTCGAGATATGATTTAACCTGATGACGTTATTACACAAGTTATGTCAAAATACATTACATAGTACTGTGCATAACAAGGCAGCAATATTTAGTCTAGAAGCTATTTGTGTGATACAAGATTATGACAGCTTTGCGAAGATAATGCAAAATAAAGAATATAAGTTGTTATTAATATTTTTAATTTTTTAAATGAAATGAGGTGCACATTATGATAGACATATTGATGTAAAAATAAAACATGTCTTTAGAGCCAGTCGTGAAGATTTAGATGGCAACAGCAAGAATGAAATACGCCCACCTAATTGTGGAGACAGTGATTAACAAGAAGAATGCATTTCAATCAGGAGAGACTTATTTTCTTTTAGAGTGAACAAAAGTTTATTACGTAGTGCATAATAAAGATGAATATAGAAAAGCTCTTTAGTGATTCGACCACATTGTGATATGCATATTCAGGGGTAGATATGTTTAGTTTGGGAATATTCCCCCTTGATGGAGTCTAGACATAGGTGATGGAGGATGTGGAGAGGGATGGCTGAGGGAAAAGGATGATGGGATAAGGAGCAGGATAGACAGTGGATGTGCTAAAGACTGGAGGTGAATGGGATGGAGGAGGGTCGCATCTGTTCATCCTGAAATGACAACTGACAGCAGCAGAGAGGAGCAAAGTTATGAGTGTGGTAAAATGTGGTTGGATTAATTTAGAGTCATGGTCAGCTGATAGAGAAGAAGTCAGAGAGAGAGGCAGAGAGATTTCTGAATGAAATGACAGCATAAAGAGAGTATTCCTGTCTGAACTTTCACGAAGCTTCATTGCAGATGAGGGAGACAGCGCAGTAGTGTGTTAGCACCTGATGGGAGACCACAGCGTGTCCCGCTGCTTCAGCATCAGGGGAGAGAGAGCCGCTGCTACCTCGCTGGTTTTGAGCTGTCACGCATAGCTTATTGCCGCCCATGAAGTAGTTGTATGTGGACTGAAAACACAATTACGTTTTCGCTTGTGTATAATGTGATCACACTTGCATCCCTGACCATCATTTGTCAAATTCATGATGGCATTGGAGGAAAAGTTGGAGGATCATCAACGTCAGTAGATTTCTTCTGTGGACCATTTCTGTCTGTACAAAGTTTCATGTCGACCTAGTTGAGATATTTCATTCTGGACCAAAGTGACCATCCATTTGTGACCTCTTGCTCATAAATATTTACTCATTTTTAGCAGAGCTGCAGGTTTCAAGGGCTTCATTCTATAGAAAGGAACATATATATAATTTAAGTATGTTGAGAAAATGTATGATTTATTTAAGTTGTTTAAGTTTTGCGTGTGGGAACTATATGACCAATCATCCCTGAGATGATGCACTGGCATCAGCTGGTAAGTAGATCACACGCTTGCACAAGCACATATAAACAAACAAACACACGCACATTCACAGACACACACACACACACACACACACACACACACATGCACACACACACAGACACACACACAGTTCTTTACATCCCTAGTTGACTCCACTTTCTCACTCCTCTGCTCCTTCCCACCTGCCCTCTGTCTTTCTCTCTCTTGCTCTGGATGGTCTCTGGTCCTTCCCTGCACCCCGCCACAGTTGAACAGATTGTGTCTGTATTCCAAGCTGCTTCCAAACAAAAGGCATGGGACCATTTCTCCAAAGCTCAGCGCAAGAACCTGGACATGTGGCGCAAACAAGCGGAGGTTAGTACACTTTGATTTCATTCTGGTGTTCACCTGATTAATGGAAAATTAGAATTTATCCCATTTTTTTCAACGCCTGTCTCCCTCTTTACTCATTATAAAGTTATTTATTTTTAACTGATAGATAGATGCTTTTACTCCATAATTATACTCAAATTAAACAAGAGAAGCCAAAATAGGTTAAATCAGAAGTCAAAAGAGCAGACTTCTTGTTACAGTAAGTACTCTGATTGAAGATAGGAGACAAAACAGGTACCTGCTCACTCCAGACAGTGTGAGACAGCCAAGTCCAAACCTCTGTCCCTACATCTTCCCCCAAGAATTGGATACAAGCTGCTGGGTGAGTTTTCCATTTCTCAGGGTGTCCAGGACACAGGTAATTCTGTACAAGCCTTCTCCCCTGCACCAACATTTTCTCTTCTTTTGAGTGAATTATTAAAGCTGGGGTAGGCAGTTTTCAGGAAAAGGCAAAAAACAAAAAGCCCCAATTAGAAAATGCAGCTCTCCTCTCTCTGTCCTAAGCCCCTCCCTCCAGACATGCACAGGCATATGCATCCGCTTTATTTAGCAACTCAAAGGGAATAACTGCCTGTTTTTTGTTGGGGTTTTTTGCATTCTTGTGGGCCTCTTTTAGATGACGTTAGCTACATAAACATTACATTAAATTAGCTGCAACCATGAGTCTTTGGCTCCATGGCTGTACCTGTATTTGAGGCAGAGCTCTATTCATTCCTATGAAAGTTTCTCAGTAGAACATCAAGCCAAAAAAGCTCTATTTGTTCTATTTGCGCAGTATGAAATATCTTCACACATATTGGGGCCCATAGATCATGCACATTAGAAACTTATGATGACCAAGTGTGTCTGAGGAGCTAATTTCCATTTTAGAGTTAACTTGGATGGGGTAAAATAATTGAACTCCTAGACTTTTTAAATGATACCTAACTGAATGGATCACATCCTGATAGAGAAACTTGTCATTTCAAAGGGCCAGGATGCTCCAAAAAATGTATCCACCAATTTACAGATGTCTAGTTCACGATGAAAGTGTAATGGGGGTCTTTTTGGGCCCAGTGGCATCATGTGACAGTGTAATTCTACATTTGGACACGATGAAAATTAGCTTCAAAGCCCTCCATTGTTCAGCAACATTTTCTCTCCATCTCAAAATGCTTCATCGGTGCTAACATGCATTTTAATTATCTCTTTTTGATAAATCTGTCTACTTTTTTGGGTTGCTTTGCAGTGTAGGCCATAGTTGCCAATGCTGGAAAAGCAACTTTCTCTGCTATATTGAATCAGGCTTTCAATGAACGGACATGAACGCACAAATGCATTTGTAAAACAGCCAACAGGAAGTCTAATGTTCTCTTTGACCACTTAAATTACAATACACTGAAAGGTTATTATGGGTCTTTGCCAACTGACGCAATAAAGAAAAAAAACTGCCCACCCCAGCTTTAAGGAGGAGTATCTTGAGAAATAAAAGTATACTCATTTTCAAATCTTATAGCATTTTTGTTGTCTACTATCTGCTATTTGTTCTCTCTGCCAAATGGAGCATTACAGTAATTACGGTAGCATGATCATGGGTTGTATGTAACAGAGGGTCTGGAGTGTGGTGCAGTCCTGGGTCTAATGGACAGTATATGATCATATCTGATTGGTAAGTTTCTTTGAACCTCAGTATATAAAACAACAGATTTAAGATCAAGCAGAAGCAACAATCAACTTGTACAAAAACTTCTCTTTAAAGGTAGGTGTTGCAAAGCAAAATTGTTGTTTTTAATGTTGCTGCAGAATCATATCAGTAATAATCTAAAACTTTACCCATCTATAACAGCAACTCTTTGCTAGAAAGTATGCTTATAATAGCTTATGTAGAGATCTCTTTGCACACACTTGATGAGTAAGTGGGAAGCCTGATGATGCATGTTCATATGCAAATGCTTGAGTCCATGCCCGATTGTGTGACGTCAGTAAAGGCCACTTTGTGTTGTGCTCCCTTCCCCTCGCTCAAACCTTTCTTTCAGTCTTTCAGGGATGTTCTCATTTGAGAACCACTCTCCTCTATATATTTACACTCAAACAGGAAGTAATAAAATCTGTTGTGGGAATAGCACAGTGTTTTCATCAGGGCCTCCAGGGATCTGTTCGTTCTTTCTTCTTCCTTTAAAGAGTTTCTGTATACACACTGCGTACACCAGGGAGTACAGCATGATGCATAGACGTAAGTGAAAGAGACCACTGTGGGCGGACGCTCATCTGCAGAGTCTGTCCACCATTCAGTAAACATCGTTTTGAAAAAAAACATTTAAAAGCAATCTTGGTTCTAACAGTCTTTCTAGTTTTTCTCTTACAGCTACTTTACACTTGATTAGAGCCATCAGAATAAACTTTATTGTCAGAGTGACACCACATACAGTGTGCTTTATCGTGTTTGTGTGTGTCAGAGTAAAAGGGGGGTCGATGGATGAAGTCATGTGGAAGTCTTGGTTTCGCCTTGGCCCAAACTGAGTCTGTATCTCTCTGCAGCTGTCTGTTAGGGTCAAAGTAAGTTCATACACAGTAGGGAATTATCCCAGAATCAGACCATTGCATAGTCTGTGTGTGACAGGTGGAGTCACACTCAACTGGTGGGAAAAAAAAGGAAGATTAAAGGAGCAGTTTGTAGGATTTAGGGGGATATATTGGCAGACATGGAATATAATATTCATAACTTTATTTTCATTAGTATAAAATCATCTGAAATTGTTGTGTTTTTCAGAATGAGCCATTTATATCAACACACAGAGTGGGTCCTGTTCCACAGAGTCAGTCAGGCTGTTTCTACAGCAGCCCAGAACTGACAAACAAAACACTGGTTCCAAATAGGGCCATGCACTTTTTTGGCATCAAAGTCCAAAGTCTGGCCCGAAGGTCCATTTTGGCCCCACAGATTGATTTTTAACACAACCCTACTTGTCTTTTAAAATGTACTCCATGTCACACAATATAGGTCATTCAAACAGGTTCATTGTAATTTTTTCCATTCACCTCACAAATGCAGGACAGTCATACAGATTGAAGACATGCACCGTGTAAGAACTGCACAGGTGGAACGAATGGCATTTCATAAACAGACGTTAAATAAGAACACAAACGTTTACTATGCAGCAGACAACTCTTGATAGGTAGCAGACACAACCACAGCAAGGAAAAGCGTGACAGCGAGGGTTGCTGCTTTCAGGAGTGGTGGAAAGTTGAATTAAGTTTTATTTGTGCCTGTTTTTGGCTTTTTTTTTTGTATTATCCATATGATGCAAGAAGCAGCTGGCTTCAATTGGAAAGAACTTGGACATCCTTTCCCTACATGCCTGAAACACAAACGTTTCAGTTAGTTGCATGGCTAGATATCTCTAAATCCTGCACACTGGGCCTTTTGTAACTCCTCACAGAATGTGAAATGTAGATTAAGTTAGTTGAAGAATTTTTTTCCACCCAGCTTCCAAAGTGGAGGTTAGAGACCAGCTGGTGAACACAGTGGAGAGTTTAGCAGCTGAAGAGAAAGATATTTCCTTCAGAAGTCAAAAGGAAAAACAGAGCCAAAACAGAATAAATCTTACATTCATCAGGTGGCCAGTAACAAATAAATTACAATGTTATTCTGTATCTGTTGGATGTGCTAATAAGCAGCTGTTTGCCAACAGCTTTGCCATACCAACTTTTTAAAATATTGCTAGGTTAGTTTTGTATTTCCAGCTTGTTTCCGCTGCCTCAAATCGCCAAAATCAAGTTTAAAGCTTCATTAAATGTAGCTAGTAGAAAGTTTCACTGGGCAATATATTGATATTATATCAGTATAGTGATATAGTGATTCTATCCACATTACCAAATATTATATCATTATAATGTCAAAGATGTCATCTTAAAAATACTTTGTAAAAGCACAAACAGTCAACCCTACAACATCATCACAACATCAATATTGAGGTATTTGCTGAAAAGTATTTTATTTTCTCCATATTACCCAGTCCTACTAGGAAGTTAAAGAACACACAGTCCTGATGCACCACGGCCTTCACAAGTTTTTGTGGTGTCCAAGTCGTGTTTCTGACCACTTGATGCAGAAGAAGTCCAATATTTACTCACCCGTTTGGTTTGGTTTGTTCACCTCCACCTTCTGAGAAAAATATTTGGGACTCTTGGTTTGCTAGCTGCTCAAGTTTCTCCACCAGCGACTTGTTTACTTCAGCACTCTGTCATTTATCGCAGGGCCGGCGGCACACAGTCAGCTTGTCTGAGCTGGAAACGGCAGCCTTTGGTTTTATATGTGGGAGTAATAAGAGCTGTGGGGCCCAACTATACATTCTTTGTGAAGGTCAGAGAACCAAAATAATGGGCTAAAAGTGTGGAATAGCTGCATCTAGCTGCAGAGGTGGGTGCTAATCCACTGTAAATCCTGGCACAGCTTGTCATTCTTTTACATTACATGGAGTGATTTGATTTAAAATCAGAAATAATACTTAATGCAGGTTTATTTTCACATTGATTACACAGACCTGCCTTACAGGCTGCAGACTGGCGGCCACTGGCCAGTGTAAAGAGAATAGGTAAGTAAGTGCAGTTGCTCAGGGGTAGTTTATCATCAAATAGGCAGCCAGTTTCACTCTCAGTCATATTGTATATTCAGTATGATTCTGTGGCCTAGAGGTGAAATATGAAGGAACTAGCTGCAGCGCGGAGTAGCTGCAGCTCCCAGGCAGAATCAGACAACAGCTGCCTCCCTCCATCAATGTTTATATGTGCTGTGTGTGGGCTTGTGTGTATGCAGTGAGTGTTTGTGTCACTGTGTTCTCTGTACACAGCAGATGGTTGTGTGTGTGCATGTGTTTGTGTGTGCAGAGTACCTGTTTGACCTCTGCCCTGGGCTCAGGCTGATAACGTCAGCTGACAGATGGTTGCAAGTTTATTTACTCTCAGGCAGCTTCTTTGCTTTTCAGGAGTATTTTTCAGCCTGTTGTTGGGAATGTTTTCATTGATAAAACACTCGTGTCTCCATCCCCTGGTGGTGTTTGTACATTATGTACATATATGTTTTGGTAGTAGGCAGCCTTATCACAGCTGTGTGTGGTTACTGAAGGTGAGTAAAGTGATGTATTTTTAAGGAAGATCATTGCATAAACTTTGAAGTTGCAGGAGAGACAAAGATCTTGTTGAGATGATACAGTATTGCTTAATTACTTGCCTGTCGAAGACGTGTGTGTGGAGTCAGCTAGATCTTACTGTATAGCTTTTGTTGAGCTGCAATGGTCAAACACTGTAAATTATCGAGTCATCAGTGTCATAATAAGAATATTATCAACCCAAGTAATTGTTTGCTAATTCTTAACTGGCTTACCTTGTTGTAGTAAGTGACATGTATTGTACACATTAGCCATTACAGGACTTATTTAGTGCCTTTTAAACCAGGACCAGATGATAATTCAGTATTATTGTTTATTATCTCCTCATAAAATAGTATAGTGACAAAATTTTCCTTCACCAACATCAGATGTAGAAAATGAAAAATAAGCATGAGGTTTTAAAGAAGGATTTCATCGCTGGAACTAGGGTCTTTTTATTAAAATAGGCTGTCTATGCAGAACTAAGATGCAGAAACGTTTGAAATTGGTGCTACACAACCAAAGAAATCGGAGGAAAAGGGCTGTGGTATTCACTTTTGCTGAAGAGTAGAAAACCGACAATTACCATAATGCACTGCTTCGTACCAGATGACATAACTCAAGGTGCTTGTCCAAAAACAATATGGTGGCCAGTTGCAGACAAACAATCTTGTATTACAGTTAAACAGTAAGCTAAAATACGTTTTGGAATTTAATTTAGGTGAGAAATAGGAAACGCAGAAACAGAATTTTGGTTCATATTTGATTCGCACTGGTTTACCATTTGGTCTGAGTTTGACAGAAAGAGAGAGAGAGAGAGAAAGAGGCATTTTGGTATAACCTCCATCATAGACACATATTTTGTCCATGGTGGCACGTCTGTAAAACATGTTATCCAGCAGAGATCTGTGTGCTGGTAAAATGAAGAGAAGATCTCCATAGTCAATTCACACATACTATCCAAACTGTTATGATCCAAAGCTGGTTGAAATTCAGCAAAGTATCCTTTAAAATACTCAATATTATATAGACGCTTTTCAGGATTTTGTAGTTATAAAATCTAGAAAATTAGTTTATCACTTTGTACTTTTGTTGTGCCCACTTCTACAAGCCACATATGTTTACATGTTTGTCCGACCCTGACCTTACTGTGGTCTGCTTGTGCTGCTTGGATATATTTGTGACCTTCAAGCCTCTGAAGTGGAAAAGGGATGTCAGTCCGTCTATTTACATCATAGTTAGCCATGTCCTCTATTCTCCTGCTCCATTATCAACAGAGTTTCTAATGGAGATACTCTATATTAGCTCAAACATCAGCTCATAACAGGGAATAAAAGCTGAAAGGAATTTAAAAACCCGCAGATTCTTATTAACCGCATGTTCATGGTCTGCTGTAAGCATGGCCTCTCTGTTGTGTATATAATGCATCACAAGGATTTAGTTTGTTTGTTTTGCTTGTCTCTTGACACAGACCTGCAGGGTTTGGTCTAATTTACAGCCAATCCAATTCATCGGTCTGACCTTAATCTTTAAACCATTTTCCCGGTTACTGGTCTCTAGACGGATATAGTCATTAGCAATTCTGCCTGTGAAACGGTGAAGATTGGTGGTTTTTGCAGTTACTACTGTGGGCTTCCAGATGTGTGTGTAAAACATCAGCAATAAAGACACATTTCATGTTTTGTCTTCCTAAATCAATGCCTTCTGATGTGTTAGTGCTTTGACATGTTTGACAGGAGTTGTGGTTGTTAGTGTCACAAACTTTATGTATTTTAGCTGCTTGAATGTGAATATTTCCTCAAAGTAACAAGAACAGCAAAGTACAAAACTGTGGGGTCTGGCTATATTTGTGCTACCATCTGCCCTGTTGCTGTGCCAGAGGAGGAATTTATCCCCAGCTCTGAGACCATCCTGTTCATTTCTATTCATCTTCTTTGCTCTGTTCTGTTAAAAGTATCCCTAGCAGCTAATGCTTGACATCAGTGAAATCAACAAGGTGCATCCTGTTTGTCCTAGCACCTGCTGAAACGTGCATCACCCATGAGTCTCTGCAGCTCTGATCCACCCCTCTTTTGGCTGTGTCTTGCAGGAGATCAGAAACATGCACAACGAGCAGCTGATGGGCATCAGGCGGGAGGAGGAGATGGAGATGTCGGACGATGACATGGAGGATTCCCCCGACAGCAAGGACTCCGAGGACTCAGGTACGCATGCACGTATTCACCGTACAGCACTTCTGTCAACATGACAGGCCAAACAGTGATCAAGATCGTCAGAGGACGAACACTTAGAGTGTTAAATAACTGAGGGAGACAGCTGTGTTTGATTGAAATGACAGTAATCATCCCCCAAGCATCTGACAACCATCTGACAACTCCACATGAATAAAAAACACATTCAAAGTACATCAAGTTGCTGACACCACGCACGCTTTGCTGAGTTGATGTTGAACATGGCTTCTAAATGACATCCACCCCGGTCCACCCTTGTGAATACACACAACTCTATACGAGTGTGTGTGAGAATCTGTCCACACCTGCCAGCTGCTGTCTAATTTCAGATCAGAGTACCTCTGAAGTGCCATAATCCTCCCGTTTTCCCCTCAAAGGAGTCTCTTTGTGTTTGCTGAAGCAACAAAAACTTCTTATCTCTCAACCACCATTACAATAACCCATAAGTCTCAAGTGGTCGCCAGGGCAACATGCTGCAACCGCTGCCGCTGCATGTAAGGTCATCGCTCATCTTATGTTTTGTGCCTCTCTGCGTGTTGTTCACACACTCTTTTCTTCTTGCCTTTTAATCATTGTGATCTCTGCCATTTGCTAATATGACAGCTCATCTAATCAGCATGCAAATGTATGTAAATGCAGTCGTCAGCTCAGCCCCTTCTCTTTTGCAACCTTGCTATTTAGCTATCAGTAATTAGCATTGCTGTCAGAGACCTGTCATTTCACTCGATGCCACACGATTGGCTGAGGTGACGGGCATTAATGTGACACTCCTTGGTGTTTGTGTTAACAGGGTAACAGTTACACCCTCTTTACTCACTAACCTTTAAGCAAAGGGGGCCTGTTTACACATCAACCACGCCTGCTGAAAACACCTGTGTTATGACTGCAGCCTCTTAAAAAGGGAATCGATGCTCTCTGTCTGACTCATGTACAAAACAGAAAGCAAAAGAACCAGGACTGTGTGTGTGTGTGTGTGTGTGTGTGTGCGCGTGCGCGTGTGCACATGCGTTCGTGGATTTCTGCAGGTCGATTTTTGCCGCCTGTTATGTAACAGAAAGGGAATTGCTCTGAATCTGGCCAAGCAGTTGACATCCCCTCACACCAAGTTGATGAGGCTCTCAGATCAATACTCTTCTCACCTCAAACCCTTCATTTTGCTGCGAGGAAAGTACACACAAACACAGCGTGGACACACACACTCACCCAGCAAGAGTTCATTAACACTGCCAATGGTCCTCCATGATAGACTGCAGGCAGCACTCATGAACACCCACACGAAACCTAACCAGACATGCATTCATGCACACACACATACATACACCGACAGGATGGGGCTTATCTCCCTAGTCCAGTCAGTGTATTGCACTTTCCCAAAGAGCTTCCCCCTCAAGGCCCACAGGAGGAGAGCAGAGCTGATAATACCGGACATCTCTGGAGCTGAGCGGGTCTCATATAATAATAATTCCCTGTCTCCTCTCCTTGCTCAATAGGTCAGGTCAAATGTCCAGCAGAGAGCCACTGGACAAAACACTCTGGGATTATTGCCGCTTTCAGTCGGCCATATTGATATACTGTCACTGTTTGATTAGTGGACGCGGAGTGAATATCAAAATAACTATTTACAGATAGCTTGACAACATGGTGTCTTGAGATTCTGCAACATTCAGGTTCAATCGAAATGTGAAGACAGTTTGTGGGGCTGTTTGCGCACATCGTCAGGCCTCTGTCAGCAGAGTTTTGAAGTAGAGAGAGACACTGGTTCCAGAATTTATGAAATCTTTCCCATTTCGTATTCCCAATTTATATTTTGTTCCTGAAACCATAGGCTCAATTTTGCTCTGAAGAGAAACATGGGATTCTTCCTGAAAGCCCCTGTTACACTGCACAAATAAACACTAAAGCCTGCTAACATCTGGCTTTTATATGTAATGGGAAAGGTTACAATCCACGCTTACTCCTGGTATAAATGACCCTACAGTGGTCGCAGGTATTTACAGGCCCTAGCTCTGTTTGACTCCAATTTGCAATGATGGAAAAACAACACCGCGGTGGAGGCAGTGATTTTTGCCCCTTCGCTGGAGCGATACAGAATAACATTTGTCCTCATGCAGCAGCGCTGGAAAATTGCTCAAAATTTAGTTGGTACCTAGTTTGAAAGAGAGAGTGAATAAGTAAGAGTTGTAAAAAAAAAAGAAGTAACTGCTGTAATATTTTCATCAGCCTCAATACTGCCTTCTACTGCTTACTGACATGTTTTATTCCGGCCCTTCAGAATGACGTTGAACATGACAAACCAGAGAAAAAAAGAAAAAAAAAAACAGAAAAGCATTCTCATCTGCTGCCGGTTATTGGAAAGAAGTCTATCCCCTATTTTTAACACGTTTTACCGTGTTTAAAAAACCAACATACGTGCACTAATTTTGACGGAAAAAGGATATAATGGGTATAATACTCCAAAACTCATGAGTTTGGCCACCGCTGCTATGAAAAAGATGCCAAGCTAAGACACATATCATAGCAGTAGTGAATCACGAAACACTTACATTTTTTTAAACAAAAATCATTTTTATCAGACCTGGTTTCACACACATTGTGCTCAGGCATATTTATAAATGTAGCTTTGTCTATATGTTTTAGGCTTTTGTCCACATGCAAACTGCACTTATGTTGTCCTGTCGACAGGGAAAAGTTTTTGGCTTGTAATATCAGCTTGTGCGCAGTTATCTCCTTTGTGAGGCGACACAAATAAGAACATTTTGTGTAATGGTGGATATGACCAAAACAGTGCTGGTTTAAACTTGCCATTGGTGCTTTCTACATGTTTACACAATAATGTACAGTTTCTCTTTCACGAATTTTAGTAACCGAAGCATCAGATTGCACCATGGTGGTCACTGTTTCAGGTAGTAATAGTAATAGCTTTTTTTTCAGGGTTCTGATTGGTGAACATTTTCTACGTCATGTGGCTTAACGGTTATACTGCCGACTGTTGCTTTGGTATGCTCTTGACAACATTTCAGTTGTGTTTCTGCATTTCATCGTCTGTTTTTTTAATAACAGTTTTAGTTTTAGTTTAGCTTTAGTATTAGTATTTTTGCACACAGTTAAAAACTGCGTAAAAATAAAAACTGTACCAGAGGAGGTCAAGAAGCTAGAGGCCAATACAGACAGTAGTGCAGGATTTTTTTTTAAATTCGTGAAAAATTTTTGAGAACGAAGGAGTAAAAGCATAGTTTTACATGCGTTTGATTTCAAGCTTTATTGCTACTTGATCTTTTCCTGAAATACTCTGCAGCAACAGACAAGAATAAATTTAGCCGCAGACCTCTATCAATATCAAGAGGACATTTGCCATTTTGTATTTTACGATGCCTGAAATTTGCATAAAGTAAAATTGAACTCCACTCTTTCACCATTATGCTCAGAATGCTAAGATGCTCAACTGCTGTGCAATCCTGCTCAGTACTTCTGTTCCTGCTCTCACTCAAATGAATGAATAATCTTATCATGACTGAAAATTTCACCATGTGACAGATACACACGCTTCTATATTGTTATCAAACGCTACACTGTGAAACTGAGACCGCAACAACTGTGACAGTGTCATACATAATAAACACCATGTTCCATACTGTTCTCTATACTTTATGCATGAATCTGTAGGTGTTTCCCAAGCAGAAGCCTTAAAGGAGGAGAACGACTCCCTGCGCTGCCAGCTGGACGCCTACAGGAACGAGGTGGAGCTGCTCAAACAGGAACAGGGCAAGAACCAACCAATCAGCAGTGAGGAGGACAACACACACTCTCAGCAGCTCAGTTTCCTGCAGCAGGCTCTGCAAGGCATGCAGAAGGTATATACACATACACTTTTCCAATCATCTTTCCAACAATAAGATTAATCTCCTATTTCTTACTGCTGTGCACCTGGTTCTTTTTAAAATCAAGGTCGCTCGGGTTAGCCCATTGAAATTTCCATGCAAGACGACTGTCATTTATTCATGACCTTGCACTTTAAAAGTAAGTGCTGTGCGGGAACAAGCAGAAAAGTACAGCTGTCTTCAGCAGCTGTTAGTCTTTTCTGAAAAGCAGCTAAAATATATTTTCAGGTTTACTCAGGTTAAAGGAAAGCTTACTTGCAAATGGAATGGGTTTTACTTGGGATTGGAGGGTTGTGCTTTGATTCGAACAGCGCGCATATACTTTTTGGAGCCAACCCAAGGCTGTTAAAATAATTTCAGACCATTTACTCCAAGGAAGATTATGAAAAGTAGTGGATTTTTTTTTTTGAAAATGTGTCTCGAATATCATTCGGTATATTTGCTTCTAAATGTTGTTGGGTAGCGTCATAAATCTTTAATTCCCACATTAAACCCCTCTCAGTGGTTGGTATAACTGTTTTTCTTTTGGTTTATTGACAACATGTTTGTATTTATTAGATACAACATACTATCATTATGCCAGACTTTGTCGAGGATACAATTATTGAATTTCTTACTTCTATTATTCCCTGGAGTTTATATAGTCTATCAGCATTCATTAGGACAGACTCAAGCTTTCATTGTCTGACATTAAGAAATAATAGAAAATAGGAACTTTAATACTAGAAAATGGATTTACATAACCAATTTATTAAATATTTTCCAGGAGCAGCTAAGGCAAGGTTAAAAGTATCTTAAACACCAAGAAAGATATTACATTGTACAAGGCAGCAGTTTTTAGTTCAAGATGTAATCCTCAATAAATTGAAAAAAATAAAACTGCCACAGGTGTATGCATCATGTATATATTCTTATATATGCTGAAAAAATATATAAATGCAATACTTGTTTTTCCCATTTTTCTTGAGTCAAATTTTAGATTTTAGAATACTCTTCCTGTGCACACAAAAGGTATAGTCCTCTTAAAATTTGTAAAAAAAAATATATTTATATAATACCAAGATGCAGAATAATCAGTGTGATTACTACACAGGTGAGTCTTGGCATGCTCACAGTGAAAAGCCTAACAGACATTTCGATCATAACACTGCCAGAGATTTCACAAGTTTTGAGAGCGCATGCTATTGGCATGCTGACTGCAGAGCGTCCACCGGAGCTGCTGCCCGAGAACTGAATGTTCATTTCACCACCAAGTGTCTCCAATGTCGTTTCTGAGAATTTGGCAGTACATCCAAGTTGTCTAGTGAGCAAGCCAAAGAGCTCCACTTCTGGCTTCTTCACCTGATGAGCGTCTGAGACGGTTTCTGACAGCTTGTGCAAAAACATTTTGGTTTAACAAACTGCTGTTCAGGTGACTGTTCTCAGGCGATCTTGCAGGCCGGTGTGGTACACATGGTCTGCTGCTGTGAGACCGGTTGGATGATGCAGATTTTAACAAATTTGTGAACAGAATATCAGAGAACTAAGCTTGTTGTGTGCATTAGAAAAATATGGATATTTTCAATTTAATTTGCTCATCATTTCTTCATCTTTAGATGAGGTTTAAAGTGGGAAATAAAGTCACCACAATGTCTATGTCAAAGCTCCTCTGGAGCTTTTAATCATATTACATGGTCTAATTCCTGGAAGCACAAAGACAGACATTCTCACTCCCAACACATCAGATACCAACACTTGGTTAGTTCCCCTACACGTCAAACTATGACACTCCAGGTACCTCTCCAGTGTCAAGTTTTTGATGCTTAGGGACAGCGCATCAGTTTCTGTTCATTACATGCATCATATCTTTTCAAAATACACTTCTAATGTAGGTTTAGCTCGTTTTTAGGTTTATTTCCTTGGATTTAGGCAGCAAAAGTGTATTGGTAGGTTAGAAAAAAGGTTTGGCTTAAAATAAGTATGTCTTGCTAACAGCACATCATGTATGCTAGGTGACATATGTCACTTACGTTCATGACATGCTACGTGAAGTTGTCAAAACGGCTAAACATATTTTTTGGTTTGACGCAAGACACGAACAGCAGTCTCCTTTGTGAAAGTCCTGTTCATGTTTGACCCATCCACCTCTCCTCATGCCCACCATACTCAAGTTTTTCTCTCTCTTTATACTACACCAGAGCATCAGATTATGACGCGACCCTGTGCATCGCGAACAGATGCTAAAGAGCGCCTTGGCGTGTCTGTAACTGACTTCGAGGGCCACTAATAAAGTGTCTGTATTTAAGGTGCTGGGAGTGTGGATGGGTTGAAAGAACTGATATTTGAACATATACAGTTTTATTTCATGTCATCCACTGGGCAAAACTCAGAGATTACATGGTTTTGGTGACATTGACTTCTCAATGTCTAAATCTTTTTTATTGTTAAATGAGGACCAATCTTTCCACTTCAAAAAGAGCAAGACTTATAATTTCAGAAACCTTTCAAACTTTTTCAATACCAAAGAACTACTAATCTGATTCATCCTAGCGTTTGTCAAGTGTCCTCACTAAGCTAGCTGTCACAAGTGATGGAAATCACGATCGATTCATGTTAAGAAGAAGAGAATCCATTAAGGCCCTGCTGTTCATTTCTACACACTGAGAGTAATTACCTTTACAGCTTACGTCTTTCTCGGTGTGTTTATGAAAAGATTAGGTGAATGGATTAAATGAACTGGAAGACACTGAAATTGGATACCTCTCCTTGCCAGGGTCCACGTGTTGTATCACGCAGACACACAAATTGCAATGGAATATTATCAGCATGTTCTGAAAACCTGCTTCCACGCTTGTTAATTATAATGCGTGCAACACAAAGGCACTTAATGTGTAGCTTTGCAGATGGAAATTCCTGGCTGTAAGGACCCCCTGCACCTCGCCGACCCTCGTTTTGTTGAAATTAACACAGCGGGAGGTAAATCTTTCCATCTGTGTTTAGCAGATAACTTAGCTATCAAAGCTTTTTTATATACCAGTTCTCGTGTCACCCAAAGCAAATACAAAACTCCAGTGAGTGTTAATTCTCTCATAATGTTTTCTTCTATGTATATAATGGTGTTTTTGAGTGTTGGACCAGCAAAAGATTTGGCGCATACAACAGAAAAGAATAAGACATAGTGGATTTTTTTTTGTCTTTAGAATTGTTTTTTGAAGATATCATTCACGTCGGCATCTAATTGCTTTTTTGTATTAAACTGAAGTTCTAATTACCAATTTAGGGATTACATGCTAAATTTTAATAAAACAAATGGCTGATTGTTCCTCTGCTTCCAGAGCTGTTTGAGTACGAGGTTAGAATCGTCACGGTTAGTTAGTTCACAGTAGCATTAGTGGCTTACTGTTCTCCCCCCTTTTTTGCAGCAACTGTTAAAAATGAGGGAAGAATTAAAACAGCGTGAGGCAGAGCTGGAGAAAAGTTTGGAGGACAAACAGCAGCTGAAGAACCAAGTGCAGACCCTGAAGGAGGGACTTCAGAACCTGCAAAACACACACACAAATGTAATGCAGGTGAGTTTGACAGAAAACACACTTTTGTCAGATGGGATTTCTGAGAATGAAGAAAGAGAAAGACCATGTTTCCTTGTTGGGTTTTACTAGTGTACTGCCTGTTCAAAATGTGCTCGTTCAAAACATGCCTGTTTGGAACGCGCCGATTGCTCGGCCTGTGGGATTGCTGCGTGCATCTTTTTCATGAACTGGTCATACTGAGAAACGTTTTGAGTACCTCTCCTACTACTGCCAGAGCTAGCATTTCTAATAAGGAAAGGCAGGAAAAGCAAAGCAAGACAGCGTTTCCCCGGAGTCCCTAAATCATTGAATCCCCCCGATGCACACACAGAAGTCGCAGCTACTCACGGTCAACAACACTGGTGAAATACACTTGATCTGGGCATACAGAGTAAATTTTGAACCCATTTTGGAAATGTTGTTGTTTAGACTTAGACTTAGACTTAGACTTAGACACGTTTATTTATCCCACTTGTGGGAAATTAACTTGTCACAGCAGCCGTGTGTACAGAAGAAAAATATATAAAAATATCAATATATACAAAATATAAAATATAAAATATACAAGAGTGCAAAAATAGGCATGTATCCAAGAAGAAGAAAAAATGTACAGGTTTTAAATACAAAAGTCAAAGATATACCAGAAAAAGTAGTTGTAGTAAATAGTAATAAGGATAAGGATAATTAGGCAAAAAAGTGACATGTGCATAGATGCAACTGGCAGAAACTTTTGATTGTAGTGAGTCCAGGTTATTGTTGGCTCAGGCTGGTGTTGTATAGCCTGATGGCCGATGGAAGGAAGGACCTGCGGTAGCGCTCCTTCCTGCAGCGTGGGTACCGCAGTCTGCTGCTGAAGGAGCTGCACAGGTCTCCCACAGTCTCATGAAGGGGGTGAGAGGGGTTGTCCATGATGGATGTCAGCTTAGCCAACATCCTCCTCTCACCCACCTCCTCGATGGAGTCCAGGGGACAGTCCAAGACTGAGCCGGCCCTCCTGACCAGCTTGTTCAGCCTCTTTCTGTCCCGCTCTGTGCTTCCACTGCCCCAGCAGACCACAGCATAGGAGATGGCTGATGCCACCACCGAGTCATAAAATGTCCTTAACAGAGTCCTGCTCACACCGAAGGACCTCAGTCTCCTCAACAGGTGGAGATGACTCTGGCCCTTCCTGTACAGGACATCTGTATTGTGTGCCCAGTCCAGTTTGTTGTTGAGGTGAACACCCAGGTACCTGCACTTCTCCACGATCTCAATGTCCAGGCCCTGGATGTTCACCGGTGCAGACTGAGGTGGTTTCCTTCTGAAGTCAATCACCACCTCCTTTGTCTTGCTGGCGTTGATGCTCAGGTGGTTCTGTTCGCACCAGCAGATAAAGGAGGTGATGACCTCCCTGTACTCCAGCTCGTCCCCCTCTGACACACATCCAACGATGGCTGTGTCATCGGAGAACTTCTGGATGTGGCAGCTGTCAGTATTGTGGGTGAAGTCTGATGTGTACAGAGTAAACAGGAACGGGGAGAGCACTGTACCCTGTGGAGCCCCCGTGCTGCAGACTACCACATCAGACACACAGTCACTGAGCCTCACGTACTGCGGTCTGTTGGTGAGGTAGTCGATGGTCCATGCAGCCAGGTGACGGTCGACCCCGGCTCCCTCCAGCTTTCCCCTGAGCAGGGCAGGCTGGATGGTGTTGAAAGCACTGGAGAAGCCAAAGAACATGACTCTCACAGTGCTCCCGGGGCCCTCCAGGTGCGAAAGTGACCGGTGCAGCAGGTAGATGACGGCGTCGTCCACACCGATGCCCGGCCTGTACGCGAACTGCAGGGGGTCCCTCGCGCTGCTCACCAGGTGCCGGAGGTCGGTGAGAACAATCCTCTCCATGGTCTTCATCAGGTGAGAGGTTAAAGCCACTGGCCTGAAGTGGTTGGGCTCCCTGGGGTGCGAGGTCTTTGGAACAGGGACCACACAGGAGGTTCTCCAGAGGAGTGGCACAGAGCTGGTCTGCACAGTCTTTAAGCAGTCTGGAGTTGATGCCATCAGGGCCAGTGGCTTTCCTTGACTTTGTCCTCCTGAGCTCCCTCCTCACCTGGTCAGCAGTAATGGAGAGGCGGGGGGTGGAGCTGTGGTGTGACTCCTGCTGAGTGTGGACGGGGGTGGAGTGTGTGGATCTGTCTGGTAGGGGGGTGGAGAGGGGTGACATGGTGTGATGGGGGCTGTTGGTGTCTGAGGTGACATGGGGGGAGGGGGGTGGCGGAGGTGTGAATGCCCAGACAGGTCAGGGCTTTGGTGGGTGGGGGAGGGTGAGGTGGTGGAGTCAAATCTGTTGAAAAACTCCTACAGTACATGTTCACAGTCTGCAATGTAAATCCAAAGCTCATAATTTATCTAATCACATTGTACAGTTCAATCATGAAGCCACAACCTGAGTGTTCACAGTGTATGTGTAAAATAGATAACAGAGCGTCGGCTCCAGCGGACCATTCTGGCTGTTTACGATTGTCAGTCATGATATGTATAAGTTTGTTTGTTAGCAGAGGTATCATTCACAATAATATAGAGACAGATGTCTCAAAAAGAACTTAAAAGTCCACTTCTGCAAAACTGGCTCCATCCAAGTTCTGATATCCTCTCTGTCTCTCTCTCTCTCTCTCTCTCAGTCTCCCTTGCTATCTCTGCAACACACACACACGCGCACACATACTGGAGTTAGGAAGTTAGCAGCACCAACAAACTAGCTGGATATACACATAACTATTAAGTGAGTAAGAGAAAAAAGGCCTTGACCTTGGGGAATTCATGCTACAACTGTGCGAGAGCCTGACAACCACTGACTACAATTTCTGGCATGTCAGAGATTCATCCAAACACATGACACCTGGTTGGAAGCAGTTGATTGGGGCATGACTGGTCCTGTCTCCCCACTGTACACTGCAGGTGACATAAGCCGTACAAATTAAAAAATCAGGCCAGAAACGTTCTCAAATCCCACCATATATGCCCAGTTTTTGCAGAAGTATTGATTTCAAACAAAATGTATTATTTGCAGTGTTGACATAAGCCACAGCTGTTATAAAGTACAGCATGATATTTTACCGGTAACATTACTAGTATTAGGGTTAGGGTGACGCTGTTCCTGAAGGTCATCAACTTATGCTCACTGACTCCAGAGAAGTGAACGGTTCAGTTTTAACCTTAGTATGTTCAGCATTCAGCAGCAAAAAGGAACTACTGTCAGTGAGCCACAGCTGCAGAGCTGTGAAGCCCCGCCCCCACGACTGTATAGAGAGTCATTTACTTGTTAATCCAAAGTTTATTAACACTGACTGTGTCGTGCATTGAAATTGCACCAAATTTGCTGCTCACCAGGTGCCGGAGGTCGGTGAGAACAATCCTCTCCATGGTCTTCATCAGGTGAGAGGTTAAAGCCACTGGCCTGAAGTGGTTGGGCTCCCTGGGGTGCGAGGTCTTTGGAACAGGGACCACACAGGAGGTTCTCCAGAGGAGTGGCACAGAGCTGGTCTGCACAGTCTTTAAGCAGTCTGGAGTTGATGCCATCAGGGCCAGTGGCTTTCCTTGACTTTGTCCTCCTGAGCTCCCTCCTCACCTGGTCAGAAGTAATGGAGAGGCGGGGGGTGGAGCTGTGGTGTGACTCCTGCTGAGGGTGGACGGGGGTGGAGTGTGTGGATCTGTCTGGTAGGGGGTGGAGGGGGGTGACATGGTGTGATGGGGGGGCTGTTGGTGTCTGAGGTGACATGGGGGGAGGGGGGTGGCGGAGGTGTGAATGCCCAGACAGGTCCGGGCTTTGGTGGAGTGGGGAGGGTGAGGTGGTGGAGTCAAATCTGTTGAAAAACTCCTACAGTACATGTTCACAGTCTGCAATGTAAATCCAAAGCTCATAATTTATCTAATCACATTGTACATTTCAATCATGAAGCCTGAGTGTTCACAGTGTATGTGTAAAATAGATAACAGAGCGTCGGCTCCAGCGGACCATTCTGGCTGTTTACGATTGTCAGTCATGATATGTATAAGTTTGTTTGTTAGCAGAGGTATCATTCACAATAATATAGAGACAGATGTCTCAAAAAGAACTTAAAAGTCCACTTCTGCAAAACTGGCTCCATCCAAGTTCTGATATCCTCTCTGTCTCTCTCTCTCTCTCTCTCTCTCAGTCTCCCTTGCTATCTCTGCAACACACACACACGCGCACACATACTGGAGTTAGGAAGTTAGCAGCACCAACAAACTAGCTGGATATACACATAACTATTAAGTGAGTAAGAGAAAAAAGGCCTTGACCTTGGGGAATTCATGCTACAACTGTGCGAGAGCCTGACAACCACTGACTACAATTTCTGGCATGTCAGAGATTCATCCAAACACATGACACCTGGTTGGAAGCAGTTGATTGGGGCATGACTGGTCCTGTCTCCCCACTGTACACTGCAGGTGACATAAGCCGTACAAATTAAAAAATCAGGCCAGAAACGTTCTCAAATCCCACCATATATGCCCAGTTTTTGCAGAAGTATTGATTTCAAACAAAATGTATTATTTGCAGTGTTGACATAAGCCACAGCTGTTATAAAGTACAGCATGATATTTTACCGGTAACATTACTAGTATTAGGGTTAGGGTGACGCTGTTCCTGAAGGTCATCAACTTATGCTCACTGACTCCAGAGAAGTGAACGGTTCAGTTTTAACCTTAGTATGTTCAGCATTCAGCAGCAAAAAGGAACTACTGTCAGTGAGCCACAGCTGCAGAGCTGTGAAGCCCCGCCCCCACGACTGTATAGAGAGTCATTTACTTGTTAATCCAAAGTTTATTAACACTGACCGTGTGGTGCATTGAAATTGCACCAAATTTGACATTGCACATCCTTGGGTCCACAGCAATACACCCAAGAAGTTTGAAATACATCGGATGAACGGATCTTAGTGTGAAGGACACACAGACAAACTGAGCTTCATCGTTCTACAGTTCGATATGAAAGTTCATTTCTGGGTGACTCTTTGCTTGAAAGTGAACACTATCTAATTTGCACTTTGATAAGAAAGAAATTAGTTCAAGATGAGTTTCAATGCATGAAAGATATTGGAGAAATAAATCACAGATAAACAAAAGGACAGGATGTGATGGTGGTAATATGTAGTTTTGGGGTCGAGAAAATGACTGAATAATTTGAACTAGTTTAAAACTTATTTCAAAGATCATCAAATATCCTAAAGTAGCTATTTTGGGTGCATCTTTATGATATCATCACTGCGGGAGAGGACCTACCGCAGAGAGACAGACGATTTCTAACTTCAGTCAGTGCTCTGGTGTTCCCATTCTCCTCCCAGGGAGCTTAGTTCATTCTTTTTTAACACACAGTATAATCGGCTATTCAATTTCTAATTTCCATCCAGAAATCTTAAAAATGCAGCTTTTACGTTTTAAGTGGCTCAGTTAAATGACTTCCCTTCATTTAGCTTCTGTTATTGTCCAATAATGCATATAACAGAAAACATATTTAACCAACCAGCTGTCCTTTGTTTGCAGTAAACTTGTCTTTTCCACAGTTTTAAGTTTTGCATTAGTGTAACAATCCTTCAGTGACAGTTTATATTGACAAAGATGTTCACACAAGGCTCATAAATGGTGGCACTGCAATGTGGCTGTACAGTATCTTAAGTACAGAAACAATTAGTTTATTAACCTATAAGTCAGCTGGCAGAAAACAATTTTAAACATTGTTTTTTTTTGTTGTTTTTTTCTCCTACGGGACAGTGAACTGAGCATCTTTGGGTTTTAAAGTGCTGGTCAGGTAAAACAGCCAACTTGACAAGATCACCTTTGACTCTAGGAAATTATAAGATTTCCGACTGTTTTCTTTAAATTTAATGATATAATGATAAATTGTAAATTGGTTGCTTAAAGCTGCAGTATACGATTGTGGAGAAAGATAGTTGATTGTTGAGTTTCAATCCCAGGTTGTCAAGTACCGATATTTGAGGACCTGGGAATGAGACTCAACAATCAACTGTCTTTCCCCAGAATCACATATTGCACCTTTCATCAGTAATGAAAATACTTGTACATTTACACCATGCTTTATTATCCATGATATGGCCTGCAGCAGGGTGTACCAGCTGAACATAGATAGGAAGTAAGACTGTCAACATTTACAAAATTGTAACTTGTTAATTTTCCTCAAAACTGTCCTGTTTCTACTTGCTCTACAACTCAACAAAATTAACAATTATCAAAACATTATCGCAGGTCATGATGTTCCTCAGTTCATCCTTCAGTTTCAGTAATGTGGAAAAGAAAGAATAACTAGTAATGTGAAGTTAAAGACTTTCAGCAGCATTTATTTGAAAAAGAGACAGTATGTATGCTGTCAAGAGTAAACCACTAGCAAACTTTTTTTTTTTTAATTTAACCCATATTTAACCTGTCGCATTGATATCAATGATCTCCTTTTAAAGGGAGACCTGGCCAAGACAGCTGAATAGGAATAAGTTACAAACAACAATAACAACAATAAAAACATAATAGGACATACAGTTATACGCAGAAATGTCTAAATCACCATCGCACAATAACAAGTACCAACAGATTCATTCACGCTTGTACTTATGAAACATGATAAAATGCTTTCAACGATTCATTATTGATCACGTCTGTTGTACTTGGTGTTTTTTACTAATGAAGTTTTCATATTAGATTCATTCGATTGATTCATACCTGCTGGCGTGGTGTCTATAAAGGCATCAATTAAATTAAACTGAGACTGTCTCATAACCAGTTAAAAACCTTTTGTTGTTACGTTAAATAGTAGTTTTTCTCCATGTTTTGGCACAGTTGGTGGTGATGTGTACCATACCAGAGTACACAAGTTCTCAAGACCATTTTTCAAATTTATTGGGGCACAGGTTGACAAACCGTGCCCGGGTACACAGTGTTCACACTAATAAAATGAACTGCACTTTGGGGTCAAGTGTACTCAGATCCAGGACCTGGTCCTGGATATGAAAGCTCCCAAAGTTAGGATCACGTTATCATGCATAAATATGGCCATGAATTATAAAAACATTAACAAAGTAAAACTACCATCTCTGAATAATGAATTCTTCCAAAGTCAACTCCCCAACCTAGTGGTGCCTGCAGCAGTTCCCATGTCACTGGTGTACCCATCTGTTCCAGGTGACAGTCTCTGTACAGCACAACACTGAGCGTTAACGTTGGTGCATGTCAGCGTCATCATAAATGTAGAGGGAGGTAGACAGTCACAGGAAATACGCTCTAGGTAAAATATTGAAGAAAACTTCTTTCTCACTCTTCCAACATTAGATGCTACCATTTTTCCCACCATCCCACCACCAAAACACTTAACCGTCTCACAGTTTTTCAGTTCTGTCTTACAGTCAGGTGTTTTGGGAAAATAAATTAGCATGGATCATTCAGATTTATCATTTATTGCCGTGTTCTTCATTTCTTCACGTTTAGATGTTGGAGCTTTGACCTCGGGGGGCCATGTGACGCGATGTTACGTGATGTTATGTTATACAAGCATGATGCTGTAACTGTGTCACATGTTACATGTGTCTTGGCATTATGTGCCATCATGGGATGATTCAGTGACCTTTTGTAAGCAGTAGAGAAACAATCCTGTAAGACTTTTGTGCTCCGCTTTACCCATTAATAACCACTGACTCTCTCCAGAGAGAGAGGGGGACAATTTAATTGGCTTCTATAATTCGGTATAATCTCTCCAAAATATAGTGTATAAATTATATATTTTGCTCCCAAATTCATTTAATGCTGTTTCCTGAGTGTT
This sequence comes from Plectropomus leopardus, assembly GCF_026936395.1. Lineage (NCBI taxonomy): Eukaryota > Metazoa > Chordata > Actinopteri > Perciformes > Serranidae > Plectropomus > Plectropomus leopardus. Next base: position 12,358,060 of record NC_142183.1, read on the forward strand.
TGAGACAGTTTCCACCACAGCCCATATAAACATTGAAACAGTTGTTGCGCACTGTATTCCTTCCTCTTCTTCATTACGGCGAGTAAAACTCCCTTCTAAATGCGCCTCCACTGTGAGTGTAATAATACACTCTGAAGTATAACTATAGTTGATATGAGGCTTTAACAGTCTGAGTTAGATCAATCAACTGAGTGGCTTCCAAAGTTAAAAAGTCTTTTGAGTTTGAGATTCCCTTTTTGCATTGCTGTCCCTCCACTGCAGCTCAGCACTGAAACACAGTCTGTGAAAACACAAAGAGGGAATTCTGTATTAAAAAGACTAACTTTGGAATTTATCCACTTGATTTGTTTAACTGCTGAAGCCTCATATTACTTTCAGATAAACTTTGGAATGTATTTTTGCACAGAACTAGGACTGCAGTGGATTTTGTCCCCCATCACTTACATTGCTGGCATTTCAGAAGGGGATTTTTTAATAACCAGTGTGAAGAGGAACAATTATCACAGCAAGCGAAACCTGTGTCACATGTACATATGGGCATGTGAGTGGGAAAATGCAAAACTATCCGTTAACCTGCCTGTTGGAGGTATAAATCTTAAGCAGGAAAATTTGCCACTTTTTATGTGGATGTGCAGCAGTCTGGTGTAGTGGAAGTTCCCTGGAACAAAAGTGCAAATTACACAAAACATGTCAAATACACACAGTTGCAGAAAATAAATTAGTCTCACATCATCTTTAAAAGTCTTAAAAATAGTCTTTATTGCAAAAACACTCGAATCATCACATATAAACTAACTGCATTTTCCTTCAAATGTGTGCTCCTCTACCAGACAGGATGTTTTTTTTGTCCTTTTTGTTATTTTGTCCACTCCTCTGTTCTCACTGCAGCCACATCAAAAAACCCAGAAGGAATCCTTTCATTTCCGAAATGGAAACATATTCAACATGGTCGGCCGCAGTCAAATTGTTTCCTTATTTGTCTGCAGCTGAGATATTATGTGACACCAACCACCTACGAAAACCCAATCACGTTCCCTCATTCCTGAACATTTTGTCCTTTCGGTTACATCAGCACAGTCTGCGAGGCAGTAACTAAGACATCACATTGATATCAATATGTACACGCAGTAATAGTGTGATCACCACATGAGGGGATATTACCTGCAGAACACGTAAGAGGTAAACCACCGGTGCCGTCTCCGAGCTGTTATACATCATCAATTAGAGCCTACGCTGCTTCATTATTCATCCATCCCAACATCCCATTTGTTATTTGATTGAATGTGTTGCTTACATTGAGGCATGTTTTTCCCAACAGAACCCCATCTACTATTGATCAGAGGCGAGCTTTTCTATGCTGCTAAATACATTGCAGTGTGATCTACAATCTTATTAAACAATTTCAAGTTTCAAGGGTCATTTTTCTCTCTTAGACGCGTCATGTTTACTAATGTTTCAGGTGTTGTCCCATATTCCCAATATTCAAGCGCTAATGTTTGTTAATGTTCCTTCTGGCTCGGCATAATGAGAGGAAGGGCTGTCATTAAAATGAGCCTCAGGTTCAATCGCCTATTAAATTGGATAATAATACAAATGAGAGACTCTCAATCCGCGCGGGGAGCTGCTCCATGTGTTGTCTGTTTGCTTTGAGATGCACGAGCCGACGGCAGGTTTTACACGTAACGCAGAGGTGAATTAGTAATTTGCCAAAATGTCTCTTCCTTCACGTCAACCCGGACTGACAGAGTTGTCAATAGCACGCTAATGGTGATGAGTTTGATAAGGAATGTGTCGCCACAGCTGTTAGCTCTGGGAAATATGCTAATTAAATTCCTGCATGTGGGCAAACATGAATCATGAGAGGCAGTCTCATTAAAGGGAGAAAGAGAAATCAATTTTTGGGTGTAGGTTTCTTTGAAGATTAGCGGTCGTTGTGGGGTTATTTGTCACATTTAGGAGATCTTTTCATGCCATCAGTTATCCTTCACTGGTCCAATCACAGTTCCTGCTGTTGCCAAGCTGTCACCACACATTACTGGACTGACACAATGCGGGTCGTTGAGGCTTTTTTTTTTTCTCATATATGTTTTAGCATTGCCATTAGTGATTATTTTCATTATTGACTGATCAGGTGATTCTTTTTTGTTAATTAAAGGTGTACTTAGTATTGCATTTCTATCAAGTTGGGGGACTTGCAAGAGACACATTAGAAGAAAAATGGTCAAAACCAAAGCAGCAGAGGTTGAGATATTCTAATATTTAGAATAGAGTTGAGTAGGACAGAATAGAATAGAATGAAATAGATAATACTTTATTGTCCACTTTTTGCACGCCAAAGGTAAATGTGTCTTTGGTTTGTTTGTGCAAGATCTGCTATTAAAAAGGGTACTTTAAAACACATTGACATAAAATTTTTTTAAAAAATCAAGTTTAGTCCCTCCTTCATATGTGGCTAGCTCCAAAAAATCAAGCCTACACTTTCTATAATGCAACGAAACAGTGTCTTTTCACACCCCTCCTGACTTGTAAATGCCCTCAAACTTGACAGCCACTGTTTTTTGTTCAGACTTGCTGTTTCGAATGTTAAAAAACTCCCCTCTCTCTCTCTCTCTCTCTCTCTCTCAAACTTGGACCAAAATCTGATCAAACAGTGAAGTCAGGCAGTACTTATTGAATATAAATCAAGATCATTGTACTGCACTGCCTATTTCTCACCTAAAACATTTTAGTCTGAAAAAACTGAGATCAAACAGTCAAGCTAAGCAGCGCTGATCAAATATAAACCAATATTCTGTGATTGTCTTGAGTATTTCTCGCCTCAAATATTTTCAGAAACAAAGTTTAGATTATTGTTTAACTGTAATATGAGATCATTTATTACCAGACAGCTGACATTGTTTCACACATATGGGTTTGTTTCACACATATGGTATGGCCTGGTGTGGTGCAATGCATTCTGGTAATTGTAGGTTTTCTACCTCCTGAGCACTCTGTTAAGTCTGTTCCCTGCAGCACCGATTTAAAAAGTATTTGCATCTGTCAGCTGTATGGATAGCCCAGTGTTATACAAAGGCAATCTTTCCAGCCATGAAATACTTCTTTAACACTGTTGATGTCATTATTCTACAGCCATTACATTGTGCAATCAACATTTACTTCATAATGATAAATTAAAGCAAAAAACTTGACTATTTACACTACAACACCAGGGGTTGCAAATAACAACAGTATAGAAACTAGTAAGCAGCTGAGCAGAACAATGAAATTGAAAAGGTAGTTTATGATAGTACATGTCAAAATCTACTCTTGATTGTTGTACAAAGGCAAAAGAACAAAGAGACATCTTGGTTATTGAAGTTTCACTGTGAAGAGGTAGCTAAGCCCACTGTCTAAGGCTAAAGGCATACTTCGAAACAAAAAGGTTGAGAACCACTGAGTCTAATCAGACAATGGAGTAATCATTTCTGCACTAATATATTCCCAGTAAATCAGAACTCACAAAGTCTTTAATTGTTTCAGATTTATTAGCTGACTGTTTTGTGCCAATTTTGATTCAAAAAGAGTTAATTATATCCATATGGATTTCAGTGTCCCTGCTTCCCTTTGAATGTTGAAAATCAGCACATTTCTGGACATTATTCTAAAAATAAACAAAGCCCGTATTTGTCTGTTTTTGCACACCATGCTGTGTGCCACCACACTCCCCCCGTCTGTCTACATTAGTGCTTAGCTTGTTTCTCTGTGGCTTTTCCTCATATGTTTCTAATGTGCCGCAGCTGGAGATGTCGACGCAAGATGACAGAGGCAGCGAGGAGAGCGCTAATCAAACCAGCGTAAGTGGAAAAAGGTTGCCCCCCCTGCTCCTCTCCAGATATTGTATTGTGTCCTCATTCTCCCTTCTCCCTTCTTCCTCCTCCTCCTCCTCCTCCGACTCTCCTCTCTAACCTCTTCCAGTGGCATGACAGATCATTACAGGCCAATCCAGTTCACTGCAACTGCATTTGTCATTGAATAAATCACCCAGACACAACTAGGCTGGAAAATAAAGGAGTCATAAAGTCAAAGTGGCTCTCACATGTGTGTATGTCTACACACCCACACTCTAGCAGAGAGTGTTATGGATAGATTAAAAACAGAAAAGGGCCACCCGGCATCCCACACCATAAGTGGAAATAGTACACACAATAGTATGTAGGACAACAAACAGACAAAAACTCTTCTGTTATTCCTCTGCTATGTTTCTGCCACCTGTCAGAGATCTGAAACAAACAGCTTGATCATTTCCCTTCCAAGTCTCTCCCTCTCTCGCTATTTGTTCTTCTAACACTCGTCTCCTTTTTGTGTCTCCGTGTGTGACACACATTTCATCCCTCTATCAGAATTATAGCTGCTGGCTAAAAATTCTCCCTCGCCTCATTATCCTCATCCTCATTGTCTCTCCGCATTAATGTGTTGGTGGTGAAACTTTCTGATGCGTTCATTCTCGTTTGTGTTTGTCTTTTTATTGTGTGCCATCTATCAGCTTATGTTTAGGCTTGTTTACTTCTCGCCAGCCACAGTCAAAGTGTGGCTCGTAGTAGATTCATTTAAGGTAACAGTGTTATTCTGTGTGTGTGTGTGTGTGTGTGTGTGTGTATATGTGTGTGTGTGCAGGAGGCCACAGTGTCAACGGTGGTGTCCTGCAGTCAGGAGAAGGAAGGTCCTACAGAGAAGAATCCACCGAGTCCTGTCCACTCTGAGAGGGAGGCACTGCTAGTTGGTAAGCTGACACAAATCACATTCTGGCACTTCTAAAATCACTAATATGTGAATGTCATATTTGCTATATTTTACCTACAGTGTAAAGTACTCAGTGGTAGTAGTGGTAACCACATATGTTATTATGCATTACCATGAATACACATCTTTTGAAGTTTCCTCCATGTTTTCTGTGGCAGCTGGTTTGTGGTCATTTCAGAAACACAGTCCCTTCAAAAATATGAAAGTGAAAGGATACGCACATTTAAACAGGGTTCCTATGGTCATGAAATTCCTGGAAAATTTATGAAAATAGAGACACTTGGGGCGCCCAGTAGCTTATTTAGTAGAGCAGACGGCCCATGTACTGAGGCAGTGTCCTTCCTTTGTTTGATTCCAACCTGCGGCTCTCTGCTGCATATAATCCCCTCTCTCTCCCCCTTTTACGCTTAACCTGTCCTATCAAATAAAGACAAAATGCAATAAAAATAATGTTTTAAAAAAAGCAAAACTGGTAGGCCTACTGTTTTGGAATTAACTAAATGTTTTAGTTATGAATACACACAGAACAAAAATTTGAAGGCGCTAACACTTTTTTTTCTCCCATATTTCACAGGTTTAATTTGAAGAACTAAGACTTCTTTCATGCACACAATAGATATATTTCTCTTAAATGTTGGTCACCAAAAATTTAATCTGTGTTTGCCTTTTCCAAAATAATCTGTCCACCTGACAGGTGTTGCATATCAAGATGCCGATTAAACAGCATCATTACTACACAGTTGTGCCTTGGGATGGTCTCAATAAAAGGCTACTCAACACTCCTGTGTTTTGTGATCAAAATTTGAGATAAATATATCTATTGAGTGCATAAAAATCTTTTAAAAAAATGCCAATCTTTACCTTAAACAAAGGTGTTGCATTAACATTTTTGTTATGTTTCTTCTGTTGTTTTGGCTAATGTTTCAAATGTTCATTAAAATCCCCAAACACACTATGCAATATAAATTCCTTGTATTAATAATCTAAAATGTAGCTCTGCACTGTGTGACTGTTGAAATTTCACTAACATCACATGATACACATTGGCATACACAGCTTGTCAGTGGCAGGAATGTCTAATGAGCAAGTAAAGTTAGCCACCCAAAGCATTATTTAATTCAACTCAAACATTAATAATGAAACTTAAGGTATAACTGCCACTTATGGCAGCTGCAGAGGGCTAGTAGTTGCTTATCTGAACATGCCTAGGAAGTGCATGTTTAATAATGTATTGCTTTTGAGCCACAAATACAATATATGGCTCAAGAGAGGCAGACCCAAGTGGTACTGGATGTCGGCTCCGTACCAAAACGTTTGATGATGGCAACATGGGGGGAACGACTAGTCAGCCACTCTAAAGGGAAAAAGCAACAAGACAGCCCGACCACTGCGAGCACCAGTATAGCCTCTAGAAAACTTAAACCTACCTATTTTAAACTACTTTAATAAAGTCATGGAAATGGGTGAAGTATCATGGCAAAGTTATGGAAAAGTTTTAAAAATTATTGGGTAAAAAATGTGTGGGAACCCTGTTTAAAGTGTCTGTATGTTTCAAAAAGAACGTTTTTTTGTCTGATCTGTCTCAATTTTGTCGAGCATGTCGAAAAGCAAACGTGTTTATACCTGTTCTATATTGCTGCGCTGTTTTGGCTGCACCGCACTGCTTCCCTCATCTCTTATGAAGATGCTTTCAAACAGCGGGCGGTTGCCTTCATTTTGAATCGGCAGAAGTAGTGTGCAAAGACAACGGCACATCTCCCAACTACCTTTGATCCTACCAGTCTGTACACCACAGGCTGCTGCTTTCCACCCAGTACGATCTGATTATGCCGCCAAATTCTGCAGGTTGTCTTTTATAATAAAGTAAATAGCAATATATATAAAATATATATAACAAATATTAGTGGGGTCACATTGCTAACTACTATCATAAACATAGTTTATTGTCCCAGACCAGGTAATCCAACTTTGAAGCTGATTTTGCTCCTGTAGCATTTTTTTTATTGATCCGTCTGATCTCTGTAGGTGAACAGGTGTATGATTCAGGGAACTGAGATACAGTTAAAGTCAGTTTTGCTTCCCTCGCTGTGGTTTCCGTAGTTGCCATGGTCACACAGCGAGCCGCCACAGCAAGCTGGAAAAGTTGAAACATCATAAATTTTGAAAGCAGCTAAAAAAGAGCTGTGCACGGTCACGAGAGCGGCAGCCTCCCTCTCCTCACCTGCAGCTGCCGCCGACCTCAGCGGCACATCTGCCTCTCTGTTTATACAGAAAACAACCACTCGCTGTCTGAAAGCAGCCTCCCGTCGGCCTTCATGGTGTGGCACTTTCACACAAAAAGTGACAGAAGTAGTTGTTTGAACTGTGAACAAAAGGAGCTTGAGAGTAAGGCTCAAAACCTGCATACTTTGACTAAACACCTGATCTGTTGCTGCATAAAGTGCAAATTATTGTGTGAGAAAAGCTGGTGGACACAGCCCCAAGCACCCTCATTTTAAGTATAATGAGGACGAAGGTGGGTGCATTTTCTTAAATTTGTGTTGAATGAAAGTTCCATTAAGTAATTGGCAAAGCATAAACCTGAGGGCAGGAAGTAATACAGCATTAGTTAATGTTTGGTTTCTGGGCTGCAGGCATTGTACTTGATAGATATTTGAAAGGTCTGAGAATAGTGGGAAAGTGGGGGTCAGAAGGGGCTTAGAGCTCAGTTTTGCCCAGGGCTCTCCAGCAGATTACCATGGCATTGTTGAAAACTGGCAGCAGGTGTGAAAGCTGTAAGAACTCAAGTGAACATTGTTGTGGTGCCTTCAGATACAGCATGAATGCATGCAAAGTTGTGAAAATTCTCAGAGATTTGCTTTTAAGGTGAAATCTCATCTGCTGCTGTTGAGAACAACCTCCTAATTTGCATAACACTGTAAAGCAAAACCGGGATTCACATCAGATTTGGAAAAATCCAATAGTCTCTAGGTGGGTTTCCATTACAGATTTGCGTAAAACTTGGGCAATATTTTCAAAATGTTGATAAAACACAGATGACTGCATTTCTGATGATATTATGTGACTTTTCCTCTGACAATAACATTCCAAGAAGCATGGCGATAGATGTTCAAAACATTAGCAGGTTTATTTCTGTTACAGCCGCCGCACTAGCTCTCTCATTATTTCCAATCGAAGTCGAATATGAGCGATAGTGGAAAGACAAGTATACATATACATACAGTGGCCACGTATCAGGGATTTCTGGGAAGTGATATTCCGCGATTTCACAGAGGAATTTTGCTTTATGTGGAGTTATGTGATGCAATAGCACTCTTGCAGCGCCTGCTGCATCATGAAAAAAGGAGACAGTTCCTACTGACAAGTGCAAAGCCATAGCATCATGTGACCTATAAAAGCAAAAAAGTGTTTCCATTGCAGTTTCATGAAATGTGGCTTTTTTGAATCCCCTGAAATACCACCTCATGCAAGCCTAAAATGATATATGGGTGTTTCTTTGAATTTGATGGCTTTCCATTAGATGTATTTTAGATTCGCAATTTCGATTTGTGCAAGACTCAAAAGAGGACAGACAGGAGGAGATGTGGTGTAAAATACAGAAACAGAGGGAGTCTTAGGGAACACAATGTTCCCTAAATGTTTTATAAGCAGGCGGTAGATGATTGTTACACAGAGTCTTCACATTGAAGCCTGTAACAACTTCACAAAAGGCTGCTGTTTCAAAATTAGGGAGTGCATAAGAATGTAGCATTAGCAAAGTGCCAAAGATTTTTTTTAAATTTATGATTAATTCTCTCTCAAAATCAGCTTAGGGGAAAGGCATAGAAACTACTGTTACCGCATGCAGTGTGCAGCACACACACCCTCTGCATCACCTAACGTTACCCCTACATGGAGCAAACATATGGAGAAGGAATATATATTACAACCAGAAGAATTGTAGGATTAATAATAAGTTTTATAATAATAATAATAATAACTTCTGAGTTTACAAAGTCATTCAACAAACAAATTAAAGCAGAAATGGGGTACACAGACGGCAATACAACACCAGAAAGCGAAACAGTTCTATTGAGCATAAGCGAGAAGAAACTAGGGTAGAGTTAGATTAAAATTAAAACCACAGGACAAATAATGCAAGATGTATAATGTTAATATAAAATAATACAAAGAAAAAGACCAAAAACAATGACAACAGAGTCAATAAAAGCAATAAAACTGATAAAAAATGAAATAAAATAAATAAAACTTATATTAAAAATGTGAAATCAATAAAAAATAAAATGATTACATGTTTATATGGTTATTAGGCACTAATATTTTGCTGCTGAACAGATTATCAAAGATTTACACTACCCTGTTTCAACCTGAACCTAAAAATTCCTTCTGATCAGGCCAGTGTGTTTCAATAGAGGTGTTTACATGAGCTGTTTTGTCCTGATGGGGCTATTATTCTGATTATTAGTGGAATATAAGGCTGCATGTAAACCCACCTACTCACTCATATTTTGGCAATCTGCACACACAGAGTGGGCGCACGTAGTTACAGCAGACATCTGTATTAGTAGTTTGAGAATATCTTCATTGGCTCTTTTGAGGCAAATAAAAAAACAGAAAGGAAAACCACTCCAGTGGATGATTTCATGCAAATAAATCAACATGAAATTCTACTTGGTATTGTATCTGAATGGACCATTAGACTCCCAGTCAGTCTCTTATTCATTGTCAGTGGAGCAGCTTCGGGCTAGCACATTGTTTCTGGTCGCGTTATCGACTGACCTCCTGCAGGGGGCAAAAATGAGAGTCTTGAAGTAGTAATTTCCTCTTAAGAGTCTGAAGTGATTGTGATATGGTAGCTCTGGTGTTTGAGCCAGTGGAAAGCTTTGTGACTTTTACGCTGTGTGTGTTTGTTTCTGTTGGTCCCTCTCTGCTTTATAGGTGGTTAGTAAGCAGAGGTGGAGGATTATCTCTCCTGGCCTGTGTGTGAGCTGATAGCAGATGGTTTGTTTGAGCTGGGGGAGAATATGGCTTTGATGAGAGACAACGGCATCAAAGCTGTCATTAAACACTCCCTCTAATCTGGAGCCACAATATACAAGAGGCTCTTAACAGTACTGGGACTGTGGGAGAAGCCACTTGGAGCTTGTGTTAGACTCACTCAGAGGAGAGAGGGAGTACATCCTTTGGCGGTTAGACAATTTTTTGACAGGTGACAGGATCTGGAGGCATGTGGCATGTCTCTGCTTTAACATCTTTGCATGACTTGTTTTTTCTTCCTCAGGGATCATTTCCACGTTCCTGCACGTCCACCCGTTCGGAGCCAGCATCGAGTACATCTGTTCCTACCTGCAGCGTTTGGACACCAAGGTAACAGGCATGCATGAATCAAAGCTGCGGAGTAGATTAGCAGAGCCACCCTTCAGTATCACTCTAGGTTAGATGCAACCATACACACGCTGTCAGACCCCTTACAGGGCTGACGTATGGGCCTGTTGTGAGCCAGAGTCCTGCTGTGTAGAAGAGATGCAGCCCCTCAACGCAACAGTGCTCTTAAATGCTTTTAGAGCCCTTTCCAGAGGAATGGATGCTTGTTTAGGAAAGTTCCACAGGTGAGGCTGAAGCACTTAGGAATACTTAATCACCCATTTTTTAACAGTTAGTCACCTGGTGTTGTGTTGAGGTTGTAATGAAGAAAACGTTCTTTTTCTCGGATGTCTCTGCTGTGAATGAAGAGCCCAAAACCGGAGAGAATCCCTGATGAATTAAAGTAAAAGGGAGCCGCATTTAACAACAGCAAAACTACATCAAAAAACATCCGTTTACAAACCCTCACACAACTCATGCAGTATAATCCAAGTCTCATTTATCCTGTCATATGCTCAGTACTTCTCAAACACTCAGACATTTCTATGAGGAACTGAATGGAAAGTGAAAACTCAGCTAGTCAGACTGTATTAACAGCATTTTACCTCACTGAACACTGAAGCTGCTGGTCTACCACTGCCTCACTCAGTAGTTTGTGTTATTATGTTACTTTGTTGTATCCGAAACTAAACTTTTAAAACACCCAATTCACACAATACAAGCCCATACATACATTCTGTGAATGTTTATATTTAATGTGCAATGCAATGCTTTACAATGTCTTATTTATGTTTACTTACTTATGTATTTAAGCATGGTAATTTTTTTATTATTATTTATTTATTCTGCCCAATCCTCATGTGAGTAATTATGCACAGGACCACGTGAGCCGCCAGTGTGCATCTTTGCCCATGTACTGACGTCTCTAACATACTATTACTGAAATACTACTACTAATACTGAGTGCTGCTTGTTCCTGTCTGTCAGTTTGTGTTTGGTCTGGGTAGACTGTAAAACTGAATTGCCCTTCTGGGATAAATAAAGTTGTCTGAATCTGAATCTGAATCAATTCCACAGACTAACTACCTGATAAAGGTAGTGGTAGACCAGCGGCTCGAGTGTTCAGCGAGGTAAAATTATTGTTTTTGTCAATGGAGTCTGACTTTGAAGAGAACATTAGAAAAGTTTCACTTTCCATTCAGTTGTCTGTCAGGACTGTTTGGGAAGTATTGAGCATACGACTGGATAAATGAGACTTGGATTAAACCGTACGAGTTGTGATTGCTGTTGTTAAACTCAGTCGCCTAAGACTTCAGTTCATTAAAAATTGTCTTTATTTTTTTGATTCTCCATTCACTGTAGAGGCATGTGAGAAAAACAATAATTTCTTCATTAATTCAGCATAACATGACATGAATAACTGATATACAAATGGTCATTTGAGGGTTAAAGCATTGATTTAGTTTCAGTAATTTTGAAAAGTGGTGTTGATACTCTCATCTAACTCTCACAATGTAAACAGACTGGAGCTAGATGAAAACTGTGTACCTTTGTAATCTCATTAAGATCTCTTTTGCGAGAGATGTCTACTAGGGATTGGTTTTGCAAAATATCCGGCCAACATATTTCTCATCAAATGTTTTTACATAAAGTAGCAGCCTTGTATTTATCAGACTGTCTGTGGTTAAAACAGCAGATGTCACCTGTGGCCGATTAGATCAGCTGCAGATAATCAACATTGTTTCTGTAACAGCTGAAATGAAAAGTTTGGCTGTTCTCTGGTTAAAATGCGCTCTGCAGCTGGTGTCTGTATGCAGCCAAAGATTGATTGTGAGTGAAAAGACGCATGACTTCATAACACCACTGCACGTTTTGTGTTTTTGTAGTTCAACAGAGACAAACTGAGGGGCCGCTCTTCTTCTAAAAATGCCCTTCAGTATTTTGAATCAGTAGTTTGTGAAGTACAGTAGGCTGCAGCTATTACATGAACATTCATTAAGCTGCAAGTACAAGCTAAGGTGTTTCTGCCTTCTCAGCCAAGAAAAAAACGATTCAAAGGAAACATTCAAGAAGGAAAAAAGCAGATATAGGCAGTCACACAAAAACCCAGCATCAGAAACAATAAGACATCTCAGAACATATGTTTGGTGAAAAATAGAATCCAAAATACTTCAAAAACTTTTAATTTAAACTTTTGAGACAGTTTATCTCACTTTTCTATCCCTAAATGTCATAGCTGTATGTCTGGCTAGTTGCGTGATTTCCCTGGATGCCGGAACATATTAAAACTAGATCCCTCATTCTGACACTCGAAGCCAAACACCACCCTTAGTTTCCACTCCGTCTGGCAAAGCACAGCTATTTTATCCCCATCTTTCTGAGGAGGCATTTTAGACGTATTATCGCTCTTCACTGCCACTTACGCGAGGCTTTCAAAAGGCCAACTTTCAATGTCACCTTCAAAAGGTAACACTGAGATTAATGGCCATTTCTGCTCCCCACCCCGACGAGGAGACCTTCAGAAAAAATGGCAGATGTCACCGCTCCCTTTACAGTTGCAGTCATCTGCCGAACTGAAGATTAAACATCTTGGCTGAAACCTTCAGATTTCAAGCTGCTTAAACTTCCTCATTATTAGGGAGAATTAATTTGTCAAAAACTTTGTCTCTACAAGTTTGCCCCAAGAAATCACTGTTCTCTTTGTTTGAATGTGCTCGTCAGCACCCTGACTCATACTCACACATGCAAAGAATAGAGCGTGACGGTCTTTTCTCTCATGCCTTTTGGGCTTTTTGTCAAGTGTGTTCACGTGTGTATGTCAGCGTACGCCCACGCCTGTCTGTCTGTGTGTGTGTACGAGTTTGCCTGTGCATCTGTTGTTCCCACACTGACTCTGCACTACACACATCAAGCAGCCCACAGAGTTTTGTCAATATCACGGACCAGACTCTCCCAGCAACAAGCCCAATCCTCCCTGCTTATCTGGTGGCTCCACACACAGCTCCATTGTCTGTGATGTCACAGCAGTCCTATCTCCATGATGGACCTTAATGCGTCCTGACATCAGCAGGGCTCAAACAATCAAGTTATTAATGCAAGACACTGGGTTGTCTACGGCAGCTCGTACGGTGGATTTTGACAATGTCACCTCAGGACATCAGTTGACTGATGATCCTCAGCCCACTCAAGCGCAGTGAGCCAGATTAAGCGTAGTCAGGTGGACACTATGCCGTCACACCCTCGCTATAAATTCACTTGTGCTGTGATTTTCTCATTGCAGTCGAGGTGTGAGTACAGAGGAGGTGTGGAGTGTGTAAAAGAATAAATTGTGGACGTATGAGCAAAGTTAACCTACCATAAAACTTCAGTTAATAAGGCTAATATTTGCTTCAATCCCTGACCTCAACAGGCTTATATTTTGGGCAGGCGTCTGTATGGGACGGGCTTTTAATTTCTTTCGCACAAAACTTGCTCAGCAAAGATGGAAGTATAATCAAATTATTTATTTAACCCTTTGAGCGACAAAAGAAGAAATGACCTAGAGGTTTGAAAAAATCTGTGAAAAGTAAAATTTAAAAAGTAAAAATTTAAAAAAAAAAAAATCCAAATAGAGACAGACAAAAGAGAAATTTAAAAAAAAAAAAAAGCAATGACCTGGAAAAAAAAGCTTAAAAAATTTAATAATTCTGTAAAATAATATATAATTATGATAATTATGAATATAGTTCACTGAACATTTTTCCTCAGGTACGAATTGCTTCACCTTGTCAATGTGGACTTCATGTTTTGTAATGTAATATAATGAATATGTATATATATAGACAGATAGATACATGCACTTTATGATCATGAATGAAGATGAGGGAGGTGTCACTGTTTTCATCCATCAATTAAAAAAATGTCTAATGCACTTGATATTTGTGACTGAGCAAGCAGCAAGAAAAGATCATTTTATATTGATATTGATATTGATCCCTTCCTAACATTGGGCTTGTCTCAGTCAGAGATTTCATGACAAAACAAGAGACGTTTGCATAAATGAGGTCAGAGTTACTGTATATGCTGATACTATGTGTGGAGCCTTTATAACAGACAGCCAGTCAGCATACTTACTTTAGTTGAAGCTGCTTTATGTATTTTTAATATCAGAATTTAAGATCCACACCAATGCCTACAAGGTTTTTCAAAAGTCCATTAAAATATGATGATTCAGTCAAAAAACAAGCATCAAGGTTCGAGGATGATTAAAACTGAATGAAACTGCATCGACAGCCAGCAAGCGATAAAGTCCCTGGTGACACGCTGTAGACCAGAGCAGCGTCTGCAGCTTTCAGAGATTTGATTGGCATTCATACAACAACAAGTGTGATAATTCTTTTTCCAATTCTTAAATAAAATCGCATTGTGTGTGTGTGTGTGTGTGTGTGTGTGTGTTTCAGATTAACACCAGTGAGGTGGAGGCTCTTCTTTCTCGACTGCCCTGCACCTTCAGACAGGAGCTGACTGGCGTCGGAGCCAGTCTGGAGAAACGCTGGAACTTCTGCGGCTTCCAGGGCATCAAGAGCACATAGACTCTGCCCAGGACGCTTCTGGGACATCATAGAGACAACAGACAGATGAGACAAAATAGGGACACCGTAGAGATGCGAAAGACACAGTATAAAACTCGCAAAATATCAAAGACGGTGGACTGTACCTGACTGTATAAGGACACAGAGGACTGAGCACAGATCTCAGATCAGGAGGGAATGTTACATGAGCATTTCAGGGACGTAAAAACGCAGCATTTCCAAGGTAACAGGAATGTTGACACCAAATCGCGGTGACAAAGTCTTCATGAACTCTCAGTTTCTTAGTGTCTGCAAAGCATTTTTAGACATAACGACTCTGCAGTAGTCGCAGAAGACCACCGGCTCCTACAGTCACTGGATTATAATGTAGTTATCGCCCACGTGGGCCGGGGCATTGTGCTTTCTGAGCCTGCGACTGGCTCTGTATGGTGTCGGTGTGAGCCAGGACCACAGGGCTAACCGAGGAGGCTTATCAGGGTCTAACTGAACACTCCAAACCTCCGAAGCCTTGGGCCTCCCTCTCTTCTCTTTTTGCTGTTCCTGGTTTGTAAAATAGATCAAAAATGGATATATTTCTTCATTTTATGTAAAGGCTGTTACCAGTTGCATAGAATCATTTGTTGTAATACACTGTAAATGCTTGGATGATATTTTTGATTATAAAAACGACGTTTGAGTATATAAAATGTTTGAGCTAGTATTTTTGGCTGGACTGCAGCATGCGAGGCCAGTCCCATAAACGTGAAGGTCTGTCCGTGAGTGAGTGAGAGAGGAAGTCGCACTGTTGGTCGGAGTGAGTGATGACCTGAGTTTTGGTGTTTCCTCATCGGCCGTTGCTCTTGGGGCAGGCGCATGGATATATAAAAAGAACTGGAGACAGCGTTGGAAGTGGGACCCTGTTCATTTTTATGAGAGTTGTTTAGTCGTGCATGAAGCCAGAAAAGCTCTATATCCGCAGTAAAAAAATGCCCGGATCTTCTGTATCATGTGGCCCACAGAGCAAGCACATTGAAGACTTTTTGCCGCCGAACTGCTAACTTTAGTTACAGCGCCAGGCTAACATTATCAAGGATAAAACCATTTAACCATGCAGCTCATCTAGACTTTCCAAAAATCAAAAAGTAGATGAAGTCCTGATAGTGAAACAAGTCATTTCACAGGGGCTGTTGATGTCTCTTTTGCAGTGTAAGTCTCTGAAAAGTCTTCCTGGGCCATGGCTTCACGTGAATGACCCGAGCACTGTAATTCAATGTTTGGCCACTATATCTGCTTAATAGCTGATGCTGTTGCTGTTGCTGTTGCTGTGGGCTCGGCCAGTGCTGTACGGAAAAATAAGTGACTGAGTATGTGCCGACACTTCCTGTTTGAATTTAAAGTCTTCATTTCAAATGAAAAGCCCACTAGCGTTTCATACACAGTCAAGCCATATACTTGTTAAATGTGTATCTGATGCTCGTAGAGGTTAGTTATAAGAAATTGTGTGTGTGTGTGTGTGTGTGTGTGTGTGTGTGTGTGTGTGTGGCTGTAGTACGGTTGTACAAACACCTTTAAGCCTGCCAACCTTCACTTTCAGTCCTTAGAGACACATATTCACCTGCACATTTGCGAGTGCTCTACATCGAAGTTTGTCCCATTCTTGCTTGAAGGGGATTATTTTTTCCTGATGTCTACCTTTTTTTTTTTGTTCCTTCAGTAGCTGCACTCAAGGCTGGTTTTAGAGCCTTACATAACAGCATTTGTGTCTTTCAAAAGCAAATTAAGCCCAGCTCTCAGCCTGGCTGAAGGCACTGCACCGCCGCATCACACTTTACTGGGAAACACACCTAGGGGATCATGTTAATGATGTTTAATTGGCGAGGCAGTTGTTGTGTGCTGTTGCTGCTGCGGCGCATACACAAAATGTTTGTGTGTGCTACTTGCCCGGATCCATATATTAAGTGGTTATACAACGCTCTTCAGAGGGGAGTTTCTACTCCATCTTTGCCAGATAGAGAGCTCTCGCTGCCAGGACTGGAGGTTCCTCCCAAAAGCCCAGTCAAGCATTTTTAATGCGCCTCCACTGGGCTGTTTGGCGGCGTGCTCCCTTCCCTCGTCGCTCTGAGAAACAAAGGTTTATTATTACACATGATTTGCGCTTGTCGGCCTCCTTCATCTCCCACGGGCTTTGCATTTGAAAAATTAGCGTTCGTGCACTTGTCAGTGTACTAGTCCTCGTACCTGAATTAATAATGGGGAATAAGTATATTTGCCTACAAGCTCCTACAAGGCTTTCCTTTCATATGGCATGTAACAGGTGAAGGTGAACGTGACGACGTGAACGTGAAGATGGTTTCGTGGGTGAAAAGTTCACTGTCTGTCGTGGAAGGCGAGTTGTTTGCATGTTAAATGCTGTATGTAAGCTCCAACCCACTTTGTCTGTAGGCTTCTGTCAAGCTTGATTAGGAGAGAGACTGAATGCTGGTGCTGTCACGCAGCACGTTTTTTTTATATGTAGTCATAGCAATG
This sequence comes from Plectropomus leopardus, assembly GCF_026936395.1. Classification (NCBI taxonomy): domain Eukaryota; kingdom Metazoa; phylum Chordata; class Actinopteri; order Perciformes; family Serranidae; genus Plectropomus; species Plectropomus leopardus. The sequence continues at coordinate 12,375,279 of NC_142183.1, forward strand.
TGTAAGATCAGGCCTGCTTCTTATCATGAGACATTTTTCCATTTTTATTGTTATGATGATGATGTTACTGACAGATGAGGAATCCATACTTTTCAGCTCCTGCCTTCTTGATGGCGCGCTTGGGATCAGAAGAGATGCCGCCTGTGCCGAGTTGTGCATCACTACACTTCCCCATCGCACTGTAAGACTTGATCTCAGCTCCCTGATGACAAACTCTAGCATACCTCACACCAGCCTCTCTTCTCTCACTCATTAGCTTTTTTCTCCTGCTCTTCCTGACATAAACAAAACACTAATATGGCGCATTCTTTCCTTTCAGAAGCTGCTTTCTGTCTAGCGTTTCCTCCCAACTGAGTTGCCATTCCTACGCACTGATTGACTGCAGGCACTTGCAATTTATCTCTTTTACAGCTGTTTGTGTGTGTGAGCGCGCACAAACACACTTGTGATTGTGCATCAGGTTCTCGGGCATCACACAAGGAAGGGAGGTAAACACAGACTAATTAAATCCAGCAGCAGTCCCCGGTGAATGCCGCTCTCCATTCAGTGTTGTCTTCTCATCGCTGCGACACAGTGAGGAGCCTCCTCATTAATTCAATTCAAGGTGTACGCAAGCAAAAGCCATCCGAGGGTGTGATTCACCTCCACCAGCAGCGACAGCACCATAGGACGACTACCTCTTTGTGAAATCACTGGGAGAGATGTTTGAAGACGTCCTTGGGTGTCTGCTGATGTTAAGCTTTAGCAAATAATATTGAGTTTTAAATTTGAGGGCGTTGTTGTCATTCTGGGGGGGGGGGGTGTCTTAAAAATGAGTTCCTAAATCCCTCACGTTTAAGATAGGTGTAATTGGACAGGAGGAGATAAGCAGGTTCTTTTGGGTGATATCATGATGCTCGAGATACCCTTAATTACCTTTTCCTCTCATGTTGCTTCCTGGAGGCATCCTCATCTACTTAATTATGATTATGGCCTCCCTTGAGCGAGCAGGTGAGAGGATGCTGGCTGTGTATGCAGCAAATGTAGCCCATAATAAGATAAACAATCACATCAGATGGTGCATCAGAGGAGCACAGAGCGGCATCAGTCCTAAGCTTGTCTACATCGGTCACTGACCAACAGGTTTGATGAATTTTGGACACTCTGGCAAACAGAGCAGCGTTTTGCTGTTTTGGTGTCACCAGCAGTGGTTGACTTTAACAAAATACATTTACTTAAGTAAATTTTTTATGTATCTGTACTTTACCTGAGGTGTTTTTTAAAGTTATTACTTTAATTTCCCTGTTTTGGAATACAAATGCTGTTCTTTTGACTCCACTACATTTCTGTGAAGGCTTTCTTTACTTACTACATTTGCTTTGAAGTCAGATGATGATCTTTTATTGTCTTTTCTAAACTGTAAAAATCCATTAACTGTGATCATGCAGTTCTACTTGTGGTTTGCCATAAGGGACAAAATATTCAGATCCTTTGCTTATGTAAAAGTACTAATACCACCCTGTGAAAATACAAGTAAAAGTCCTGCACACTGAGAGTGTCACTTTAGTAAAAGTAAGTAAGTAATCAGGAAGATATACTTTCAGTATTAAACGTATAAGTACCCAAATGCAGAAAAAAACAAAACACACCAAAACCTAAAAAAAATCCTAAAAATAATTTTAAAATATGAAAAAAACACTCCAAAATTTAAAAAAAAATAGAAAAAAACTTTGTACTTTGAACAAATGTTTTTGAAAACAGTTCTCGACTGATTACTTAATCAACTAATTACTGCAGCCACACTTACATATATAAACTGTTTGGCAACTGAATTTATTACAAAGCATATTTTTAAACTCTTGTTTTGTTTTGATGCAAAAATCTTAATCAGTAATGTAACAAAAGCGTTCAGATAAATGTATCAAAGCAAAAAGTACATTAGACAATAATATTTTCCTGATCTTTCACTTGTATTGGCGTAATATTTAACCAGGAATGTCTATACTTTGACTCAGGTAACAGAGTGGCGTACTTTTTCCACCACTGGGTACCAGATAAATCACAACATATCATGATCACAACCAGATGAAGCTCAAATAGCTCATTGACATGATGCGGTGAGTCAACAGCTCCTCCTGTTGAGCATAACAGCAGCTACACCTTCACTGCGTGCTGTCAGCCAGTGGGCCAGCACCGGGGGTGATTTGCATTGACAGCGGGTGTATGGCCACAGCACCGGGGGACATGTACATGCGGGTTTCTATCTCAATGAAAGCTCCACAGTCCTCATTAATTTATGCATGCATAAAAGCTCCTAAAACTGATTCTGTTTCCAGGGTGCTGCAGCGCCGAGATGCAGCACAGCTCCAGAAACATTTGCCCGCAGGCACTTGGAATGACATCTTAGGAACCAAAAACTATGGAATATTAAAACTAGAACTAAAGAGATTTCTATTTCTTTGAGGATTATTAGTCTGGCAGGGAGCAAATCAGGTTTTGTACAATGTTTTTTGTTTACCGCGTTTCGGTATGCACGGAGAATTGCATGCACTTTTAGCCTGAATGAATGGCAAGTGTTGGAATAATTGCTTTACACTGCTCTCTGGGGTGTCTGGGCACAGGATATTAAGCTGTGGGTTTCAGTGGAGTGTGACACACAGTGCATCTCACTGTTAAATTCAATGTCTCTGTCTCCTTCCTTCCCTCTTTCTCCCATTCTGTTCATACATCTTCATACAAAATAAGAAAGCACAGCAGTGAATGCCCATAAGGAATTTGCACCTGCTAAGCAGGCCCTGCCACTTCAAATACCCACACCCTACAGGTGAGAGGAAGGTAAAGAGGGGGAGTTTCTCTCTGTACTTTGTGGAAATGTATTCATGGGATTCTTCTAAAAAAAAGAAAAGTCTGTGCTGTTTAATTCAGCTCACTCTAAGAAAATGTCTTGGCTGAAGATCGTCCTGCAGTCAGGTCCAGCAGTGGTATTTCAGGCCCATTAGTTGCTGAAACCAGTGGGCCTGATCAGTGTGTTTGATCTGAAATGCCAGCACAGTTCTGCTCATGCCAGGTTAGATGGGATAGTGAAAGTCTCTCCTAATGAGCGATGGCCACTCTTCATGCTGTTATAAATCGAGTGACCTTTACCAAAGAAGAATTGCTTTGCGCACCGGCAGCAATTATCTGCACAGTGGAAACTTGTTTGAGAAAAGTTTATTTTTAGGCTTGAGAAGTGGTTCGGTCAGCACTAGTTCTTCGAGGTGTTCTCTGCTGTGTACGTTTTGTCCTTAGACTGTGACTTGGCGGCAGAGAGCTGGCGAAGCATCCCCATGTGGTGTTTGCAGTTAAGTGAATGTGGGATTTTCATTAAGTTCTTCTTGAACTGCAAACAGCAGAAGGCCTGCAGGGATGTCGGCCACCTTAAAAAGGTTAGTAGTGTACATGAGCACCGTGTGTGTCTGAGCTCAAAGGGACAGAGCACATTTAGCCTACAAAACCGGGATGTCCATAAAGTAAATATAGGAGATAATAGGAGCAAGTGATATGAATAAAATATGATACAGTATTTACCATGATTTAGCACATTTTCTGGACAGAAATTACATAAAACTCCAATGTTAGAAATTCATTTTGGTCTTTGACTTGAGAGTATTGTCTACAGCGTCCTAACACAGCCAGCGATAATGACAGAAGACCTACGTTTTGATGCATTGTTCCCACAGATCCACTGTCCACTGATCCATCCACTGATGTCACTTGGCCTAAACTTGCTATACTTGATCAAATACTATGTATTTTTCACAGCCATTTGTGAGTTAATAAACCAAAAGTCAGTCCTTTTGTTAAAGACTGAAGTTAGAAAACACATTCTTTTTGACTACAGAGGTAGAAAGAGTCTAAATAATTATTTACAGTATATACACAGAGGACCTGGCAATGACTTAGTGTCCAATGAAAGCACTTCCTGGAGTTTCAGTACGGATGGATGAGACATGGAGAAGAATATGAATGAGCTGGCTGGTCCTGGACCCTGAATCACAATGAGGGGCTGGATCTGATGAACGCAGGAGGTGAAGGGGAGCAGGTGAGGGAGTGTCAAGGCTGCACTGAAACGGCAGCTGAAAGCAGCCCTGAGATTAGCAATTTTAAATGTTGACAGCAACATGATGACTGGTTAAAAGAGGGCATAGTGTAATCAGATTGGTTGAAGTGAACACTGACAATCAGCATGGGGATCGTTCTCATGCATAAATATGGAAACTGCAGAGCATGAAAAGTTAGCCTGATTGAACTTTAGTTGAGCTTCATTTCACACAACTTAACTGCACAATAATCATGCTATTATTGCAGACTGCTTAGTTGCGAGAGAAGTATCCAGGAATAAACCTATTAAAAAGATTTCCACTCACTTAGATTAATTCAGCGTTTCACTTCATTATGAGCTTTAGGTCTTTCAGACCGTCCTCATAGCACACATGCATATAATGTAAGGACATATACACATGTAGAAATTTTATCCATCAGACTGGACTCATTGATGTTTCCAGCACCTTTGTCAGGGTTATGGAGCAGTGGTCGTCATGCACTTAATATTCTGTTAGAAATAAAATTCCTGTTTTCAAAACCTCACTTAAGTAACAGTATCAGCAAATTTGAGCCAAATTAAACTGAAGCTGCCCATCACGTGAGGAGTGCTGTAGCGGTTACCATAGTAACCTCATTTAAAAAGGCGCCGTCTTGATGTTGATTCAGCCGGAGAACATGGCTTCACTGACGCTCTGCTGGACCTGTAAGTAGATAAATGTTTGCTCTAACGTTGTAAATAACATATTTACAAGGTGATAATGTTGCTGCATTCAAGAGAGGTCGTGTTTACCGTGTTTACGAGCCATTTGAAGGACACACTGATAGTGTTCACAACTTTGTATGTGGAAGTTTTCTGAGTTGTTGCAATGTACTGTCACTTTACAATGTTTTCAAACATGTCAGAGGTCATAAAAGTTCTTCTTTTTCTTTCTTTCTTAATTTCTGAATTTGCACTAAATGTGGTACTGATATCTAAAGAAGATGAAAGTATTGCCCCAGACTGTTTTTGACAAAGTAGCTGCAAAAATAATGGCATTCCCAGTTATCCCCAGGTATCAGAAAATGCTAGCATGCTAAAGCTGCACTATGACTAGATGATAGCGAACATTTTACACAGTATACCCCCTAAAATCAGTATGCTTGGACAATAGCATTGTCAATATTAGCATGTTAGCATACTGGTGTTATCGTTGTTATGAATATGTTAGCATATTGTTAGTAGCCTTCTCCTCATGAGCATGATGTCATTTTGAGCATGTTAGCAAACTGATGATTGCCATGCATTTATGAGCATGTTAGCATACTAATGTCTCCACTGTCATTTGACTTTGTTAGCATAGGCTACCTATAGCACTGCCATTATTAATGGTAGCATGATTTTGAGCATGTTAGCATGCTGATGTTGGCGTTGTCATATTAGCATATAATTTTAATACTAGCATTGGCATTATGAGCACGTTAGCATACTGATGATGGCTGTGTCTTACTGATGTTAGCATTGTCATTGTGAGCATGTTAACATACTGATGTTGGTATTGTTATTATGAGCATGTTAGTATAGACTTATGATGCTAGCATTGTCTTTATGAGCATGTTAGCATACTAATGTTAGCATTATACTTATTAGCACGTTAGCATAGGCTTGTGTACAGTCTTATTTTTCCTGTCCTTGTTTTTGGCAAAGCAGGAACATGCAGGAAACACAGCATTTCCCTTTTTTTTTAAACTAGGCAACAAAGGGAACCAGGGAAGAGGGAGTTTTTTTATTGTCCATCACCTAGCAACAGTGCTCTCATAAATGAAACCACTTCAATTGCTGTACACATGTGGAGAGTTAAACCTCAATAATAAGTTTAGAGCTGCTTTTCTCTGAGTTGTTTTTCTTCTGACACCTTATGGGACAGAAGGAGTCATTAATGCAGCATTGCTAAACAATACAAATCAATATTAAGGTTTAAATCAGAAATACTCTGCGGCCTTGTGGGTATTCCTGTAGCACTTTTCCAATAAATCTTTCTTCAACTATCATCATATCACAGTTGTTAGCTACTGCTCATTCTAATCGTCATTTATAATCATGAGGAATAGTCATTCATTTACTGGAAATAGTCCCCTGAAAAACTTAAGAGGCTTTTTAAATGCCCTGCCTTTTTAAATACCCTGCGTGAACCCAAGAGTTGAGTGTGTCCGTGTCACTGAAAGTGCATCAGTCTCCCGTTAATGTCTTTTGATTCCTTGCTGCACAGCTTGATCAAGATCCCAAGGATACATTCTGGCAAAATCAACAGTGACAGCCTTGGAGCTTTCTCTCAATGCATGACTGACCCCTTATTAAACCTGATTGATTGTCAACTTGTGAGCGCTGTTCCCCACAGTTACTGTCAAGGATTTTGTAGTTCATTCAAAGGAGCAGCAGGATCTCAAACAGAAAGTAGACCCAAACAAACTGTGATCATTGTTCATATTATTTTTTATAAGATTTTTTTAGAGGTATGACATGAACATGAAAAAACAACAATTTAAACATGTTGTATATAGTTTAATACCGCTTTGAGCTTTCCAAATTATAATACTTATAATGTTTTTTGTTCTTAGTCTTCTGTGACAGAAAAGTGAGTATATTTGGTGTTGGTCTGCTGGACAAAACAAGCCACTTAATATGTCAACTTTGGCCAATAATTCATTTTTGTTTTACTATTTTATGACATTTAAGACAAAGCACTTAACTAAAAAAAATAATATGTACTTGCAGGCCTAATTATAAGACAATGTCACTGCACTTTATTTTAGCCTTCAGTGTATTTTTGGACTTGAAACGTGGCAACAAAGATCATTTTCAAGTGAAGTGCCAACATTTACGGTGTCCTCTTAAGTGTTTTCATGTGTCAGGGTTGTTTCCTAATGTGGTAAATATGAAAAATCCACCGAAATGAATCAAGTTTACTTTTTCAAAAAAAGATACAAACAAAGACAAAAAGAAATACCTCATGGGCAAACTCAGTTGTCTATTTGTATGGCAGTTTCCAAGATTTTAGTCCTGGTTTATTGGCAAAACCTGTGGTTACTGATGGCAACAGCAAATGCAGTTTACATTTGATCAGATAGACTTTATTGTCCACCTGAGTGGAAATGTGTCTTTTGCTTTGCTCAAACACAGCAAAGGTAAATACAAACACATGACAAACTACACCATTAAAAAAGCACAAATGTACAATAGTGCAAACGGGCAGGTAGCAGCCACAGAGTTCTAGGGATGTCAGGCAATAATTGGGATTTGGGACTGGGAGACACAGGGGATGACATGCAGCAAAGGGCCACAAGTTGGAGTTGAACCTGTAGCAGCTGGGGCAAGGACATTGCCACTGCCTGCTCTACTGGGTGAGATACCAGGTGCTCCTTTTTCCCATCACTCTGTCAGGAACTGCAGTCTAATTTTATGTTGCACATGGCACGATTCTGCAGACAGCAGGTCACAGTGAAAGGAGTCGGTAACCTCATTGCGTTGGAAGTGTGCAGCCTGTCGCCTGCGGCTCCTCATCTAAGGCTCAAGATTTAGTTGCTGTTAACTACGCGTACACATAATAGGTCCTCAAACATTAACATGGCATGGACGCGAAATGCAGTACGTATATAAACAGCATGGGCAGTGTAGAGGTAGCGCCTAGGTGACAGAGTAAAAACAGCAGTGGGGATTACAGTGGAAAGCATGAGAGACAAGTACTCCCTATTGTCCCAACCGGCTTGATTTAGAGGCCTTACATACCACACTGATGTTGTCTCCGCTGTTGCCTTTTCTGCCTTGATCTCGGCATTAACATGATAGTAACCTCCTTGAATGTAGCCATGCCTGTTGTTTCCATCACACACATTCAGTAGTTTTATACCGTCTAAGCTTACTCATGTGCCCTCTAGAGGTATCCTCCAGTAACGTGTGTCGGGTATCGGCAAGTATTTATACAAAAACGCTCGTGATGCAGCTGGATGTGTTCGCGAACGCAAGGTTTAACAGCAAGTATATCTCCGTCCTAACAGCTCCCTGTGGCTGCTGCTGACTATTCCATTACTCCTGTGCAATATTTCAAACTGATCCACTGTCAAAAAATGCTGAAAATGACCATGGTTGTTGCAGTGGTGCTAATCTCACTGACAAACACATTGCATTTCTTGTGACTACTTCATAATAAAAGTCAACTAATGCTTTACCAGTTAAATGCTTGTAATGTAAAGCTGCAGCAGTAGAGAATTTTCAGTTTGCATTAGCAGTAACTTAATACAGCATTTTATCCGCAAATTGCCAACACTCAGTTCATAAAACTGCAAATAATGTATATAAAGCAATACTTTCATCTGTGGGCTATAGGCTCAGTCATCTTTGTAATAGCTATTATGTGAACAGACGGTGACTTAACAGACATTTAACTAAATTAAAATGTTCGAGATTATTACTTTAATGAAGCACAACCCTGTTTAAGACTTTCATCCAAGTGCCTCACTCAGTCCTCCCATGACATTTATTACAATGTGTAGTTACACATTCAGATGCATGACCTCCTGCATGATTAATGCAGGAGTCTCCATGTGAGAAGTCTGATTTTTGTCAGTTTGCTTGCAGACCCAGAGCCTGCAACATGTGCACCACTCCTCTGTTTTATTATGTAAATAAGTGTAAACCTGCATTCTAATAAATGCCAAGTAATTACAATGTGCAATGCTACTGACTGATTTATGAATATTAATGGAATTTGACAACTCTTCACAAAGAAACAAACAAGCCGGCTCTGTATTTATCAGCTGGAACATTTAAGGTGTCATTGAGGGAGAGGGAATTTGCAAAAAAAGAGTCTGAAATACTGTTAACAAACAGCTTTTGGCAATGTACCTTGCATATATTTTGCTGTTTGGCACTGTATTTTTATATCCCCCTTGTGGATAACTATAAATGTAGACAATGTCATGTCATGTGGAGATATTTCCAGTGAAATTTTCAGCTGTAAATGTAGAGCTTTTTTGTCTCTCAGAGACAGAGCAGGGTACTTTTGTAGGCTCACCATTTTGCACCTCTATTCAACAATCACTGTCATAGAAGAGGCAGAGAAACCAATTTATTTCGGACAGTAGCCTCAATAGGCCATAAATAGTGGAAATGTCTACCTCACAGCAGAGTTCGCAGCATGGTGAGGGACCATGGATAATATTGTGTGAGGACTGTGCAGAGGTGAACATTGAAAAAATTCCAAATGTGACGTGAAAGAGCCACGTCACACGTCTACATTTTGTAAACTTCAGGTTTCAAGAGATTAAAACGCAAGGAATCATTCCCACCTTAGAGCCACCAGTAAAAACATACTGCGTAGAGATAGCCCTTTATCAGAGCATGTATATTAATGACAGATTAATTTATGTCGCACAGTAGGTTTACATGATGTTAGAAAATGTCAAATTATTGTATTGGTCTTTCACAATACTTGTAAACATGTTAATAACTAACACACCTAGATAATGTGGTTGGGGGTCAGTTCAGTCTTTCATATACACCTCAACCCGACATGAACTGCCCTAGGCGTTCTGCGCATGCATAGTCTCTGCGCCAGGCTTTGACCTGGAAGTTGAACAGCATGAATTCTAGCGTGCATTTCATTTTTACAAAAAGTAAAGCGTAGAGAATGCACAAAATGTACATAGCTGAAAAGTTATCCATGTTTTCACTATTTGACTTTTAACCTGTGTGCTTGATATGTGACATAATAGGTTTACCTGAAGAAGGTCCACTAGCAATTAGGTGAAAGGAGTCATATCGCCTCCTACCATAAAGGAGTCAGACATACTTCTGTCAATAAAACGGTTCTCCTCCGATGCTTGTATACTGGGACGAGGACAGCAGTTTGATTAAATGGCCTTTTGGAGCTATAACCGTAGCTCGACTTAACTGTGTACATAAACATACAGAGTGTAAATAAGAATAAATGATCTACAACATGTGGTCTGGCAGTACTTAGTACTTAGTAAAGAGCAACTTTCAGGTTGAATTTCTTACTAAATTTATACTTAAAGCAACTACAGGGAGCTTTTATTTTGTGTTGATTTTTGCAGCCCATGAACACCACCGCCTTGCGTAGTAGAGATCTTGATCTGGCTACTGCTGCCTATTTTCTGCTGCATGTTGATCATCACGCTCACAATCACAAAAAGTTTTGCAGTGCTTGCTTTGCTTGACAAGTGCAACTAACTTAAGCTACATTCAGCTAACATTAGCCAAAGCGTTAGCTAGGGCTTTTTTTTGGTCCCCACCACATATGTCATGTAAAACTAACTTTGTACATGTATACCTGTCTACGGGGAAGAACGCCAATTCAGGATCAGTTTTAAATCATTTCAAATCCTGCCATTGTCTCATCTGTTTAATAATAATAATAATAATAATGATAATAATAATGTGGTTCAAATAGTCATACCAATCCTATCACTACCAGCTATTGTTTTGTCCTCGCTTTTCTTTACAACAGTCAGAATCTCATTTTCACTTTTGTGTCCCAAGATAATTTGACTGCTGTATTTTTTTTATTCCTTGTAGTCTCACATTTACATACATCATGTGTTTCAGTGGACTTCACAAGATTAGGCCCAACATTAACAAAAGCAGCTGAGTTTTTCTTTATCACACTATTAAGAAATGTCCATGTCTTAATGTTATTTTTATTTTCCCTCAACTTTTTATTATGATATTAATTCTCAGCTTGTCTCCTTATCACTGTCAGTTTATTTTTTTTATATGTCTTGTATTTCATTTCAGAGGACTTACTTCAATATTTCATGAAATATCTGTAATTTTTGCAACCCTCTTGTTATCCAACGCTTCGTACTATAATTTTGTTTCCTATCACACACTGTTAGAGGACAATTGATATATCTATATCATACACAACATTTACCTCCTCTGCATATACTCATCTTCAGTCCTTCTCTAAAAACATGTTTTTTTAAGCTTATTTATTGCTTCATCTGTTCTTAATCTAACAACTTAAGGTCTTTTACTTCCACATAGGTTGGCAATCATACACTGCAAATACTGGTGTGATCAATCGTGTCATTTAGGAGAACGTGCCACCACATTTTATATAATACTGGCAGAGAAAGAAAAAAGTTTCGGGACCGTACTGTTCTCCCTCCAGACTCTCATATGGCTTGGCAGTTATCATAAATGTCCCAGGAGGTTGATAGCGAAGTCCAGATTCGGAGCATTGATTGCAGGAGTCCGGCAAATTTCCCAGCTCAGAAAAGTGAGACCCTGTCGATGATTTTCTCCACCATTTCACGTATTGCTGTTTTTCTGTCTGTCAGCGGTGCAGAGAAGGCTGCCAGCAAGATTGCATCACTGTATTAAGTCACAGGAAATACAGATACTGCAAGAAAAGTCGAGACAGAGTTTAAAACTGTCGAAATGCTCGTTATATTTGCTGACAGCACAGCAACTGTGCAGGAACGGCTGGATGTAACTTAATTAGCCTTGTGTCTCTCTTATCAAACCTTCTTAAACAAAAGCCAAAGCATTATCGTAGAGTTTTCTTTGAAATTACATTTAGTTTTATTTCAGTTGGGCTGAAGTGGAGACATAACCTCAGCAGGTTTGTGCATGGCAAACAGGTTTTAGCAGTTTTTTTAAATACAGAGTTAAGCTTTGAAGGGACAGTTCACCTCAAAATCCAAAGGTTATGTTTTTCTTCTTAACTGTAGAGCTATTTATCAGTCTAAATTGCTTTGGTGTGAGCTGCCGAGTGTTGGAGATACTGGCCATAGAGACGTCTGCCTTCTCTCCAGTATAATGGAACCAGATGACACTCGGCTTGTGGTGCTTAAAGCGCCAAAAGAAAAAAACCTTTGAAAAACTCAACAGCAGTGTCTCTTTTCAGAAATCATGACCTGGTTATGCTCTTCCATGAGTAGAAGTACACTTCCTTGTGTTGGTCATGATTTCTGGAAAGACACATAGCTGTTGAGTTTTTCTAATGCGGTGTTTCCCAAACCTTTCCTCGAGTACCACTTGTCCTGCATGTTTTAGATCGCTCCCTGTTCCAACGCAGCTGATTCAAATGATCAGTTAGTTATCAAGCAGCTTAAGAAGCTCATAATGAGTTGATCATTTGAATCAGCTGTGTTGGAGCAGGGAGAGATCTAAAACATGCACAACAAGTAGTACCAGAGTTAAGGTTTGGGAAACTGTATTTGTTTTGGTGTTTTGAGCACCACAAGCCGAGTGCCATCTAGTTCCATTACACTGGAGAGATGGCATCTCTACGGTCGATATCTCCAACACTTGGCAGCTCACACCAAAACAAACTAGATTGATAAACAGCACTACAGGTAAAAGTAAAAATATGAATTTTGGGGGGATACTGTCTCTTTAATATGGCCTTGTACTGAAAGAGATATGATTAAAAACAGAAAAACTCGTGAATTGCAAGCATGCCCACACAGACGTGATATTTAATTATGTTGTTCACAGTTGATGTTCCTGAAGAAGTGTTATGTGCTACGACAGTGATGTAAACAGCAGGAAATATAAACCATTCCACAAGCTGCATCAGAGTTTCAGCTGCTTTTTAATTAATGTTTAAATTGCTGCATACATGTGGGCAAATGCACTTCACCCTCTGAAGTGGTGGGACAGTTTTCATTCCCCACAGAAATCTGGACAGATGCTCTGCTGTCACACACTGTGATGGTCTCTCATGATAAGAGCTATCAGACATGTAGACATGTCTATTTACATCCTGATTAGATGAAATTGAGTCAGTGTGTGTGTGTGTGTGTGTGTGTGTGTGTGTGTGTGTGTGTGTATGTGCGTATACTTTTACTGCTGTTAGTTCTATGTTTCAAGAAATACATTCTCTAATTCTGGGGTCATCTTTTAGTGTCACCATCAGTCAACAGTTTGGCTTGTAACTTTCTTACTTTAACTTTTCCCAGGCCCTTTGGGGTTTTTTTGTTGTTGTTTTTTCAAGTTTAGTTTGGTGAATCAATATGACCATCATTTTTATGTGTTGTAAAGCCTTTCTTTGATTTTTAACAAAGTGGAGTCAATCATCCCAGATAGGAGGCATATTTTGAGTTATCCAATTTAAAGTAATTTGGCAATGAAGAGAGAAAAAGAAGCGAGTATGTGTCTCTGTGTCGTTTTGCCCAATTATGATCAAAACAGCTCCAGAGGTAAACAAGTCATCACTTTTGCTTTTAACACACTCAACAACACCCTTTGGTGCCATCATCAGGCCAGTGCTGATTGCAGAAACATTTCATTTTTTTAATTTAAATGTAGAATTAATTAAACGATCTGTGCTCCTCCACTTTTGTTCCAAACTCATATTTTGACCTTTAATTTTTCACTCTAATGTTTCATTAAGCAGTCTGCCTTTTATATTTTTTGTTCAAAATCCAATCAAGGTGATGTTTATGCAATTTAGTCAAAGTTTGAGAGACACTTGCAAAGTGGAACAAACTCCACTTATTCCAGTCTGCAAATGTTATTCGCTGTAAAACAACGACATAATGGACAGAACCGACATGCTATTTATTCTGTTTTCCTCAGAAAGATTTAAACATTCAGAACGAACACTGGTGTTGATGTGACACTTAGCGCACTTAGCACAGGCTTAAATCTATAGTGAAACATTAAAGGTGGAATCACTACTGGCCACCTCGGGTTGGTAGGTGGCTTTTGGCTTTTGTAAATCATAACATCACAGTATATTTTCTGATTAGGGAGTGATGGTTGGATTTTTGTTTTGATAATAGCAGATTACCATATTTGTTTTTGTGTTCTGATGATAATTTAAGCTTATCTTTTGAATACTTCTTATTAAGCTTGTGTAACCTTGCACTAAAAAAAAGTCTCCTTTAGTGCACAGTGAGTTCATGTGGTTAGCAGGAATGAGGCTAGAGGAAGGGACTGCAAGGATTGTCTGCATTATTTGGAGAAAGGGAGCCAAAGCACATATGGTATCACTTTAAGACTTGTTTTTTAGTGTGAACAAAGACATTACATACTAACAGTCTTTAAATGTAAATAGCCAAACATATTTTAAGAGATCTGTTGGGCATCATTTCATCCAAAACAAAAAGAGAATTACATTGCTGCTGCACTTAACATGTATTTTTCAGGATTTCTATGTTGTTGTGCCAACCCCGGGGCCTGTAACATTCATGATAATTGCTCTTGTTCCTGAATCACAATGCAAGCATTTTGAAAAGATTATGAGTTTGGTATCACGGTGAGAGAATAGCTAAAACATTCCTGCAGTTGTGTCAGAATCGTCATTCATTGCAGACCATCTAACTGTGACTAAATGTGCAGCGAAGACAGAAGCCCAAATCTCCACAATTCTCCTCCCACAATGGGAAATGGCTCATTTTACCTGTGTACAGTGTGCAGAGCTGGATGCATTTCTGCCCGCTGCTAAGTTACAGCTGTATTGTTGTTTTGGATTAGCTTTGTGTCCGATGCTGCTGTATTGTGCACGGCCGAGGCTTATAAATTGCCATTGCTTGACTGCTTTGGCCCATTAGGAGGTCTCAGTGTAGCTGTTATTTGTAAAGCAAGCTGAGCTTAAGGTCTTTATCAATTACATGAGGACAACCTCAAGTCACTCTAGAGAGGGATTGACTATTTATTTGGCGGATATTTCTTCAGTCTGTCAATTATTATTTGCAACCTTAGATCGATGACAATGTTTCGATCCTGCTTGAATCTTTATCAGGTAAAAAACCTGACCAAGCAGGATCAAAACCTTGATGAGCATATCTGATATCTGCAAAAAATTTGATATAGTGCATCCCAAATTTGGTAGTTTATAATGTTCACATGCATTATTTTTAGATGTTGAATCAGGACAAAAACCTAACGAGGATCCAAGCAGGATGGAAACATTGTCTTAAATAAATATGGGTTGTATAGAGTAGGTGTGCAGGTGTTACCTTTTTGCCTCATGTACGCTGTTTTTTGATAGCCTTGCACCTACGTGATGTGCATATAACTACCGTCTTTCAACCTTAGATTTATGGACATGCAGGTAAAATATATCTAAAATTCTGCAAACCCATCTGAGCATTAAAGACCACTTTGTTAGTTCTGCAAAAATCAATGCCCGAGACTCTCTGTTTAAGATATTATGGATAAACCTAACCATAATATCTGCTTTAAAATTACAAAACACAAAGGACTACAATAATTGCATGGAAAATAAATTGGCAATACATCCTTCATTTTTGCTGTTTTATCATGATTTTGATGTATGTGATGTAGTGCCATTAAAAACAAAATGCTCCTCCAAAAAGCTGTTTATCAAACAATTGTAACGTCTTTTACCAAACTGTATTTTATTGCGGGCGGATGCAGATTTGCTTCGTCATCTTTTCTCTTTATGTTTCACCTTCTCCCTGTGTTAGTCAGGACACCGCGCTGATATGTGTGTACCATCTCTGGGAAGGTGGCCAATCAGCTTGCAGTGCGAGCCGGACTCTGACGTAGACCCGCCCCAGCCTCGAGCGTGCACTTCCTCGTCATTGTTCCCGTTACTACGGTGACTGTTGAGCACCGTCACCGGTTGGCGGAGCCGCTATGACGTAACGGCGATATCGGGAATTCCTCTCCCTGTAGGGCTCCGTGTGACGGCGCAGCGGAGCCTCAGACACGGCTGGGAGGAAGCAGCACGTACGGCATCCACGTGAGGCGTCAAGTTTCATGTTTGAATGTGTCCTGCCCGTGTTTTCATTTGAGCACCGGTCTGCTGCGAGAGGAGATGTGTCTGTGCGGTTGTGGAGAGAGAAGTTTATGATAGAAGTTAGAGAAAGAGACAACATGGTCAGCTGCATCTTCATCTGCATTTCCTGCTCATAAACAGATCTGTACTGCTACTAAGGTGACCCGGGCAAGGCCGACTGAATGTAAGTGTGAATGACAACTCAGCTGAAACCAATGATTTTACACTGATGGGAAACTTGAACCGATCATGATTGAGTAAATTACTCAGGTAATTAGGCAGTATGTCTTGCTATAGTTTGAAAACTTGGGCGAAAGGTTGCTTTGCTGTCACTTAAAGTGTAGCCTTTTGAAAAACCATTTTAGAAACAGAAATGAGAAATTAAGGGATATAAAATAGTCTTGTTTTCGGTGACCTTTTTTGTTTACTGAGGCCGTATTGATGAAATCTTTATCTTGAATCTTTGGAATCACTGATGTGGAAAGTTTGGGAAACGAAACATTTGTTAAGTTGATATTATCTCTTAGTCAATAAATAAGCACAGTTTGTATTATCGTTTGTACGTTCAGTGAGTTCAAGTGAGTTCATCAAATAAGTCATTTAAATGTGTTAAAGGTCAGCTAAAATTCATTTGATGTAATCCATGTCATTTAAGAGAAAGAGGGTTTTTTTTAGCTTCACAGGGAATTCAGGCAGTTGAGGCTCAATCAAGGACCGAGCCACATGGTTTTCTTACTGTGGCAGAGTTTATTGATTAGGATAACCACAAAACTGTGGATTAAAGAACTTTGTTTTACCTTTTTTTTTAATACTGGAATCCTGTGGAAGTTCATTCCTCTTCAAGTGGACGTACACAAGTTAATCCAAGGCTTCATTTGAGCTCCAACCCACCACAACATTTATATCTGACATTTACTGCAGTTTACCTTCACTGTCATGGGCCACTTCTTGGTGCACCTTAACTGTACTTATTAACTTTCTCTGCACTAAATTCTAGTTTTGCTCTCTCATGTATTTGACTTGTATCACTTTGTATATACGTTTTTTTGTCACAGATTTGCCTGATAGTTCTGAAACCTATTTGATACAAATAGTTTGAAATAAATGAAATGGATTTATGAAAATAGATAGATAAAACACGGTATTTCAGTGAAACTTAACATGAGAATGATTCATATTAAAGGGAAGTTACTGGCGTATTGTCAAATTTCTGATACAAGTAACATACAATATATAGAAAAAAAAGAAAAGTGAAAAACAAAAACACACAAGGAGAATCAATTGGAGCAAGCCAAACCGGACCAGCAAGTTCTTGACTGCATTGAATAATGCGCAGTCTCTCCTTTAGGCTCTGAAAAGTTCACAGCCATATGACTAACTTCACATGATAAAGACACTGGGGCTGCACTGAGGTCTGCACTGAGGGCTGCAGAAGGAAACACAAAACACCTTTTATGCTTTTTCTCAGCCCCAACGCATGGTTCCCATCATGCTTTTACACAGTGACTATTTGTTGCTGTATATTTCTCAGCAGAACTTATCAGTTTCTGTTATGTGACTCTGTTTGTGCTCCTACTTGACTGTGTGTATTCAATCCCTTCATTGACTACATTCTCTGCACAGTCAATCTGCACCGCACACAGAGTCTGGCTGACCTTGTCACGGGGCTTTGCCATAGAAGGGATCAGTGACAGTGTACGGACACACTGGCAGCTCAGATGTCTGCTCCCGAGCTCCTGGGGCTGCTGGCAGGTCGTCTTTAAATAGATAAGCACTTTAGTTGTATGCCAGAGAGGGGCCTTGACCTCTGAACAAGGTGATTTCTCAAGTCTATCTGCGTCTCAGAGGGTGATTCAGCAAAACACTGCTGCTCTCTAATAGTTCTCTGAGTTAAAGGGAGACCGAACAGGAAGATTACTGTGTTTCATTCTTTCTTTTTCCCACTGAGAATTTAGTTAAAATGTCAGCTCGCAACTGTTTTTCTTGAAAGGGAAAAAAAATCTTGAAGCATCTCAGAAAAAACAGACTGTACAGTATCTCACAGTGTTTCAGCAGATAGGTGAAACTATGCGACAATGTTTCATGTTTTCAGTAGCACCTGAATGATAAATCAATGAGTCAATTGACAGAGAAATAATATTCAACCATTCTAATTAGAGAATAATCATTTAAATCATTTGTCCAAGTAAAAAGTGGGAAAAATGCATTGGTTTTCTTGTTTCTTTCTTTCTTGTTTCTTGGTTAAACAAAACAAGCAATTTTTTCCATTATTTTGTAGAGTTGTGAATAGGATACCAGTATAGGAAATGTCTCTAACACTGCCTAAAATAGCGAGTATGTGAGTATGCACACCAATACTATACCAAGTAATTTATTAATGAACTTCAAAGATGTTTTACACCCATATAAAATACCAAAACACCAGTTTTCATGGAAATCAATTTTTCTTTGCCCCCCCAGGCAAGTTGAGACAACAAAATCCAAATGTAAAGTTTGTACACAAACACAGTTAATGTTTCCTGGGGAACCTTAAACAGTCTTAAAAGGCATTAAATTTCCTCAAGGAATTGATACTTTTATGACAACATCATTTCTTTGTTTTTTAGGTGTTCCACACTAGAAGGTTTGAAATGACCTCACTTTTTAACTTGGAAAAAAATCTTGTCTCTAACCCAAAGAAATTGATGTCAGTTTATTTTTCTTTTTGGTTATTGAAAATTGGTCGTAAATTTAATTCAGAGTGGCATTAAATAATAATTAAAAAGTCTGAAAACTAACTTGCCTGAAGCTGTAGGGACCTTGGCTTTGCAGGTTATACTCACCTCAACCTGTCAAGAATGCTGTTGAAATATGAAGCCTTTTCTCTTGTGTTTTTAGAGGTATGTGTTTTTGTGGACACACAAGGAATTTTTAAAATGTTATATTTTGTGAAGGAAGTTTGGCATAATAATTTGCACCAGGAGCAGGATGGGAAATTAACTCAAAATGAATCTCATTGCCTCGCATATTTTGAGTTATCCAATTTAAAGTAATTTGGCAATGAAGAGATTTGTATGAGTATTTGATGACTTGGGAATGAGAATGGGCTAGAGTGGCACACTGCACCTTTAAATCATAACATCACAGTATATTTTCTGATTAAGGAGTGATGGTTGGATTTTTGTTTTGATAATAGCAGATTACCATATTTGTTTTTGTGTTCTGATGATAATTTAAGCTTATCTTTTGAATACTTCTTATTAAGCTTGTGTAACCTTGCACTAAAAAAAGTCTCCTTTAGTGCACAGTGAGTTCATGTGGTTAGCAGGAATGAGGCTAGAGGAAGGGACTGCAAGGATTGTCTGCATTATTTGGAGAAAGGGAGCCAAAGCACATATGGTATCACTTTAAGACTTGTTTTTTAGTGTGAACAAAGACATTACATACTAACAGTCTTTAAATGTAAATAGCCAAACATATTTTAAGAGTTCTGTTGGGCATCATTTCATCCAAAACAAAAAGAGAATTACATTGCTGCTGCACTTAACATGTATTTTTCAGGATTTCTATGTTGTTGTGCCAACCCCGGGGCCTGTAACATTCATGATAATTGCTGTTGTTCCTGAATCACAATGCAAGCATTTTGAAAAGATTATGAGTTTGGTATCACGGTGAGAGAATAGCTAAAACATTCCTGCAGTTGTGTCAGAATCGTCATTCATTGCAGACCATCTAACTGTGACTAAATGTGCAGCGAAGACAGAAGCCCAAATCTCCACAATTCTCCTCCCACAATGGGAAATGGCTCATTTTACCTGTGTACAGTGTGCAGAGCTGGATGCATTTCTGCCCGCTGCTAAGTTACAGCTGTATTGTTGTTTTGGATTAGCTTTGTGTCCGATGCTGCTGTATTGTGCATGGCCGAGGCTTATAAATTGCCATTGCTTGACTGCTTTGGCCCATTAGGAGGTCTCAGTGTAGCTGTTATTTGTAAAGCAAGCTGAGCTTAAAGTCTTTATCATTTACATGAGGACAACCTCAAGTCACTGTAGAGAGGGATTGACTATTTATTTGGCGGATATTTCTTCAGTCTGACTCCTCCATGCTTTTGTCAGCAGAGTAAACAAAGCATGGTTAGGATGCTGAAATGCTCCCAGCCAGTGACAGCATTTTTATTAGCAGCAGCAGCACAGCTTGATAATTCCAGGCTATCACAACATCTGAAGCCCCTCTCTGTATGCTCCAGTTTTTCTTGTCTTTTTGTTTATGCCCTCCACATTTTTAATCTCTGTCCCCTGTAGGTCAAGCTGTGCCATTTGGGATAAGATTGACGTGTTAAAAACTAGAGTGACATCTCTTTTCTTGTGCCACTCTCAGACGCCTTTCACAAGTATTTAAAGCTTCGATTAGTCAATAATGGAAATTATTATTTGCAACCTTAGATTGATAACAATGTTTCGATCCTGCTTGAATCTTTATCAGGTAAAAAACCTGACCAAGCAGGATCAAAACGTTGAAGAGCATATCTGATATCTGCAAAAAAGTTGATATAGTGCATCCCACATTCGGTAGTTTATAATGTTTACGTGCATTATTTTTAGATGTTGAATCAGGACAAAAACCTAACGAGGATCCAAGCAGGATGGAAACATTGTCTTAAATAAATATGGGTTGTATAGAGTAAGTGTGCAGGTGTTACCTTTTTGCCTCATGTACGCTGTTTTTTGATAGCCTTGCACCTACGTGATGTGCATATAATGTGTTTTTGTGGACACACAAGGAATTTTTAAAATGTTATATTTTGTGAAGGAAGTTTGGCATAATAATTTGCACCAGGAGCAGGATGGGAAATTAACTCAAAATGAATCTCATTGCCTCGCAAATAGTGACCCTGTTGAGTGTGTGACTAAAAACTCATGGTGTCTTTAGATGAGAGAGGCTGTCAGACTTCAGCATTTAAAGTCCTTTTGTGCAACGTTTACAGTATGCAAGGCTTTAGTTTCAAGTGTTGTTAGTTACAACACCTGCAATCGTATAAAGCATTTGAAAATGCATCATGTGAATGAGTTCACCAGAGCTAAAGAGAAAAGGGTTAGTATTTATTTATTTTTTATGCAGTGGGATCAGATTGGTATTTGGTTTCTGCTGATATACAAGCTTATATATAGGAGTCAGTACTAGGAAGAAAAACATGATATTAGAACATTTCTCGTACTTTCTGACAATTTATAGCCCAAATTGATAAATGATTAATCAAGACAATACTGGTTAGGTTAAGGAATAATGAAAATAATTGTTAGTTGCCGCCTTAGTTTAGTCTTTAAATGTAGTCAGATTTCAGATCTCTTTCAGAAGCTGCTGACACTTATAATACAATTAGACAAGTACTAGCTAAGAGGTTTTTATTTGCAGGGACACTTTCAAGTATTAACGGGTGAATACTTGTAGTTGTATATTTGCAAGCTGTGGTCACACATCTAAAATATATTTGTGATTAATGTATTTTTTCTTTTCTCTCCGCAGACGGTCCGCCATGTTCTCCGACGCCCTAGAAGCAGCCGGGAGGGTAGAGGGCCTTCCACTGTCCTCCCCGCAGCCACTACCAGAGCTAACTGAAGATGAGGGAGAGGCATCGGTGGAGAGGGGACCAAAGAGACGCGGACGCTACCGGAAAAGCCTGCAGCTTTTAAAGCCCTTCAGGATAACACACAAGTAAACAAAATTCTATTTAAGTTCATGACCGTCTGACAGCGGGCCAGATAAAGGCCGACATTAAGACATCCAGGCGCATCTAAGGCTGGCACACTGACAGATAGATACCCATTTATAGATGCACACGGACACAAAATGCATTTGTGTTTGTTGCTTGATGTGCCGACTGTTACGGAGTAGCAGGAGGCCATGATAAGGGAAGGGCACTTATCCCCCAGCAACAGACAGCCCCATGTTTGAACATACGCCGACTGATAAACTGCCCCTGAACTTTATTTTTTTTCGCTGCTCTTTCAGATTTTTGTGAAGAGCATGCAAATTACTGTTCAAACACTGCAGGCATGATTCACCTTTCATTGACTCTGGCGAGCAAAGTCGCCTCTTCTCTTTCAGCCGCCGACGTGGGCCCTCTCCCCCAAACATAGCACCTCTGTGTATGCCTGCACTTTTAAACATCTCACCCATTTCCACGTCTCCTCCTCTATTCCAGGCACCAGCACCCAGTCGATAACGCCGGCCTCTTCTCATTTATGACTCTGCACTGGCTCTCCCCGCTGGCACTGAAGGCCTACAAGGCGTCCAGCTTGTCTATAGATGATGTGTGGGGACTGTCTTGCCATGAAGCCTCTGAGATCAACTGCCAAAGGTGAGGTAACTGTGTGAGGTTCACCTGATGAAAGCGTCTTGTGGTGTTCAAACGACTCTTTGATGCTGATGGGTTTGTCCAAGTGACGTTATTTGTGAGTTGTCAAATTTCGAATCCAAGCAGACACATACAACCTAATATCGAACAAAAAAGGGCTGTTGTTTTTTTTTTTTACACACAATAAGAAATTTGTTGGGGGTGAAATTCTGCATAAACGTTATTATGGCTACAAGAATCTGTGTCAGGGATACTCAGCTTGCTTTGCTTTGGGGCCACTTTTGCAAAATGGTAGGAGGTCAGGGGGCAGTTGCAGCAGCCCTGTACATGTTTCAAGGATTTTAGGATCTTTCTTGGTTTTTTGGACATTTCAAGGATTTTAGGATCTTTCTTGGTTTTTTGGACATTTCTAGGCACTTTAGGACATTGCAAGGACTGTAGGATGTTTCTTAGTTTTTAAGGACTTATCTAGGACTTTAGGACATTTCTTGGATTTTAGGATGTTTGTAGGATTTTAGGATGTTTCTAGGATTTCAGGCCATCAAGAGCTTAGCTGGAAATCTGTTGGGAGTTGTGGGGGATCCACCACTGGCATTTTTGTTGATTAACAAGCCCTATTTTGATGCTCTTTTATGCACTCTGGAACCTTATATATACTTAAAGTACAGAAACAATTCCCACTGTGAATCACTGTATTTTTATTGTGAATTAGATAATGATTGGTTTCCACCCAGCACTCTACCGAGGGCCAGATTTGGCCCGCAGGCCATAAGTTGGGTATCACTGATCAATGTCATTATGTGCTCACTGAAAAAAATGTCAGTCAAGTGTTACTTAAGTCTGGTGTTACTTTCTTCACCAGCAAAATGACTATTTGTATTTCAGTTATCCCCTGAGTTATCTTGGATTCACAAAGAAAACTTTTTTTCACGAATGCCTCCATGGTGAGCAAAGTTTTCAAAAACATTCTTGAACATTCTTCATAAATCAGTGTCTTAGCAGACAACATCTAAAAACAGCAAAACTATATCAAAACATCTGTTTACAAACTCTCAGACAACTCATGCAGTATAATCAAAGTCTCATGTATCCTGTCATATTCTCAGTACTTTCCAAACATATGCATTTTCTCTAACATAACAATACTTAACACAACCACCTACATGCGTGCAAGTGTGAAGGAGTACTGCTTGAGCAGAGTTCAAAGGCTGGGACTTGCTCAGGCACATTACTCAGCAGTGTATGAGACTGTTGAAGTTTATTTCTAGGCTTGTCAGTCCCATGTACAGTGCCCTGCTGAAGTAAAGCTCAATTGCACAGCAACATAGCAACTGAAAATAATCTTAAACAAGTGCACTATTTGTTGTAAGGTTTGCTGAAAAAGTGTGCTGCTATTTTAGGAGTCTGTTTTTTTTAAAAAAGCATATATTTGTGACAGTTTTTTAAAGATTATGTCCAGTGGGCATTAGGCACTCCAGACAGGCTGGTGAAGGTGAAACAAACTGAGAGACAGACTATAGTAAAGTAGGTTTGGGCCTTTCATATGATTTGTTCTATAGCTTCATTCTTTTTGTGCAGGGCAAACAGAAGACTGCACAAGGCCTCTTCATTATATACTCAGGCACCTTGCTATCAACAAGTACTCAAGAGTGTGTCTGTTTGTCGGTTAGTTTGTGCAAAGGTTTATTAAACTTGATGCAGTGCATCTCGTCAAAACGGGGTCTCAAGGTTAGCTTATAATAAAGGACCTGGTTTAGATAGTGTACAGGGATAAAAGTGCAATTAATGGCACTGACAGCCTTTTGAAAGCTCAGAGTATTGAGTTTGTGGAGCAGTCTATCAGAGGTGGTGATCATCTTTACACATTACTTCAGAGAGGTACTTGGATTGGATTTTTAAATTTAATACTTTGGTGTATCCTGGCTTTAATGAGGAAATAGATTTCAGATTCATTTTGTGACATAGTCCTTTTATTGTTGTTGGTGTTTGAGGTCATTTTATTGTCATGTTTTTATGGTCAGGGCATGGCCACACATGAGCAAATGCACGTGGGAGACCATCACCTGCAGAGGTGATATCCATGCAGACAGAAATTAAGCTTGCTAGTTAATATTAGCTAACTTGCTAATAAATAACACAAAATATATTGTTTTTGCTTCTATTTCTTACATTTCATGCCAGTCTCCGGATTCACTGGCAGCAGGCAGCATCTATCATGTGGAGCAGTTTGATCGTTAGCATGTTTAACCAATCAATATTCTAATTTCAATTCAATTCAATTCACATAATGCTTTGCTGTTGGTTGGGGCTCAGACTTCAACGGTCACCAAAGCTGAACTCCACCAAATGTGAAGATGCAATTTTTTTCACTCCTTCGCTGGCATTGAATGGAAGTGAACAGGAGATGAAAATTCAGTGGTAATTTCACTCATGTGTGACCATATCCTTATGGATATGATTAATTCATCATTAACTTAACATTATAGTTATTAACTTTTTTTCCAGATAGCCTGCTTGCGGTATATTAACTGTATGATTTGCTGCTGTAATTTAGCCTCATGACTTCTAGTTGTCTACATAAGGAATTACAACTTTTCTCTCTGTTTGAGTCATTTTTCCTTTTGTGCCACAGTGTGGGTGAAACCCGGTTTATGTTATTCTTTTAACTTTGATTTGCCCTGAACAAATCAAAGCATTTAAACTATGCCTCCTTGGCTGGATGCTAGTTTGCCTGAAGTGAGCTTGATGACTTCGCTTTTTCCTATAGTTGCTAGGGGTGGGAATCACGAGAGGCCCCACAATACAATATTACCATGATACTTGGTACAGTGTTATCATTATTTTAAGTGTTATTTAATTTGCCGAGTCTTGCTATAAAGTATATTTTGGGGACGTTTCTCCCCAGATTTCCTGCAAAGTGAGTGCTGGACTTTCATGCTGCTCTTTGCAGCTGCCAACATGCAGGAAGACCGCACCGTAAGGTGTAGAAGTGGTGAATTTACAGCTCACAGCAAGTTAGTGCGTCTCTGACTTTTGTTGATATTTTTTGTTGCATTGTTTACTATATGACACGGATGCCGGTGTCACTCTGAATATCTCACAGAGTCACATCATATGTCCTCAAAGGAAACTATATCAACATGTTTTTTATCCATTAAGATAAAGTTTTCAGTCTCTTTGTCTCGATTTTTTTTTTCTAGAGCAAAATATATCTAGTGAAAGGCAATTTATTTTATTATTCTAGTAGGTTAAAAAAATGTACTTTTATTTTTGCAATATTCATAGTTTATCATTTTTTAAATAATTGATACTTGGCACAAATGTACGGATACAATATTGCCATGCAAAGTACTGGGATACTATAATGTATCCACTTTTTTTTCACATGCCTCTAATAGTTAACCAGTTTAAATTCAAGAAAAACCTTGCTTTTATCTGCAGTTTATTACCTAACAACTGTAAGCACCGAGTATTTTCTCTTTTTGCATAAATGCAGTCTACTAATTTGCAATTTTGCAAATAATGAAAATACTAATTAATGTGTAATGAAACTGGGACTTTTTGGGCCCCTGGGAAGTTGCTTGCTTTGCCTGGCCGGTGATCATCCCTGGTGGAAAAGCATTGCTGTGCCGTTCACAATAGTGGAAGATTTCATGTGCCTGCTAGTTTTTGGTTAAATACTGAAGCATAGTCGAAATGGTGCAATAATCCTGTAATCATGTTTTGTAATGATACAAAGAATGATCTGTTCAAGGTCAAACAGTCATGTTTTTGTTTTTAAACACCTAGTGGAGCTTTTTGTGTTAAGGTGAACTGATCTATGTCACGCTGCTTCGCTCTTACACTGTAGGGATTGTGTTTCTTTTCTTGAATAAATATTGAGTAACCATCTTATCTTTGCTTGCCCTACATGTGAGCAGGTTCAAATTTGCATTCTCAGTACCAGTTTGTCCCTCCCTGCCATGCAAACAACTGTGCAGGATTGTTTGTTTACTCTGTGCAGTTAATTGATGAACATCCAGCCTTTCTTTAGCAACACAGGAACAGTGTGCTGTGCTGGGTGGCGGCTATGAATAGCAGGGATTAGAGATTACAGTGAGAGTTAGTGTGCGACTTGGGTGGTTATGTCATTAACTCCTCTACCTGCGACGCACTGTGTCTTCCTGTCACATTCATTAGCTGTCATTGACTGGAGCCAGGCTGGGGCAGACCATGAGATAGCAGTCTCTATTTGCCTGCCAAACCCCAGCCTGAGAAATGCCCTGTAGTAGAGCGCTAATGCTGTGAATGAACAATAAAGTCCCACAATGAGCTTATTAGGGGGCATTTAGCATTTGCTGCTCGCTGACAAGAAAACCAATGCTTCTCTCATTGCTCACATGCTGTCGAGTCATGGTGACTTTGCAATATGACTATTTTAGGAAGTTCACTCCTGTATCTGGTGACAACTGTGTGGATTGTAAACGACCAGTTCTTTAAAAGGCTCTGGCTCACGTCCTGGAGGCTCAGTGCTGCTGCTGTTATGTGTGCTAAAGAGCACATGAAAGGGAAGCAGCACAAGAGCACAAAGCCATCACATTGGCACGGGCGGGCGTCGGTGTGCACGAGCGCTGCAGAGTCGCTGGAGACGGGAGGTCTTTATTTTGCGTTTACATAGTAGGAACAGTTACGCAACCCCTCCCGATGCAAAGCAGAGATGATGAGGAGGGGGGGGGATGGGAAAAGCACCCTGGGAGAGTTGACACTTGTTGGTGCTCAGTGAGGTGCGAACCTTGAACGCGATGTCCCGGCCAATACACTCTTGAAACATCAGCTTCGCCTGCCATCTGGCAAACTGAGATGATGGGAACATTTCAGCCATGTTTAAAAGCAAATCATTCCCTCTTTGGATCTCACACGGTTGCTTGAGTGCTCTCATTTCTATTTGTGTGTGAGAACAGCACACAGTTAAAGATCTGCTGACGCATTGTGGAATTTTTAGGCTATGAAATTATGTTAATGATGGTGATGCAAATTATAAATACAGATGACTTTGGATATATAGTGTATATACTTTTTTAGTGTAAAAACTTTTGTTTATGCCCACATTTTTTGCATGTTTAAGTGAGTTTTAAGACTTTTTTTATGCACTCAATAGATATATTTCTTTCAACTTTTAATCTCAAACTTGTGAAAAGCACATCTCATTTTCCTAGAAGATCCATCCACATTATGGTTGTGGCATATTAAGATCACGATCATGTGTGTGCCTTGGGATGGTCACATACAAAGGACATGCTAAAATGTGCAGTTTGATCACACAGCACAATGCCACAGATGTCATAAGTTTTGAGGGAACCTGTCATTGCCATACTGACTGCAGAAATGTCACCTCGAGCTGTTGCATGAGAACAGAATGTGAATTTCACTTCTATAAAACATCTCCAATGTTGTTTCCGTGGCAGTCCATCCAACCAGCCTCACGACCACAGACCATGTGAAACTACACCAATAAAGGACATTTTCACATGGATGGATAACTGAATAGGCCTACCAGGCTCAGGCCTCGGGGCCCTAAGTGTCAGGGGTCCCCCTGTCCTTCACTTGAAAAATGTCACTCACATTAACAGGTACCAACCAAGAGGAGACTCAAAATGACCTCAAAGAGACTTGAAAAGACCTCTACTACATGCAGATGAACCGCAAAGTGACAAAATAACGAGAAAAAACACAAAACATCTACAAAATGACATCAAAGAAAATTCCAGGAGACCCATATGACAGGTGAAAGGCACAAAACAACCACAAGGACACATACAATGACTAAAAAGAGACACAAACCTAAACATTATGTATTTAAACAACAAAGAGATGCAAACCACCACATAGTCTGTGTCTCGCTCCTAAATAGAAGAGGTGCTGGGGCCCTTTAAATATCTGTGCCTAGGGGTCCATTGTCTCATAACCCACCACTGCCTCCACATCCTGCATCTTCACCTGCAAGATGGATTTGAGACCAGCCACCTAAACACCTGATGGAACAACTGGTTTGCACAAATAAAAACTTTCTGGAAACCATCCTGGGGAAGCTCATCTGCCTGCTCAACCTCCTCACCAAGGTTTTGACTGGACAGCAGTTCAGTCAAAACCTTGGTGAGGTCAGACATGTCACCCGTCGAGCGTGTTTGGGATGCATTTTGTTCCACTTTGTACTGATATCCAGCAACTACACATTGAATTAATTTTTTTATGTATATCAATTCCTTTATTCCACTGAAATCTTTGTCTTATTTTTTATTTTTATGTATTACTTATTGGTATTTGTGCAAGGCAAGCTGTTAAAAAAATTCTCCCTGGCAAGATTAATAAAAATGTGTGAATCTGAAGAGGAGTGGGCCAACACTCCACAGACCACAGTCAACAACCTGATCGGCTCTGCATGAAGAATATTTGTTGTTTCTGCATGAGGCAAACTGTGGTCACACCAGATGCTGACTGAGTCTCTGGGGAGACCAAAAAATGCATTTCATACTGTGCGAAATTGTAATCGTTAAAAAAAAGGTTTTTTTCCATGATAAAACTGCACATTTTAGAGCGGCCTTTTATTGTGCGCAGCCCAAGGCAAACCTGTGTAGTTATGCCACACCTTCCAGGTGGATGCATTATCTTGGAAAAGTGCCTATTTACACGGATTTTAACAAATTTGAAACCAAAATTTGAGAGAAATTAATCTCTTGTGTGGATTGAAAAGTCTTAGATCTTTAAGATAAATCTGTGAAAAATGGGAGCAAATACAGTAGCCATCCATCACTTCCATCCATTTTCTACCGCTTATCCGGGGTTATCCGGGGTCGCAAATACAGTTGCGTTGCATTTAAAGTTTTATCCTGTGTGTTTACCATTATATGTATGGAGATCCATATGAAAGTATTACTTTTCTGCTGCTCTGTCAGTACATTGTTCACTGGTCCTTGCTTTGTCCATTGTCAGGATTAAGCAACACAAAATGTATTACTCACATAGAAGTCTCATTACCGGTTTCACAAGCTGTGCTCTATGCAGCTATCGGACTGCAAATAATTGTAATTTCTGGGATTCAACGCCATTTGACTTCAAGCAGTAATTATCAGGCTGTGTGAGAGTCTAGTTGGTTTAATGTTCTGTCGATCTCTGATACGTTTTTAATAAAGTCATTAGGGCGTAAATTACTTTCTGCAGCTGCTCTGCTGCTGCTTTATAGAGTCATTAGCAATGATGCATTTGGCCAACAAGATATTTTACCCTCTTCAAGGGGCATTATACAGCAATAAAAGCACATTAGCACATATTTGGTAACATGTTTGGAAGTACCTTACTCAGTCTAATTATGTGCTTCATCATTTGTGGTTGTATACTGTAGGTCACCTTTACATTGTTATGAGCCCTTTTCTTTCGGGATTCTCAGCTGCCATGATTGCCTCCCAGACTGTTTATATCCCCCATTGTGCTTCTGGGCAGTCTGATAAATTGGAAGAGCTACTCTGCAGCTTTTAATCAACTTAATATAAGAAAAAATAACAATACATAAACTAGTTTTTTTTCCACTGATGATAATTTTACACTTCAAAAATGCCAATTTTTGCATACTGTTAATTGTTGCCACGTTGCATAGTATTCATGTGCAAAGTGGAGAAATTATTTTTGAGTAATTGTTGAGAGTCATCATTCATTAACAGTAATTCAGCAAAAGTGTAATGATTTATTTTATTTTTTTTTAAGTTTGGCTTAGGAGTGCTATTTCCCATGAGTAGGTTTCAAAAACAGGAGCTCTTTGGATCCAAGGATAAAAATGACCAAAAAAGGTTCGACTTATAATTTCTTTGTTAATTAGTCAAAAACAAAAGATACCAAGACACGATGTTTTGCAAGGTTAAAAGCCTTTGTAAGGGCCTGTAAATAAACAAGTGGAGCTCATAGATATACGAAGGCTGATTACCTCACTTGACTTAGTGACAAAACAAATAACAAGTCTAAACTCTTCCTCTTTTTTTGGTCAACAGTGTAATGATGTTTGGTTGAGCTTTGAGTCCATACAGATTGTCATCATTTTGTGCTCCCGCCTTCTGATTCCAGGCTTGAAGCTTTGTGGCACGACGAGCTGAAAAGACGCGGGCGAGAGGGAGCCTCCCTGACAAGAGTCTTCTGGAGGTTCTGCCAAACACGCATGCTGGTGGCCATCTTCTCCCTCCTCCTCACAATGGTGGCAGGCTTCGTCGGCCCCGTGAGTATCCCCAAATCCCTTTACATTCTGCTGATTTGGCTAATATGCCTTTCAGCGTGGTCGCCAGCTTGGAGTCCCCAAGTCTGCGTGTATTTCCTGAAAATCACTTTATCCCGTTTCACGCTCGTGTGGGAAAAAATGAAAACATACTGAGATTACAAAGCCTTAGATAGTGAAATCCATATTAATGCCTTAGATTAGCTGGTTTATACCCAGTCACGCTTTGGGTTTTCCTCCAACAAGATGCCCTTAGATGACAACAACGACATTCACAGTGCAGATATTTATAAACATTACTTATCAGACGTTTTGAATCATCACCTTAATTATATCTGGAATTCCCAGTTTCTAATATAACGTCCCATTGTTCCTGGTGCTCTAAGCCGTTTATTTTGATGTCATGTTATGTGCTCGCTGCAACCCGCATCTAATACTATTAACTGGATTTAGTTCTTACACAATGACGCATGCGTCTCACATTCCTGTCTGATTTATTCAGTACACTTGCTGACAAAGCAGTGTTGTGTTTACTCTTTCTGCAGTTTATCAATTTTTAATCTTATTTAAAGTGTTCCACGTACAAAATGTTGTCAGTCTTTTTATTTTGTCCTCATCAGGCCTTTAAATTGGCCGTGCAACAATTCTTAACAACTGTTTTGTTTTTTTCTTACTCATATGATCTCGAATTTATCTATTTAAAATATTCTCTTTCATCGTCTCATCTTATTTTTGTTCTTCTTCGTATGGTCCCTGCCCTGCTTATCTCTATTGCTGGCATTTCCTAAATCTCCCCCCCTCCTTTTTATCTCCTCTCCTCTGTCTCCTGTCTCACTATATCTCTCTATGCATTCCTGCTTTTTATTTTTGTTGTTTTATGCACATTTTTGTTCTGTTACCACCTCTCTGCTTTACCATCTTTCTCAATTTCTCCCTCTCCGTCCCCAGGCTCTCCTGGTCCGAGCTCTGCTAGAGTACACCCAGAGCTCAGTGAGCTGCGTGCCGTACGGCTTGTCTCTGGTAGCGGGGATCTTCCTCATGGAATTGATGCGCTCCTGGTCTATGGCGCTCATGTGGGCCGTCAACTACCGCACTGCAGCACGCCTCCGTGGGGCAGCTCTTACTTTTGCATTCCACAAGATCCTCCGCCTACGCAGCACGAAAGACATCAGTGCGGGCGAGGTAGGTGATATAATCCTGGAGGGGACTCACTGCCAAATTAACTAAATCACCCTTTGCTGCAGGGCACCACATGCAGATGATTGAGATGGATTTAATTTCTGCTCTTACACCATTTCTGCTCAGATCTCGACAAATCCCACAGCCTGAGGGAGGGGAGGCTGTCTAAGATTAGTCATTACACAGCTTAAGAGGAATCATTGTCCAACAAGTAAACGTGGGAATAAGGACAACTGTATCTGCAAAAGTGATTTTATAGTCTGAAGGCCCAGACACACCAAACCTAAATCAAAGATATAGTGATGGGGAAAGCCAACTGTTGCGTTGTCTCACGTCGCCCGTGTCTCAGCCAAAAAGTTGCACTTGTACACACCACAAGGTCTACAGCCTACAGCCAACTGATACACATATTTTGCACCTACATGAGAGGAAATAACTCGCCAAACTAACAGGTGGCAGTCATCTGTAATCTCACACACTGTCCTGTTCTTTGCAGTGTCCTTAAATATATACATATATATAATAAATATATGTTTTGGCCATCAGACCTTTTTACTTCACCTAATGGAGGTCTAATGGCTAAAATGTTGTATATGTAAATAAAAGTACGTTACAAGTAATAGGACAAAGTATGGGAATTCTCCTCATTTATGGACAGTTTTCTCGTGCACACTTGCACGAGCCTCCAAAACAACACTATCGGTAACACAAAAACAAAACAAAACAAAAAAACATAATTTATGACATGTGTTACAGGGTGTTGACAAATGACTCTGACTCAGTTAACCTTTCAGGCCATTAACAAGACGTTTAATTCACTTTTTTCTCAAACTAACAAACAGTTGCCAGATTTTCTGAATGAATCAGTGCATCTTGTTGAAAAAGATCTAGTGTATTCTATGTTGTTAATGAAATTTTAATATAAATCACTGTCTCTCCTCCCAGCTGATCAACATCTGCTCCAGTGACGGCCAGCGGCTGTATGAAGCGGTGTCAGTGGGCTGCCTGCTGGCCGGGGGGCCTCTGGTGGGAATACTGGGTCTGTCCTACACTGCGTTCTTCCTGGGCCCCACTGCTCTGCTGGGGTCAGCGATTTTTATCCTCTTCTACCCGACCATGGTACGACTTCAGCTTGAATATCTAACACAGTGAGACAAATGATGTTTTGAAGCTGTTGTTACAAAATGGAAACAAAAAAGAGAATACTTTTATTACAGCCACACACATTAGAATAGATTAGTAGACAGGCAGCTGATAGAGATTTTAATGCAGAACATAGTTTCATTAGAGTTTTATAGAATTCATACCAAATAATGATCACACTCATTACAGCAGTGACAAGCAGTTTAATTACAACGATTTCTAAAAGTTTTACCAAAAGTTATGATCATACATATGGCAGCTGTGACAAGCAACTTCATTACAAAAAATTCAAAAGTTTTACCAAGTTAATGACCAGAGACGTTGCTTCATTGCTGACACATTATTTGCTGTGTGAGGACTTTTTAAAATTTGGTTAGAAGACATAAATGTAATGTTTACGTTAATTCAAGCTGCTGAAGAGTACAACCAGCACTTTTTAAAAGCATCATAACTCTTTGGTTATCAATCTTCTGTCAACTCTGTAGCAGTTATTTTCAAATTACACTCAGTCTAAGTCGGAGGCTGACAGCCGGAGACCCTGGTATTGATGTGAAAGGCATTTATCACTCTGGTCCCCCGGACAGGCCTGCAGCACTGCTAATGTGATTGTGTCTGCTTTCATTTCCTCCCCTGCCACTTATTTCCCTTGTCATCATTTCCTCTTCTCCTGTCTGGACAGATGCTCGCATCGAGGCTGACGGCGTATTTCCGCAAGAAGTGTGTGGCGGTGACTGACCGGCGCGTGCGACTGATGAACGAGATTTTGGGCTGCATAAAGTTCATCAAGATGTACTGTTGGGAAGATGCCTTTGCACAGAATATCCACAGTAAGTGGTTGTCATGTTCTGATATCCTAATACACTGCTAGCTTTATGTTTGTGCTCAGGACCACGTCACTTGCCAGATTAAGGGGGGGGGTGTGTGCGAAATGGCCCGAAAACAATATCACAATATTTCAGGTTATTGCAATTGCAACAAAATAAGCCGAGACTCCATTTTTAAGGAAAGGCTAAAAAGGTTCCTTTTTTACGCTGCCTACTCCACCCCGTAAGGATTGCGAATATATTTTTAAACTTGATTTTAAAGCATTTGGCCTTCTTTTCTGCACATTCAGTTATTAATTTTACATTTTTTATTTTTTATTTACTCTTATATTTAAAGTGTCTATCCTTTACTATATTATATATCTTATTGTTCTGTGAAGCACTGTTGCCCCGATGTATGAAATGTGCTAAATGAATAAAGTGGCCTTACCTTTTAAATGTCAGTATGTCAGTTTTACTTTTGGTAAAAAAATTAACAAAAACTACCTTATTTCTTTAATTTGTAAACAGCAACAGTAGGTAGCAAATATGCTCGCAGACATAATTGTTGTTGCCGTACATAATGGTATGATGACATTATGTCGACAAGTTGAAATATCGCCATTATTAGAGTATGATTTTTCCTCATCATATTAAAAATTACACCTGCGTTATGGAGGGCAGTATGATATGGTACACCCCTATTTCCAGGGTTGCAAACTTCACGCAATTAATTAGGGCTTTTATTCCCAACTCACCAAGAATAAAGGGTCACCTAATTTGAACACCTGTCACTGTTGCAAATTAGTGACTAAATGGTCAGTTTATCACCTGAAATTAGGCTTATCCTCTTAGCAATCTGGCAAGATAACCTTGACCCTAAATCCATTTTCATTAGCTTGCACCGTTTAAGTCTTTCCCGGTGCCATCCTCTATAATCAAGGCCAGTTTGAATCCATCGGCCTCAAGGTTAATTTGCATGGTGTTTGGGGCCTTATGATACCTTGAACGACTGTCAAGACTGCTCCAATTATTCATGAGTTAGCGATGGCCTTTTCTCATGAGGCCCCCGCTGTAGGTTGTGGATAAGGATCATTTTCCTCTTTTAATCATGCTTCAAATTAGCCAGGTGGGGCTCGTTTTCACTGCTGTCCTTTGATTACCTATTATAACGATAATTAATCGCCATTCAACTTAATGGCCGATGAGTCCTAAGAGTTACAGTGTCATTCCCTTCAGTCACTATTGTTGTTAAATTGATGATCACAGTGTTTTTGCCCCAGGGCATGTCGCTTTTGCTTTGTAATCCGCGCAGAAACACACACAACATCCAACGTGAATCCCACAGAGAATAGCATGTACCAGGAGGAGGGAGCTCTCATATTTCACACACACATACACACACAGTGCTGCTGGGTCTGAATTAAAGATGCACAAGCTTTTTTTGTTACCCTGTTTGCAGCGAGTGAACCGGGTGAACAAAGCAGCTAGTTGGGTGCATTAGGGAGATACAAACATGCAGGAAGGGGGAGGGGCCAGAGTTTGAGTATTCGACTTGTACACTTATCAAGGT
The DNA here is from genome assembly GCF_026936395.1 of Plectropomus leopardus. Lineage (NCBI taxonomy): Eukaryota > Metazoa > Chordata > Actinopteri > Perciformes > Serranidae > Plectropomus > Plectropomus leopardus. The sequence goes on from NC_142183.1 coordinate 12,410,362, forward strand.
TCAGCAGCTTTTGAAGCCCCTTTCATGCCATGTTTGGATGTGGGGCCTCACCCTCCCTCTTGTATCTATTTCTGTCCACTCGCTGTGTATTGGTTGGTGACTCTCATGGTGTTGTTGATTGAATGTTCTCTGGAGAACTCTTTGGGAGTCACTCAACCCCTTATTTTACTCTCTTTCTTTGCCTCTTTGTCATCTCTCTCTCTCTTTTATCTCCTCAACAGAGGTTCGATCAAAAGAGAGGGGGATACTTGAAAGAGCCGGGGTCGTCCAGAGCCTCACAGTGGGTGTGGCTCCTATCGTGGTGGTGATAGCAAGCGTGTGCACTTTCACCCTACACATGGCTTTGGGCTATGACCTCACTGCAGCTCAGGTATTTAGATATGGGAAGTTATAGTCTGCATTTTCACTGCATATTTCCATTTTTGATTCTCTCTATATTCACTGTAAACTTGCTTTTGCTGAACATTGCTGAGTGTTGGAGATTTTGGCCGTAGAGATGTCTACCCTCTCTACCCACAATATAATGGAACTAGATGCTGCTCAAAGCACCAAAAAGCTACACATGAAAAACTCATCAGCAATGTGTCTTTTCAGAAATCATGACCCGGTTACTCAAAATGATCCACACACCTTGTTGTGACCAGTTTCATGTAGGAACTAATATTTTACTACTAAATTACACCCACCAACTGTATCATTTCAGACAGAAGCATGCATTTACTGCTAGCTCACCCAGCACCACCACCAAGCTAGCTACAGTTACAGCTCAGCCGAGGAGAGCGCCATTGATGTTTGCATCTTGCTTTGTCTCGAGCACCAGCCTCTTGTCCATGAGTAGATACATGCTTCCTTCTGCATATTGATAACAATTTTCAGATGTAGTTTAGTAGAAAGAAAATAGTTTCAGCATGAAAGTGCTCACAACAAGTTGTGTGGATTATCTTGAGTAACCAGGTCATGATTGCTCAAAAGAGACATTGATGTTGAGTTTTTCAAATGTAATATTTTTTTGCGCTTTGAGCACCACAAGCAAAGTGCCACCTAGTTTATTGGAGAGATGGCTGACATCTTCAACACTGCAACTCACACCAAAACAATGTAGATTGATAAATACATTGGATGTAGGAGGGAAAATATGTATTTTTTAAACATTTAAACATTTGGGCGAATAACTGTCTATCTCTACACATCCTTCCTCAGGCTTTCACCATTGTTGCAGTTTTCAACTCCATGACCTTTTCCCTAAAAGTCACACCATTGGCTGTAAGGTCACTGTCAGAGGGAGCTGTCGCAGTCAAAAGATTTGAGGTGAGAAATATGGACAAGTCTGTCTACCACCTTTGTCACAGAGCCACCTAAATTGCTTTTCCCCAACACAACAGGATGTGCAGGATGTCATTTAATACATCCAGTTTGTGTTTTGACAGTGTGTCAGTGGGCAAGTAGGTTTTACTGCTCTCAGAGCAAATCAAAAGGTGCTCCCGTCGATGCTAAAAACACACCCGCACCGCATTCTGACATTTTCAGCATTACTGTATTCCAAACACATGGTAAAAGTCACATGTTAGTGAGAGATAGTTTCACAGAGCCAATGAGGGTTAAGTAAGCAAGTGTTTCTGCCAAGGATGCACCAAAAGGCTCAACGCACTCTGTATCTTTACTCCAATGCTGCATAATAAAGTAATGAGGTACTCATGGACAGGACAGACTGTACCAGAAGCACAAGGATGACTAATGTATTGGCACTACGTCTTATAACATAGCACGACCTCAAGTATGTTTCACAATGTTTCACATAAGCAAAGAGAGAAACCATGAGCTTGTTTTATTGAACTTGTTTTAGTCATGCACGAAAGAGAAAGCAGCATTAAATTGTCCCTTTGTAAGCACTGATTTTTTTACATATAGTCAAGTTGGACAAACTTAAATGTTGCATAACTCATTGTCTTCACAGAGGCTCTTTATGATGGATGACAGAGAGGTTGTTCTGGTCAAAATGGAGGATCCCAGCAATGCGGTGGAATTTCAGGACGCTACGCTGGCTTGGGAAAAGGCACGTCCTCCGCCTGCAAAGCCTAACCCGCCTCCCAAGAAGCGAGGCGGTATGAAGCGCGTGCTGCGCAGGGAGAAGCTCAGCCTGTACATCTCCACAGAGGACGGCAAAGGAAACAAGGAAGCTCCCAACGCACAGAGTCTCCTCACAAACATGGAGCAGGAGAGTCCACAAAGCACCATCTCCTCCACTCAGAGCATACGACCTCCACTGCACAAGACCCTGCACCGCATCGACCAGCGCATTAAGAGGGTAACAACATAAGTATAAGTGGATAAAGGACATTTTTATTTTTCTGAGTGATGTAATTCCCACACGCCACTGCTTTTATCCCTCTGTAGGGTTCACTAGTCGGTATCTGTGGAGGTGTCGGTAGCGGAAAGAGCTCCCTTCTGTCAGCTCTACTGGGACAGGTGAGTTCAAGTTTCCTCTCCAGGCAGCACAGACATGAAAAACAGAAACAACAAAAGTGTTTTTGAACCTATTATTCACACCCAATGCCACACAGCGACCTACAGTTTGAAAAGGAACATTTCAAATATTGCCTCTGCTTTCAACCGTCTGCTTTTGTGTTGCAGATGACCCTGTTAGACGGTAATGTAGCTGTCAGTGGTGGCTTCGCTTACGTGGCACAACAAGCCTGGATCCTCAATGACTCACTGAAGGAGAACATCCTGTTTGGAAACGAGTATGACAGAGAAAAGTAAGATGAGCTGCTGTATAATGATGTTATGAAGAACTAACTCAATAAAGGTTTAGATTTTCCTCCTAATTAAACACATTTCCTCATCGTTCTCTAATCAGATATAATGCCGTTCTGGAAGCCTGCTGCCTCCTCCCAGATCTTGCAGAGCTCCCATATGGAGACATGACTGAGGTATCTGTCAAAATCTGATCCTCAGTAACATGTTTATTAAATTAAATTCTTCTTTGCTTGTGTGCAGCAGTTTTAGTTTATGCTGGTTGCAATTCAGTGCAGCCACAACAAATGGAGAGTTTTAAGGAGCTTTCTCTTTCTAGATCGGAGAGAGAGGCGCCAACCTGAGTGGAGGGCAGCGTCAGAGAGTGAGTCTGGCTCGTGCCCTCTACAGCGAGCGGCCCATACTGCTGCTCGACGACCCTCTCAGCGCTGTGGATGCTTGTGTGGGGTCCCATGTCTTCCATAAAGCTATCAAGGGTGCAAAAAACAAAGGCAGGACAGTGCTGTTTGTAACCCACCAGCTGCAGGTAAGAGACTGTTTGGGAAAAAATTAGGTAAAAATGCATTTTTTTTCATGCGCTGGTCAGTTTTCAGATTTTGCTTCCATTACATGTCTTCTTTCAGACTATTGGGAAGAAAACATCCAAAGTACACATTTGGGTGTTTATTGTAGTTCAGATTGCTATTCTTGAAATTCAGGCATAACGTAACGTTTTGGAAAAGTTTTATGATGATATCTGTTATTTAATTATTTACCTGCAGTGCCTTATTCTTTGTCTGAAAATGTATGGAATTTTACAATACATATCTTTAAATGCCATTCTCTCAAAATTAGTTGTTTCTCAAACTCTGAGCCAGAAATCTTCACCTCAGGAGCACTTACATACACCAGATTTTCCAGTATTATTCCTGTCTATATTCTAATGGTTTTACCAGAGGGATTTGATAATAAAAAGTAATATTAGATAAGACTTTAGTAATGCCAGACCAAATTAATAAAGTGCTTCACAGAGCAAGATCAAAACAGCACAGAGAAAAAAGTAACAAATACAGCAACAGAAAAACAACAAACAAAATACAAGAAACAACAATAAAATATTTAGAATAAATAAAAGTCAATAGAAAAAATAAATAAATAAATACAAGGGATAAAAATAGTATAAAAGGCCAAAGATAAGACTTAAAAACTAGAGCCTCTTATCCACTGCACAAAAACCCTGCTAACACCTGCTATAACATCTGGCTTTTTAATGTTATGGGAAAGGTATCAATCGGCATTCACATCGTGTCAAATGACTTCAGCAGTCAGGGATATTTATCACCTCCAGCTCCGGTTGGCATTGATGGAAATGCAGCAACCGGGTGAATTTGACTCCACCTAAGTAGAGCTCAAACATCGATCCAAATTAGTCTGCACTGAGTTTGAAAGAGAGACTGAATAAATAAGAGATATATAAAGAGAAGTAACCACTGAAAAGTTTTCACAGGACTACGTCCATGCTGCTGTCTAATGTTTATTTGTTTGTCGACCTGTTGGTGACGTTGAACATAAGACATACCACAAAAAAAAAAACAATAAACACACACACACACACACCCACACACACACACACACACACACACACACACACACACACACACACACACACACACACACACACACACACCCAGATGGGCATACTTGTCTGCTACAGAGCCATGTTCACAGTTCTGCTCTACTGGCAATACGAAAGCAGTCTATCACTTTTAGTTAGTGTACTCATGTTAAAAAAACCTGCATGCATGCAGTAATTTTGGCGGCAAAGGGGTATTACATATCCATAGAGGTGGGGGCGGGGGAGACAACGACACCATGCATATTTAATAAGATAAGGTCTAACTGGTATATTAAAACAAAATTTCAGAAAACTTGAAAAACAAAAAAAGTCTTTATTTAAGTAATCAACTGGGGAAGTTTCATTAGTTAAAAGTTTTACTCTATTCACTCATAGTGTCTCCCCTTTGACCAGAAAGTAGTTCTGAAAGCAGCCTAAATTAGCTGATTAAAGTTTTAAAACTCTTAATGTCTGCAAAGTGTATTCAGCTATTTTGCCTCTTTTTTGTGTTTTTATTTCTAGTATCTGCCTGAGTGTGACAGCGTAATTCTGATGAAGGACGGGCAGATTGCCGAGCATGGCACCCATGCTCAGCTAATGGGCAAAGAGCGTGACTATGCCAGCCTATTCAACAGCATGCAACAGGAGGTAAGTCCAGGGGCACATGAGGCAGCAGGCCAGCTCTTTTGAGTGAGGCATCTTAGCCCCCACTGCACAAAAACACTGAACATTACAGGATGAATAATTCATAAGCCCCAGAAAGGCAGACCCAGTAGCTCGAAATGTTAATGCTTACATGGCCTTTCATTCTGTATGCTTGCATTGATTTACTGGCAAGCTGCTAAAGACCCTGTCACCGATATCTCTGTTTAAATGACTCGCATGGTGTTGTTGTTACAGCTGCTGTGATTTGCAGCGGTGGCGTGTTTTGAAGCTCACGTTCTCTCCGGATCTTTTTGTCTCTCAGAATCTGGTGAAAGAGAATTTGAAAAACAAACAGCAGAGGGCAGATGCAGAAAAGGCTGACAGCTCTGCTGATGCTGCCAAGGTCGGACCGAAGGTGGAGAGCAAGAAAGCGGGTGAGAGACCCTGCCACTTTTCATGCTCCACATGTAGAGTGAATGGTAAATGCTAATTTGGTTCACATGTAACTTCTTTCTTGCATCTTTTATTCAGAACAACTGATGAAAGCTGAGGAGAAAGGCTCCGGCGCAGTCGCCTGGTCCGTGTACGGTGCCTACATCAAAGCAGCAGGAGGTCCGATAGTCTTCATCATCAATGTCTTCCTCTTCCTCTCCACTACAGGCAGCATAGCCTTCAGTAACTGGTGGCTGAGCTACTGGATCAGGCAGGGCAGCGGGGTGAGTTTGTATCACTATAAAAGACGCCTCTTTTTTAGTGTGTATTCGGCTCCCAAAAGAAAAATAACAACTATGCTCCAGTGAGTTGTGGCAGCCGACTGAGCATTAATCTGAATGTGCATGATTAAAAAAGTAACGGCACCCTGCTAAACTTAATTAAAAACAAGCACGAGCAGTGAAGAAACAGATGTGCAGGAGAGCAGGCGGTGGCTGCTATTGAGAAATGCGCCCTGAATAGCAAACATCATCAAACTGACTGATTTTCATGTACTTTTTGTTTTCTAAAGTGTGCTTTTTTTCTCAGTTTCATTAGAGGCTAAATTTCTGCATGGGGAGAAATTGGATTTTTTTCCCTCTCACTCTTGGTAATTTGTTGCTCCATCTGCCCTCAGAACACATCATTAATCTTGGAGAATGAGACGATGGCGAGTAACAGCATGAGACTCAACCCTCACATTCAGTACTATTCAACTGTTTACGTCGGATCAATGGGGGCTGCTTTGCTGCTGAAGACGATGAGAGGGCTGGTGTTTGTGAAGGTGAGTTTCCACTCAATCACTGATGAACTTTAAAATAATTGTCGTGTTTGAGGCGAATATAAGAAGTAGGGGTCGACCAATTTTTCAGGCAGTTTGAGTAGTTAATGCGACTGATAACCAATATTTGGAACTGACATGTATTTACAATAAAAGTAAAAATCTTTCTTACAATAATTAGAATTTGGAATATAACAATCTCCAACACAAAACTTTGTTTAAATGCCTTTAGCAGATGTTAAATAAAAACTAAAACGCTCAGCATCATATATAGCAAGTTCCCAGCAACTTTTTTTATTTTTTAAGTCAAGTGAAAATTTTAATAAAAATAGCTCCTTGAGGTTTTACAAAGTTAAAGTTCCTCCCATGCTGACACTTTGTTTACACTTTTTAATCAGTTAATTTTACCAGAGATCATTACGATAAAATGCTGATACAGATGATCAGCAAAATCCCAAATATTGGCCAGTCGAATGTGACTGGAGTCCACACCCCTGGTTGATATATTAGTGTTGTACAGTTAAGCAGTGCTCCTCTTTAATTGTCTGCATTGTCATTTGTTCATGCTCTCATGGCTCCAGTACTATAATTGAAAATGCCTGTGGGCCAAATCCATTTATCTGTCCACCGCTGTCTCTCACAGCTTTACAACCACCACGTGTGTGTTTGTGTGAGAGAGACAAAGAGGCAGAGAGAAAGGAAGGATGTGCGTGCGTGTATGCCAGTGCCCCTTCGGGTGTGCATCCTCTTTTTCATGCTAACCCAACCTGACATTGCATCGCAGAGGTTAGGTCCCCACGTTAATGTGTGCCACTTGAAATTGCTAATTTTTCAAAGATGGCTAATCTTTTTTTACCCCTAGCTGTGATGAGATCTTTGGGAGTGTTGAATATTCCATTAATAGAATTAATTTGTTCTCTGCTGCCACATGTAATTTCTGTCCTATTGGTGAAATGTCTCTTGCTCATTAGGTCACGACCTTTATGTCAGCCTCCCAGAAACTCATTATAAATGAAGATTTGACAGCTTGCCTTGTGCGAGGGGGAAAAATAACTTCCCACTCACCACTGTGCACATGTTTAGCATATGGTGAAGTAGTATTTGTAACTCTGCAGGCAACATGAGTGCCACTGTATTTATCCGTTGTGTGTTTGTGGCTGAGCGCATTGACAGACGATTTCCTTCTAACCATCTGTTTATCCGAGCCGTGATTCTTTCCGTATGTTTCTTAAAGTTGTTTGTTTCCATGTGTCAGGTCTCATGTTCAAACACGGCTGTTGTTTGTGTTGACAGTGCACCGTGAAGGCTGCCTCCGTGCTCCACGACAAGCTGTTCCGCCGGCTCCTGCTCAGCCCCATGCACTTTTTTGATACGACGCCTCTGGGTCGTATCCTGACCCGCTTCTCCAGAGACATGGATGAGGGTGAGACTTGATTTGTCTTGACTGTGAACCTTTTCCCCAAGAGAGCTCTCAGTCACTGAAGTCTCCCTGGTTGACAAGGTGTACTGCCAAGACACAGTGTGGTTTCACATGGAGTATTTTGCTTAGTGAGTGACTTCATGTCATGCACTTCACTGGTGTCTTTACTTGACATGTTGATTTAACAGGTTGCTGTTTTTTTTTTTTTTTAGATGGTTGTTTTTGTTTCAAAGTATATTTTTGTGTCTCTTTTTAGCTTTTGTGAAAAGACAAACACTAAAAGACACTTCGGGGGACACAAAGGGAAAGTTTTCTTCACACGTAGAAATACATTCACTCAGCGCATCTGATACATAAAATTTCTTCTCTCCAAAGTTGATGTACGTCTCACCATGCAAGCTGAGATGCTGCTACAGAACCTGACCCTGGTGCTGTTTTGCTTGGGAATGGTTAGCATTGTCTTCCCGTGGTTCCTGATCTCCATCCTACCCCTGGGAGCCTTTCTCATGATCGTCAATCGTGTCTCCAGGTCAGTCTCTTACCACCTCTATTGTTATCATTGTCATTGAGCCTGATATTCAAACACAGTGTTTTCACATTACATTTTATTTTCATGCGAGAAATCTGAGCAAAGCAGCAGGTGATTATAAACCAGCAAGTGTTCACGCTCACACTGAAAGACTTTGAAAAGAATTTCAAAAGACTGAAGTCTGACACCCACTCAAAGACTATGTAAGCTTTTAGTCAAACACTACAAGATTTTTGCATTTTTTGCAAGTACAGGGGATCTTGCAAGGTCATCTTTTGCAAAACCACAACAAGATTCCTTTTGCAGTTATTTCCAGTCCTGCTCCTGCTCCTAAAATATTACGCCAAACTCCCTTTAAAAAATATGTCACATTAATAATTCCTTACATGTCTGCAAAAACATATATCTCAAAAAACACAAGATGAAAGTCGACGGTATTCTATTCAATATAATTTATAAAATTAACAGTATTTTCATACAAACTTTACATTTTGGATTTTGTCACCTTAGCATGCTGCCAGCCTCTGTGGGTTAATTGTGCTACTTTAATGGGAGGAGACTGTGAAAATGAGAGGCAGACAGTTTCAAATATTCTAAAAAAAAATTCTCAGTGTTTGTTATAAGGCTGACGTTACTGTTAGAGGGAACTCGTTATTTAAAGCTGCATTATTTCATCTTTGGCCACTAGGGGCAGAAAAACATCCAAATACGCAGACAGATACACACTGGCTCATAAAATCAAAAGGGCTGAATAACAGTAAACAATTGCCAGCAGAGCGACTTTTTCATTTGTTTGGACTCATGTTCTGGTCTCTGTAAACAATCAAATAAATATTTAACACAGTTTACTTGTTTACCCAGTCCTGAGGCAAATATTGGGTTGGTTTAGGGTGGTTTTTGCACAGTGGGTTTATCATTGTATTTGTCTACTGACAAACTTCTGCTGCAGAAGGGTTTGATGAGACTGAATCAAACAAAAAATGTTTTTGCTGAAAAACAGTAAGCAACAGGATAAAAGTCTCTGTAGATCCACAAAAGTCAGTTATTATTCTCTTCAAATATTCTCTCTGATTTTAGCCATGCAAACAACCAGGGCTGAGCAATATAACGATGCATAACTTGATATCGTAGAAATGTGTCCACAGGTAGAGATTTGGCAAAACTATTTGATGAGGCCATTTTTTTATGTGTATTGAAGTTCCAGATAAAAGAAGAAAATAATCAAGGCGCCTAGGAGCCTGCCCGGTAGAGTGGGCTCCCCATATACAGGGGCTGTGTCCTCGCCGCAGTGGCTGCAGGTTTGATTCCAACCTGTGTCAATTCACCTTTATTTATAAAACCCATTATCACAAATCACAATTTGCCTCAGAGGGCTTTACAGCATATGACAGCTCAAACAAAAACAAACAAATCTGCCCATTAAAATTAACTTTCTGTATCTTGTTAAAGTATCTATGTATCGCTATATATATTTTATTGTACAAACAACAGCATGCATGGCATTACAACCCATAGTGATCATGAATTAGGTTTCCTAATCAGTAACTTTTACTGGAGGGCACTCAAGGTGCTAATCTTTATCTGCAAGCTTGTGGAGTGTTATCAGCCATTGATTTAATTTTTCACAGCTTCTGTTCTGTGGTAAATGTTGCAGGAGTGCCCTGGATGATCTGATGACTCTGCTTTAGTCATTATTTATAGTTTTGCCACAATTGTGCAATAAAGATGAATCCACTGAGGGGAACAACAGCTAGCTGGTATCTTGGGAAATAACCACCGTATCTTTTTATTTCCTCTATCTGAGAGATCAAGAAGAACATGACTCAGTGCTGTGGTGTAAATTGAGAAAGCACAAACGCTAAATGCAAGAATATTCCAAATTTCATCTTACATGCAAACAGAACATGTGATTTTTAGCTGTACATTCATAGACTATATAACATAATGGATGTAGCCACTGTGTCGTCACCCATTGGTTTGTGGACTCTTTTTCAGAAGTCTCAAAGTTACTCAAAGCAGCCGAACCCTTACGCTGCAATCACATGGAATTAGGGAGACAGTAGACGGCAAACCGGATATTGTTTTAGTGGACAAAAACAAGGTGGTAAAACTCGATGGGCCTGACAGAGAATCACAGCAATAGTAATGGTAGAGGTTAATGTTCAAAGTCATAATCATTTTATTCTATTCCATTCTTTGTAAAAATAACCTCCAAAAAACAGCATCATTATCACAACTTAATGTGATGCATGCTTTGTTTTACCATCCTGCCTCCGTTTGTTTTTCCCGTGCCACCTCAAAGCTGTTGTCTGTCTTATGTCATATGTGTAGCTTTAAGCTTAAGTAACATTTAAATGGTAGAGTTATATAAACATACTCCACCTGTACAGTTGTCATGAACAGGGAAGTTAGCTGTAGAGACCAAAACCATTTTTTTGTCTCAGGCTGTAAACATGTTTTTCTGCTGTAAATATGCCTGGGCATTCTAACATGGGGGTCTATGGGGACTGCCTTGCTTTTGGAGCCAGTCTCAAGTGGTCATTTGAGGAACTGCAAGTTTTGGCACTGGAGCTTTGGCTTCACTTGTCAACCTCGGAAATTGCCGTCTGTTTTTATGCAGAGGTAATCCCTCTGAATCATCACTCATGACCCACAAAAAGTGTGTGGTGGTGTATTTTTTGCAGAGACTCTGCCCTCTGCCTGGATTTTTTTACTTCTTATTTTCAGTGCATAGGAGGTTAATAGGCCTGTACCACCACCAAGCTCAGGTGAGGTTGCGACTATATAAAAAGGTCACAAACGGGTGCCAGATCGTAAGCGCCAAGGATATGAGAGACAACGGAAACAAAGAAACGCCAGTACAGGGAGGAAAAATGCCAAATGTGAATGAATCTGGAGTTGGCTTTTACTTTTGCTTTTGCTGGCAAGCATGTTTCCAAACAGTAACTGTCAGTCCTGCATAGTGTACCTTTAGTAATGTTGAATAACAATAATAATAATAAGGAATGTAAAATGACGTGTATGCTTTCAAGAAAAAACAGGAAGGAACCAAGGCACTCGTCTTTAGGTAAAAAGTAAAATGCCTTTTATTTCACTGGCAGGTTCTACAGTTAGAGCATGATTAATAACTATAATTTTTTTCGACGCGTTTCGATGCCCGGCCTCAAAAAATATTTTGTGCTTTTACCAGTATCAAGAAGCTCTCCTGTTTGGGACTTTTCATCAAATATATGATTACAGTTAGAAGTCATTGGTCTGCCAACGTTTTCTTTGGAGAAACCTGCTCACAAATCACATATAACTTCCCCGTCCTCTTCTGCTGATATGAACCACTTGATATCTCTTCTCCACATTAATGGGAGTTCTTGACTTCTTTAATCAGATCTGATACCAGTTTGTCTCCTGAGGGATCAATTTAATTATAAAATGTCTTCATATATCTTTTTACAGACACTTGATTTGTAGGCAACACAAGTGGAATTAATGCTGAACTTTGATAGACTATTAAGCACTCAAGTACCAAGAGGAAGACATGATAATCAGCTGTTATTAAAAGGTAGCGATCACTCTTGGCAACACTTTAAAAGAATGAAATACTGTATCATACCAAGTCACGACATCACGGGATATGTATAGATGTTGCATCAAACTCGATCTCCCATTGAAATTACCCACTTCTAAAGCAGCCTTTATTGAATTCTAAATGAAACTGCCCAGGGCATAAACATGTTTGTCTGGATCACAGCCTCGAAGCGAGGAAGTGTCATGTACTCTCGCTCTCTCTTCTGGGCTTTTATGAGAAAACCAAATGATTCATGGGAGACTTGTAATTCACATGCACCATCTATTCTATCCTGGTGTCTAAAAGTAGAGAGACACCCCACCTTCTGTCAATAAACCTCTCTCGCTCACACTGCCCCGTGGACAGCGAGTCTGGTGTCTCTCTGGTTGCTGATTGTTCGGCTGTCTGTCTGCAACGGTGCTCATAATATTGCACATGCATCAGATAGCGCGGAACGACCTGAGCGCTGTCAGGAAAACGGGTGCTGTGTGTCGTAGACAACATGCCTCTCTGTCCACCGTGTCATCATTACCTGTCTGCCACAAAACTGCATCATTAGAGCTGATGCATATTTCCTTCCCTCATTCTTCAGGTGCAATGTCTGTGCTCCTTTTCAAAACAAATAATACGTGCTTCATGGCAGCAGTATCAGTTTGACCAAAAATGTGATGCCTTAGATCTTAAAACCATCCCAGATTACCTTCATAATGGCTTGTACTTCACATTTCATACAGGGTTTTTAAGGACTTGCTGTGGCTCATTGTAGGAGTAAAGTGTTCCTCATGATGTTTTCCAGTTTAGGATCATTTATTTGAAAGGTTAGCTCCTCACATACTGGAGCCAATTTGCACACAATACCCTACAATTTTCATTCAAGTGAGACAAACCTGAGTGGAGGCTTTCCAATTCCACAGTGCTGCAAATTTACCTGATGAGAATTTTTTATTTTTTTAACCAACAGTCATTCAGGGTTACAAAGCAAAACAACCTTAAGTTGCATGGCACTTGCATCTGCCTGTAAATAACAATGAATATTTTAATCTTATTTTTAAGATTTTAACTTTCAATCTCTCATCAAAATATGAATCAAGATATTGACACCGGAAAAAACAACATATTTTTCCTCTTACCTGAAGTGGCATTTATCAGTGTAGATTGTTTTGTTGTGAGGTATTGGCCATAGAGATGTCTGCCTTCTCTCCAGTATAATGGAACTAGATGTCACTCAGCTTGTAGTGCTCAAAGCGCCAAAAAATACATTTGAATAACTCCACAGAATAACGGCAATGTCTCGATCTGGAAATTATGACCTGGTAACTCAAGATAATTTGCAGACCTTGTTGCAGTTTTATGTAGGAACTATTTTCTTTCTCTTGAAATACACCCGCCAGCTGTATCACAGCGCAAACAGAAGCGCGCATCCACTCATGGACTAGAAATTCGTGCTTGTGACAGTGCGAGATGGAAACATTAATAACGTCGTCCTCAGCTGAGCTGTAACATTAGCTAGTTCAGTAGTGCTAGGTATCTGTAGATGCATGATTCCTTTTGCGCAGTGATTCGGTTGGTGGGTGTAGTTCGGTAGAAAGAAATTAGTTCCTCAATGAAACTGCCTACAGCAAGGTCTGTGGATTGTCTGGAGTAACAGGGAGGGGCCATGATTTCTGAAAAGAGACATTGCTGTGGAGTTTTTCAAATGTATTGTTTGGGTCCTTTGAGCACAACAAGCCGAGTGCCATCTAGTTCCAGTATTTTGGAGATAAGGCAGACATCTCAACGGCCGATATCGCCAACACTCGACAACTCACACACCAAAATGATCAAGATTGATAAATTGCACTACAGGTGAATCATTTTAATTAGAAAAAAACAGATATTTTAGAATAACTTATGATAGTATTAAGGTAAAAGTAAAAGATGATATTTCTCTGTTTTCAGGGTTTTGATTCGTGAGCTGAAGCGCCTGGAAAACATCAGCCAATCACCATTCACCTCTCACATCACCAGCAGTCTTCAGGGACTCTCCACCATCCACGCCTATGGAAGAGGGCATGACTTTCTCCAAAGGTGAGTACAATGGTGTCTGCAAGAGACGGAGAGCGTTAAACTTTAATTTAATCTCTTCTCCTTTGCTCCTCAGTGGGTAAATAAACCACACCTCATCCTCATACCAGTAAATGTCCCTCTCAGCCAGCAGGATGGAGTTCTGCTTGCTTTTGCCATAGTAAAAATGGTTTTATATCTTTTTTTTTTCCAGATATCAGGAATTGCTGGACACCAACCAGGCTTCCAACTACCTCTTCAGCTGTGCTATGCGTTGGCTGGCTGTCCGCCTCGACCTCATCAGCATCTCTCTTATCACCGGTGTAGCACTTCTCATTGTCTTCATGCACAATCAGATACCTCCAGCCCATGCAGGCCTCGCCATATCGTACGCAGTGCAGGTTCGTAAACAAACGCATGTGGCAACACAGGATGTATGGAGACACAGCATGAGTAGTCTTAACAGGCTGAAAAGAGGGTAGTTTAAAGCTTGAGACAGGATTAGAAATGTGGCAAAGAAAATCTTTTGTTTCTAAAGGCTGCTATTGAAGTGTGCCTTTATAGAATTATAGCATTTAGCTAAACAGCAGTTCAGAACAGCAGTACTTTTGCAATTAAAAGTCATCATCTCACTTTAAATAACCAGCATGTTATACACACATTCAACCTCATTCTCCTTTTTTGGAGGGGGATGTGTCAAAGTGTTTTATACATAGAAGCAGAAAGTAACTAAGTACATATGCTCAATTACTCGACTTTTTGAGTTTTAAATAACAATTCCAGGCACTTTTTTAACGTCTTGCTAGTGTATCTGGAAACCACCTGTCCTTATAAAAAAAACTAGGTCTGTCACTAAGTTTACAATGTCATTGTCTGAGAATAACTAATAATTAGTGTTGATGCATAGTGAAGTGTGTTGTATTACTATTTCCTAATTTATGGGCTATTTGGGATTTCTGGGGTAATTGTAAAGAAAAACTGAGCATTCAAATACTCAGTTTGAATACACTTTTAATTTGGACACACTTTTATACGTTTACTTGGAAAACCTTTTTTCCATGACTTCCATGACTTTTCCATGGAAAACCTGGAAAAGTCATGGAATTTCCCAATCACATTTTCCAGGTCTGGAAAAGTCATGGAATTAGTAAAAGTCACTGAAAAGTTTTGTAAAAGTCGTGGAAATTTGTAGTGTGCGCAATGAAACTGTAATCTTACAAGAATAACCTTCCACATAAGGTAACATAATGGTGAATTTATTTTCAGGAGCTGATGATGTAACGTAGCTCTGTTGTGCCAACCTTCTTTTTTTTTTAGTTTGAATCTGATTAAAAAATGATGGGCAAGTGGGACAAGAAAAAAAATGTTGTAGGTCCTTGAAAAGTCATGCAAAAGTTTTTAAGTTCTGTCCATGAAAATGTGTGGGAACCCTATTACTTGTATATCCACACTGTGGTATTGCTACTTCTACTTAAAGATCTGTTACTTTTTCCAGCACTGTGTGTACATGCAAGTGTTTGTCTAGTCTTCGAGGAATGTTTGTTTTCTCATAGTTAAACTATCTGATGTTTGGTTTTATTATTTTTTAAAGGCTCAATGATTTATTACATGTCATATTCAGCATGACAGCTACAGCAGAGCATTGTAAAGGAGCCGTATCAGCAGATCTGTTTATTAGGCTGGAAATGTTGTGATTGTTTTACAGCTTGTTTGTTGAGAGGGAGCAGCACATGTTAATGCCATGTGTTTCATAGTAACCATTAACCTTCAACCTCTCTCTGCTTTTCTTTCACCTCCAGCTGACCGGCTTGTTTCAGTTCACCGTGCGGCTGCTCACAGAGACTGAGGCTCGGTTCACATCAGTTGAGAGGATCAATCATTATATAAAGGTAAGAGCATTGATTAGCACAGTGGGGACAGAGGATTACGTGGCACATTGTACATGATCACATAACCCAGGACGCCATTTAGAATCACACCATGAGACGCAAAACAGAATAACAGAGCAGTTGAATTTAATACAGTTTGCACGTCCAGATGTGTATGTGTGTGTGTCTGTCTGTTTTTGTGTGTGCATGTGATTGTATGTATATTTGTGATAAACTCAGCGGGAAGCAGATAGAAACTCAGTGTGAGGTCTTAACACACTCTGGAGGACATGACAGAGCTTGTTTCACACAACACACATCAAACTGCACAGATACGAATATCAACTTTTTTTTTGCTTTTTCTGTCTCAAGTGCGAAGAAAAGCTCATAGAGAGAAAATCACTGCACATCAGTGAGGGAGCTTGCACCTCCACAGAGATTTAGAGATTAATACCAGATACCATCTCTGCTCCTTAACTCAGAGTCTCGAGAGTGAAGCGCCTCGACAAAGTCCTGAGGCAGCCGCTCCTGCCCCCTCCTGGCCTCAGCGGGGAAACATCACCTTCCAGGATGTTGAGATGCGTTATCGTGATGATCTGCCGCTCGTGCTTAAAAATCTGTCCTTTAACATCCTGCCTGAAGAGACCATCGGCATTGTGGGACGCACAGGATCAGGTATGTGTGACCCTTTTTGCTCCCCCTGCCCGCAGCATTTTCAGCCTGTTTCTACATCTGTCTTTCCACAAATACACACATTTCTTCATGCAGTATCATTTATGTCTGTACATGTTTGCAGGAAAGTCCTCTCTGGGTGTCGCTCTGTTCAGACTTGTGGAGCTGACCGGAGGCTCGATTATTATTGACGGAATCAATATTGCACAGATTGGTCTGGATGACCTACGGAGCAAGCTAGCCATCATTCCTCAAGAGCCGGTGCTCTTCATCGGGACAGTCAGGTAATCCAATTGATAGGTACTTGTATTAAGGAGGTTTGTAAGTTAGACAAGGCAAATGTATTACTATAGCACATTTCATACCCAAAGGCAATTCTGAGTGCTTTTCAGATAAGTCAAAGATCATTGTAGCCCAATCACATGGCTTGCCTCAAAGGACTGTTTGTAATTTGTAATTTCAGTTCAATTTCAATTTGATCTATTAAGTCCACTATCACAAATCCCTTATGCATTACTGCTATACAAAATTCAAATAGCAGTGCAGAAGAAACCAATATGAAACACCTACCCTTGAAACATTAATGTGCTCTGAGAGGAATAATTCATGCCCTAAATGATCATTTGTATATTAGTTACCCTGTCTTGTGTTAGATGAGGGAGGAAAACCACAGTGAACGAAGAATCCAAAAACGAAGAGAGAAAATGGATTGGAGAACAGCAAAACTACATCAAAACATCCGTTTACAAACTCTCATACAACTCATGCAGTATAATCCAAGTCTCATTTGTCCAGTCGTATGCTCAGTATGTGCTAAGCACATGTTCGCTAAAACTTCACTATTTAAAACATTTGGGCATAAAAACTCTTGTGCATGGATGCAATAATAATTTTATAATAAATTCAGAGGTAGTCTGTGATCTCAATCTCGTACAAATCTGCCATGTCCATAATTTGTCTAGTAGAAATTCCACCATCAATTTATCAAAAAATGTTAGCCATTGTTGGATTCGTTGTTTACCATGGTGGCATACATGAAAAACAAACTTTCCTTTCTGAAATCAGTCTAACATGGGTTGAGTAACTAAGATACAAATGATCATTTTCACGGTTAGGTATTCCTTTAAATATCTGCTCTGATGAAAAAATCCCTGTCTGTCTAATGGTGCAACAGTGTGGTCAACATCAGTCACACTTCCTTCCCATATAGTTGGATTCCTCCTGCTGCAAACAGCCATTTGCCTTCAGTCAGCCTGCCTTTTTTAAAACTCCAATATTTGTATTTTTACATCAAAACTGTGGAGAATATATTCTATGTCTCTGTTTGAGATTCAGTATGTATCCATATCCCACTGTTTGCTTGAAAATGGTTTTCTTAAGATATTTGGTTTATACCAGATACTGTTTGCTGTTTGTAGGCCCAGCAGTCATGTGTTATTATATAGACTATTAGTTTGAATGTAAAGCCACACCACAGGGAAATCATAACAGAAGCAAAAACGGTGCCAGGCAGTCAGAAATAAAAGAACAGACATCTAACAGCCAAAGTCAGGGACCTTATGAAAAAAACAGGACTTGGAAAAACTGATTCATACTTTCATGTGAAGCAAAATTGATTACTGCAGTGGACTTCAGACAGGACTTCCTAAAAAAAAAACCACGAGGGACCTAAAACTAATTCAGCTGAGTTCTGACCAAAATCAAAATGACGACCTACATCATCCCATTTCTTAAGTCACTGCACTAGTTGCCAGTTAACCACAAAATCGACTGTATCGTCTTAATAATTTATAAATCTCTATATGGAGCTGGCCATAAATATATGAGTAACGTTCGAGCAATACAGCACTGCAAGACCTCTCAGATCACTCAGGAGTGAACTACTAGTGGTGCCCAAAATTTAACAAGGAGAGGCAGGTTTGGGTCATCACGCAGCACAGCGGTGGAACTGGTGTCCTAATGCTTTTTTGAATGCCCCAACCATTGCAGTTTTCAAATTCAAACTGAAAACCTCATTATAGAGTTCCCCAGTAATGAGTCCTAAAAGGCAGAAATGTGTTAGCATTTCAGCACCTCTGGTTCCCTTGTCTGGGTTTTTTGAATGATTTTGTGGTCAGAAGCCCAAAATAAGGTCTGTGATTAACAGAAACTTATGGTTTGTTCTACAAAATATAATAGGTCCGTAAATACCTCACTGGCAAAAAGGGAGGTTGCGAACAACTGGTGAAAAGCAGCAGCAAACACGCTTTACAGCCTTGTTGTGGAGGCGATGACTTTTCACTTCTGGCGATCACATTAAGAAATCAAAAATCCTAAAAGTGGTGTCATTTGTAAATATTATCTTTCTAACAAAACAAGCATCATGAACATTAGTTGGCCACAGAGCTTATTTTCTGCAATAATCCAAAGTCCAATGGAAAAATCCCGTGAGCTGTTGGATGAGGGAAGTTGCTTTATTGATGCTGATTACCTTTGACTCTGGTAAAATCTGACTCTTGTCAGCTGAGGAGTACAAGTGTAGTATCGGCGGTATACTGTACTGTACCTACTGTACCTCTTTGTCACATTATTGTCATAATGTTTAATCCAGTTGATGACGGTCGCTGTCTTTTTTTCTAATAGGACCAATTTGGACCCCTGGGATCAATACTCTGATTCACAAATATGGGAGGCTCTTGAGAAGACGCATATTAAAGAGATGGTAAGTAACAAGATGTTTAAGCGCTGTCAGATTATGCCAAATGATGCATTACTTGAGCAGAATTAGTTCCTAACATTCGCTCTCATTCTGCACCCTTTGACTGTCCTCAGGTCAGCCAGCTGCCTCATTCGCTCCACTCAGAGGTGACCGAGAACGGGGAGAACTTCTCGGTGGGAGAACGACAGCTGCTCTGTGTGGCCAGAGCTCTGCTGCGCAACAGCAAGGTGCAGATTGTATAATACTGCTACTTCACATTTACATATGAAATGCTGTTTAACACTGGCGATGATGATAGCAACTCAAGTTAGAGATATTTCTCTGTTTTATAATGAGAAAACAACACATCACACATTACATCACAGAGTTGTCAGGGTGTGTGTGTGTGTCCCTGTATGAGATCACACCGCCACTCAGTGGTGTGCATCAGAACTGCATCTCATAAACACTGGCGGATAAAGTTTCTAAAAGCCATACTTGGTACGCACTTTTAAAGATTTTTTTTACCAGAAAATGACTTTAGTAGAAGTTATAGTCTTGAAGTATTTGATGTTTACTGTACTGAAGTATCGAAAGTAATTTTATGTATATCTTACAGGGTTTCTGCGGATCGTTAATAATTTGTCGAGAGGCATTGAATTCATCTATCTAAAAATAAGGCCTTAATTGGTACGGAAATGTCTGACATGAATCTTTCAAAAGTCTTAAAAATGATAAGACATGCAAAGCAGTATTTTTTTTTTCTAACGTCGCATCGTAAAATCTCAAAATAAGACGTATGTTTTTAGAAAGAAAAAAAAGCGTCTCGCATTAACATCATCCAAAAGTCGGGTTTTATTTTACAATAACTATTTGGGCAAATTCTCCTTAAACTAAATTAATTTATGTAAATTTATGGGGGGAGGGGTCTTTCAATTTTGGTTATTTTAAATTTGGTTTAAATTTCAATTCAAGTGGCATAAATAAGTCTTTAAAAGTCTTAATTCCCTCTTGTTCTAAGCTTTATGAACCCTGTTCTTTGTAACATGTACACCACATTAAAATGGAGTGTACATTACACTTGAAGAGAAACTGGGTCTTTTTTAACAAGTTTGACAGAACAAAATCCAGTTTTTCTCTTCACTCTCATTCCTTCATTTGTCCAGTATGTTGTGTTATTTTTCTAATGTTGTGTTAATTTTATTGTATAATTATATACTTAATACAACAAAAGCCCAAAAGCATTTCTTAGTGTGAAATTTCTATTCTCCTTTTGACGTTTCTGTTTTGTCCTCTTGTTCTTTCTTCAACGTTTGTTTTTTTCCCCCAAGATTCTTATATTGGATGAGGCAACAGCAGCCATCGACACTGAGACAGATCGTCTCATCCAGGAGACCATTCGCTGTGCATTTGGCAGCTGCACCACCCTCATCATTGCCCATCGTCTCAACACAGTGATGAGCTGCAGCAGGGTCATGGTCCTGGACAACGGCCAGGTGTGTATAAAGTCAACATGACTGATTGCATGATTGGACTGTCCAGCCTGGTGGTTGAAACTCATTCCCAAGTTGAAACACTCCTGATGTACTTTGTGAATTTCTCCCTTTGAAGTGATTGATTGGATGAGGCAGCGTGCATTTTGACTTTGGTGGTGTTGTGTTCAAGTTGACATTTGATGCAACATGAAATGCACACAGATCATCACCAGCTTTAGAGACACTCCTGTTAATAAGCAGTAAACCTGTCTATCTGAGAATGCATCAGTGTGATGCAGTGTGTGAGTTCAAAGTGAAACATGACAGATGCATCAGGAAAGACAAGAGTTTCTACAGCAGTTACTACACAGACATACTGAAGTTTAATTAATTTATGGTTATTAGATAGCCTAAATGGTCTTAATACTCGTTACAGATTGCATTAAAGAAGTATTTCACTGCCAGAAAGATGGTCTTTTGAAAAAAGTAGGCTGTCAGTGCAGTAGAGAGATGCAAATGCTTGACCAGAGAAAACAGAGAAAAAGGTCTGTGGTATTCACTCTTGCTCAAGAGGTAGAAAACCTACAACTACCAGCATGCACTGCACCACACCGCAGCAATAAACGCTCCTGCTGGTAACTAAAAATCTCACATTACAGGCAAACAGTGCACTAAAATATGTTTCTGAAAACATTTAGTAAGTTATAAGTATATATAAGTTTATCGTAGTTTACTTATGGCGCTTTTCCACTACATGCTACCGGCTCTACTCTACCCTACTGCTTTGACTACTGCCAGTTTCACTGAAAAAAACACAAAAAAACGATTGGCAAGAACCCAACCCAATTCAAGCCGGGGAAAATACTGAGAAATTACAACCTGAACTGAACCAGTTGGGTTGGACCCAACCAGGCTCAGGCAAAGAATCAAAGCCCTAATTTTCACACCCTGCCCACACTGACATGACACAAAGCTGGTTGAAAATTGGCAAAGTATCCCTTTAAGTAGCACACATTGGGCTCTGATGGTTGGTAGCTTAATAACCATCTAACCATGACAACTTAGCTTTCATTTCAAACTTTTAATGTGTTGTGTATCATCTTAGATCTTGACTGTCTGTACTGTAAGCGTCTTTGAGTATTGTGAAAAGCGCTCTATGAATAAAATATATCATTATTTTATTATAAGATATCCAATAGCAGAAAAAACGTTTATCGGTTCAGCCACATCAACATTTGAGCATAAAGTACCTTTAGTGATCGATTGGCAATTGTTACAGTAACTTCACTTCATTCAAAGCGTAACAAAGCTGCCCAAGGTCAATATTTTCCAGAATTCCTTTTATATGCTGGAAATAACCAGGGCTGCCGTGTTCTCAGAGAAAATAATATGCCTTTATTTTTTATCTCTCTGCACAAGTTTATGGAATGAGCACGGTGAACCTCTGATTTAATATGCTGGTACTGATCACGCTTTTATCCTTTTCATTCTCACAGATTTTGGAGTTTGACAGTCCCGCTGCTTTGCTGGCAGACGAAAAGTCAAGATTCAGAGCCATGATAGAAGCAGCCGAAAACCAAAGCAGATGAAAGACTCCGGAGCTGAACTTTGGATGTGAGCCCTGATGCCACAAAATATTCAGTGGACGACCTGAAATGCACAAAAAAACACAATTAATTCAGTCCTGCCATGGTGTGAAAGTGATGTTAAAAAATACAGTGGCTCCTGCGATGACTGCTCCGTGTAACAGTGTGTGTTTATTTACAAACCAAAGATCCAGGGACCATGTTTCTGAGAGTCCCGTTAAATCTCACTATGCAAAGAAAGGTGTTAACGGCCTCCTGCTCTTTGCAGAGTTATTTCCGGGAGGCCAAATAATTGACTGCAAGTAAAACAGAGCGACAACTTTGACAATAGCACTTTATAACCCATGTGGACGCATGCAAGGACATGTGGTGCTGTCTTTTCCTCTGGGGGTCAGCTGATCAGTGAGACTCCAAATTAGTTTTAGTCATTTTATTTCCATAACTTAAACCTCGCTGTGCAGGCATTCACTGTTAAGAATGTATTAGTTTTGATTATTTAATACAGTATTTCTTTTCTTTTTTCTTAAATCACCTATTAACCATTCCTATTAGGCACTATCTAAAATGTGCTAAAATGTTTCACTGGTTTATTTTTGTTTTATGCATCTAGTTCTGAATTATAATGCAGTCATGTCAGTAAATTATTGCAGATATGATATGTGCCTAGAACTGTAAACATTTCAGGTCATATAATGGAGTTAGCCATGCAAGCATGCTTGTTTTTAGACTGCATGCAAGTACTGTGTTTTTGGTATGAGCCGAAGTTTTCCTACATCCAAATGCTGGAGTTTAAAATCTGCACATTTTACACCGATGGTAATGTTTTATCAGCAAGATAATTGAACAAATTATGCTATGCAGTTGCTGTTAATGTTACAAACTATGGTACAGTGTGTAATGTGCATCAAAGCTGATACTGGGGATTGTAAACTTCTGCCTTATAATCAAGTATATGCTGAACAATCATGAAGAGTGCAATATCTTTCTATTGCATTGATGCATTTTCAAGATTGCCTTTGTACACTTGAGATTGTAGTCTTTTTTAAATGTTTGATTTTTGTTATTAAGGTTCTTGTTTTTCAATAAAACATATTTTTTATATATGCTGATGTCCAAATGTCTGAGCTGTTTTACGTGTTTAACGGGGAAAGAGGAGTATTCTGTGACTCAAGGCCCTACCTGCTTTTCCTATGATTATTTTAATGATTTTCATTTATTAAGTGTAAACCTTTTTGCATGATTACTTCTACCTTTAATACATAACTGCATTTCCCTAAAATCACAAGTACTTAAGACCTTTTTGTGGTGTCATCATTCCAGTTTTGGCCATTTTTTAAATGTATTTATATTGTTTATTTAATAGGGACTATGCAAAATAACAGTACTTCTTCAGCCTGTTACAAACAAGCTGAAGTAGCTGATGTGTCACATATAGAGGTTATAGCTATTGCTAGTCTCCAGCTCCTGTCCATCGTTAGGCTTTTAATAAAGAAAAAGAAAAAAAAATAGAGAAGATATCAAGGTTACACACAATAACAGTAATGATAATTACTAATGATGGTAAATATTTACCTCAAAATTACATAGAATTACAACATACAGTTGCAGTAAAAAAAAAAAAAAATACAAATACGAATGTTGCAAACACAACACTCAACTAAAATACATTATAAAATGGTTAAAAATGCTCACATCTCTGATTTAGCTTCAGCCAACCTTTAACACTTTTGTTAAAAATCTTAATATCTTGTGTTAATTTTATTTCAGCTGCACCAGAGTCCTTGCACTCGGCACAAAACCTGCCCTTATATAGTGTTCAGGGGGCGTAACTATGCTATTAGGTGATTTATGATCAAGTGGGATTCATTACTGAGCACACCTGGTTAACAGCAGTTTTGGATTTGGAGTTCTCTTGTATTTTCTCTTACCAGGAAATTAAGAGAAAGTATAAAAGAAATTTAAGAAAATGTTACTGCCTGAGGTCCATTGTTGCTTTAATTTACTGCACACACACACCTGTTCCACAGCTGACAACATGCTATTATCAGCCCATTTTGTTCACTGTGTGGAAACTGGTCAGCAAACAACATAAATTCCTTAACAGGGTAGTAAAATAGTTGGAATTCTTGCAGCTGCACAGGAGTGAAAGGGGACACTTATTCATTAATTTTTTACCAAAACTTGAGGAATTGCACAACACAGAAATTACACTGTGTGCGTGAGATAAACAACTGCGTTCACATACAACTGGACTCAGTCGATACTTGTCCTCACCAGACCCCCCACCTATATTAGTATTACAGTCAGCACCTCGGAGCCTTTTGTGTTTCTTTTCCAGGCTTCAGCTCTTTGATCTTTTATGCTACACTACATGATGTAACCTTATCTTCTGAGCAGATACCTGCTATCTATTCTGTATGGTCAAGCATGTGTGTGTGTACAGTATGTTTGTGTGGGTTGGTGAGAAAAATGTCTAGTATGTGCTTGACAAATAGTTGTTTTTTGCTGCTTATTTGTCTGTTGCCTAGGTTTTTTTTTTACATCCTGTGGACATGTTCTTCCATCTTAGAGTCTGAATTTTAATAAATATTATATTATTGAATAAATATTTATTTAGGAATATGCACCAGACTAAAATACTGTGGCTACTAAAACAAAATGTTGACACACTGAACCTTTTAAAACCAGCTCCACAAGAACAGGAAATAAAGCAGGACCCGCTTTAAGATCGGTGTCATTTAAGATAATTTTGTAGGTTTTTGTCTATTGCATTTTTTCAGATAAATTTGCACAAACCTGCTGATACTCAAAAAGCCTGGAGCCTGCCCCTGGGACACGAGGGTAACTGGTTACTCCTGCCTTCCCTCTACGGTGCACATTGAAAATAAACCCAGAGCAAAGTCTAACGCTTGCACAACGATGTGTCGTTACTGTGTCTATAGACTTGAATAAGTTTAAAAAGGATTTTGAGCTCAAGTTTGCAAATGAGTAGAAAAGTTTCAGAGTAATAAAAACACACATATATTATATATGAAAATGTGGCCCTGCTTTTGAGGTTCAGAATTTTTACTAGTAACATGGCAGGGTGGCAAATTTAGTGTTGAGCTGCTTTGAATTTGTGGCCACATGTTTACAAAAGTTGTTTTAGTGTAAACTCACTGCATTTTCTTAATTTTTTCTCTTGAGTTTTTATTTTATTTACATCAACAACAATACAATATAAACCTTTTTCCCCCCAGTAATTTTCTCTTTCTTCACTGACTGTAAGAAGAATAAGAATAAGAATAGAACAAAGCAAAGTAGAAGCAAGAAGGGTTTCTTGCTGTGGCAATAAAACTATGGAGGGCAAAAAATAATGCTGAAATGCTGAACTGGGGCCAGACAACAATAAAGGAAGAATTAAACAAGAGATCAGAGGCAAAAACATATTACAAGGAACCGAGAGAAATACAGATAAAAACTATATATATATATATATAAAAAATAACAAAAAAAAACTACTACTACTAACTAGGATCAAGACAGAACAAAATGATAAATTAGAAAACAAATTAACGTAGACCACATCACATATAAGCAAGTCTGAAGAAAATAATCATACGAAA
The DNA here is from genome assembly GCF_026936395.1 of Plectropomus leopardus. Lineage (NCBI taxonomy): Eukaryota > Metazoa > Chordata > Actinopteri > Perciformes > Serranidae > Plectropomus > Plectropomus leopardus. The sequence goes on from NC_142183.1 coordinate 12,436,044, forward strand.
AAGATATTGCATTGTTGTTGATGTAAACATTTTTTTTTTAATCAAGGAAAAAATACGAAGTTTTTTTCCTGTATATATTATAATTTTTTGTTTGTTTGTTGCAAAGGTGTAACATCACAATAAGGTAGATATTCACCCACAGGCTTTGAAAAACATTTAAACCATTTCACAAAATCTTTCGTGATACCTCTAATCATTCTAGTGTATGTGTATGTGTTTATGCTATTGCCTATTATTTTTGGGGTTTAAAAAAAAACTGGTACAAAAAGGTTTTTATCCCCCTTGAGCTTTATTTTGAAGTTCGGGGGTTAAAGCCTCGCCGGAAGTGTGTGTGGCTGTTGCAGCTCGCGCTGCTGGGAGGAGGAGGAAAGCTCAGGCTGTGATGCCGCTGGATGATGGCTGCTTTCGGGATCTTAAGTTACGAACACCGGCCATTAAAGCGGCCTCGACTCGGCCCTCCAGACGTTTATCCTCAAGATCCAAAGCAGAAAGAGGTGAGATTTTACGATGTGAAATCTGAAAGTCCGGGAATAATGTTTTGTGGAGGAAAAATGTCAGCTAAGAAGCTGCTCGAGCTAACACTAGCTAGCCTGTTTAGCAAGCCCTCTAGACGATTTGGGCCTAGCAATAACAATGAACAGCACCTAGTTGTCAGTTTGTTAGCTAGCTCGGCAGCTTACTTGGAAAACAACCGGTTCGTTGGACACTGGAGTTTGCAAAAATAGCTTGTTGGCTTGCGTAGGCTAACCACTTTGATATAAACTGGAGCTTAGCTTTTGCTTTCTGATGGAAAACAATTAGCTTTTTGGATTGTGCGCGACTGGTAATTGTTTGTTAGCTTGATGTTTTGATCCAATGAGATAGCTAAACCTGCACAGCTAACCCTTATGATCTGAAGCTGAACCTTAATTTCAGATAAATGATCTGTGCTCGTTTATGAGATTGGAGTTTGGCCTAGCAGGGCTGAGCTGCAGGCTCCTGATCTATTATTAACCTAAGATAATCTGTTGATGTAGATGGAAGACTGACTGCTTTACCTCCGTGTCAGCGCTGCTGCAAATATCTCAATAATGACTTAAGTACACATCATTATGTTAAATTTTCTGCTGTCAGCAAGCCAAATCACATGCATGTGCTAATTTTCTCAAATTACAACTGGCTGAAGGGATCATAAATTTATGTTACAACCCCAATTCCAAAAAAAAAAATGGGACGCTTCATAAAACGTAAATAAAACAGAATGCAATGATTTGCAAATTTGTTTTGATCTGTATTCAATCAAATACAGTTCAAAAAGCCAGCACGTGCGATGGTATAGAGGTGAGTTATTTCCCATGCTATCATGCAGGGATGTCCAAACTTTTTTAATAGGAGTCAGATTGGATAATGTGTGAATACCTGGGGGCCAGTGGCTTCTGGCAGGCATCATATGGGTAATATATACAGATCACATACAAAGGACTCAAACACAGAGGTGAAAAAGTGTTCAACTTTCCACTGCTCCTTTATTTCGACTTCATGCTTTTTTGCCGTGGCCATGTCTGCTACTTTGCATGAAATATCTGGTTTTTAGCTTGTTTACCATCTGTTTATGCAAACATGTTAGTTTCTACTTGGAGCATGGCTACAAACTGTGTGATTATCCTGCCATTAGGTGAGTGAAATTACGAGCCTGTGATCTTGCTTGATTATCCAATATTGTGTTAATCATATACTATATTTTGAAAGACAAGCTGAGGGCCACAATTAGTCCCTGGGCTAGACTTTGGACATGACTGGCATAATGGGCACCATCAATGCTGGCAGGTACATACAGGTTTTGGAGCAACATTCAATGCCATCTAGTTGATACCTTTTTCCAGCAACACAATGCAGACCCTTATTCTGCATGTTACAACATCTGGCTTCATATTAAAAGTGTGCAGGTACTAGACCGGCCTGCCCCCAGTCCAGACCTGTTTCCTATTGAAAATTAGTGGCGCATTATGAAGCACAGTATGAAGCAATGGAGACCCTTAACTGTTGAGGAACTGAAGTCACATTTCAGGCAAGAATGGGAAAGAATTTCACTTTCCAAACTTCAACAATTTGTGTCCTCAGTTCCCAAATGCTAAATAAGTGTTGTTAAAAGAAAAGGTCGTGTAAATTAGAGGTAAACTTGCCCCCGCCCCAGTTTTTTTGGAACAAGTTGTAGGTGTCAAATCTAGAACAAGTGTACAAGTGTACAAGTGTAATACACTTTAGGAATTGAACATTAGATATCTTGTCTTTGGGCTGTATTTAATTAAAAAAGGTCAAAGTATTTGTAAATCATTGCATTCTGTTTTGTTTACATTTTACACAGCATCCCAACTTTTTTGAACTTGGAATGTAATATTGTAAATCAGCACTTTGCATGTGCGTATGTTTTTTTTTTTAATTTTATGTACATATGCACTGAAATGTTTGTTCTTTTTAGGATGAGTTGACTGCACTAAATGTGAAACAAGGATTTAATAACCAACCAGCTGTGTCAGGTGATGAACATGGCAGTGCCAAAAATGTCAACTTCAACCCTTCAAAGGTAAGGACTCAAGTTCTACCTTGCATGCCTGTTGTTGTATATTTTGTATGCGATTGATTTGGCCGTCATACATGTTTCCCTCCATGCTTTACAGATCAGTTCAAACTTCAGCAGCATCATTGCAGAGAAGCTGCGATACAACACGTTTCCAGACACAGGGAAACGTAAGCCGCAGGTCAACCAGAAGGATAATTTCTGGCTTGTCACAGCGAGGTCACAGAGCTCCATCAATAATTGGTTCACGGATTTAGCGGGGACTAAACCTTTGACACAGCTGGCTAAAAAGGTAAGACCCTTGTGTGAGTCTATTAAAGCCGTCTTTGCTGGATGAGGTTTTGTTTATGTTGGCAGTGTAATTGTTGTAGAAGTCATCTACTTTGTACTACACTGGCCTCACCCTCTGGCTGGTTAAGTAATGCAATTCTCTGCAGATTAATCTCCTCTATATGTTTTTTTTTTCATTGTTAGTATTATAATTTTTATTGTTTTCATGTTTACTTCTGCTGATTTCCGCTATTTTCATACTTACATTTGCAAAGGACGGGTATAAAAGTTTTAAGCTGTTGTTCAGTCATGTCCACAAGAAAGGAAATGACATCTTCCCAAAATTTAAGAACTTAACTTTGCTCAAGTACTTACATAAAAAAAGGTTTTTGTTATTACAGCTATATGATTAACAGTATATTGCTTGCACAAGTCTTCAGTCATTTTCCCACCCACACTGACCAGTACTGATAAGATACAAATTTTTATTGTCTAGTCTGACAAATATGAATAAAAATAGACTTTTAAGTTTTGTCTCTCATGAGGTGACCGTTAAAATAAGATTTATTTCATGATAACACACTTGCATGTTTAACATTTGCATGCTGAATACACTGCTACATGTTACCACTCCTAACTGTTGCTACAGTAAATATGCAATTATGAACCAAAACAATAAAACCACTGGCTGGTCAAGTAAATAACATTGATAATGCGCCGCCCACCCAAATACCATTGCAGGACAAGCACAACCCGTCATGGCAACGACGCTTTCCAACGGTCATTACAACCCCACAGGGCTGCTAGTGTTGCTGTACTTGGGTTTTTTAAGATGATATTGCTGAATTCTCATAGAATGCCGATATTGCTGCATTTCTATGTTAGTAGTTGGAACACTGCATAGTTTTGCGACATCAGCCCACAAATTTAGCTTCCTTTATTGTGGTTTGGCTCAATAGACGTTTTCTGCCAGGACAGCCTGGACAGAAGTAGATAACAGATCAGGTGTGGAGGATACTGATGTGTATATCACAGCGTGGAGAAATTTACGTGCTGGTTCTGTGAAAGCCAAGAAGAGAACGAATGGCCACAGTGAGAAAAAACAAGTCCCCAAACTGTGCAGAACTCCCCCGGACGATTCAATTCAGCATCACAAACCAATTCAGAAAAGGTAAGCAAATGCTGTGTTTTTTATTTCCTCATTAAAACAGCCAAATTGATGCTTCTGTTTAAAACAAGTCTATTGTTTGTCTTGTTTGGGTGTATTGACCCAAAAACACAATGAATGCCATTGTTTGTTAGTGCAAACAGGTTTTATTGCCGTGTGCTGTTTTTAAAACTTGGAAATCTATTATTTATAGATTGTCTGGGGGTGTTTTTTTGTATTTTCTCACAACAAATTATTTTCTCTGTAAGTGCTCCTACAAGTGGCAGCAAATTGATGTTGAATATTGAACACATCAGGTTAAATTAAAGGTGAGCTTTCTATTCATAAATGTATGAAACCTCTTTATGGTTTACAATAACAATGTAATTTGTTATATATTTTCTTTTATTCCTGCTTGCATTGGTACATACACATTTAATTGTTTTTCACTTTAATTAACAATGTTTTCTTTATGTGGTTATAATGACTTTGATGGATCACTTTTTCAGGAGTGCACAACTTCCAGATTTCTGCTCTGCCACTTCATGGAGACCACAGAAGAAGTAACATCAGGAGGAACATTTGCAGATGTATTTAATTTAAATTGTGGACTTTATACATGCAATGCCTCCAGGACATTCATTTCCAGCACAGAACAGGCAGTGTTGAAAAGGAAATGTCATCCATCTAAACTGTTTATTTTATTGCAAAGAACCTCTGAAGTCTGTATTTACATAAAGTTAGCAGTAATGTGTAAGCCCAATGTATATGATTTATCTTTATTTAGCATTTTTGGCAGAACTGTTTAGAAAAAGCACTGCTGTTGTTATACCAATAAAAACATTTTAATAAATTGACCTTTTTTCTGTCAGAGTTCTTATGTTGCCATTTGGGCTGTTATCTGAAATGTTCTTGGTGTGTTTGCACTGTGTCCCTCAACATCACTGATGCATGTGAAATGTCTTTGTCATAGGTTCCAATCTTTAGCAAAAAAGAGGAGGTTTTTGGATACTTGGCCAAGTACTCAGTCCCTGTCATGCGCTCAGCGTGGATGATTAAGATGACCTGTGCGTATCATGCAGCCATCACAGAAACTAAAGTGAAGAAGAGGCATGTGATTGATCCCTGTATAGGTAAGCAAGTGATATTGGTATTTGTTGGTAAAGCAGCTGTCTGTTTGTTTTTTGCTGTTTGTGCTGTTTTGAGTCATGTTTCATGAGCTTTTTTGATTAAAGATAACATAAAGGAAGCACTGTTATTTTTTTCTGAGCTTTTCATAACATTCTGCTTTCCTCCTGCTTCCTAATTTCTGGTTGAATTGTGTATGTTTTAGCATCAAGGTGCTATTATGCCAAATCTTTCTCAAAACTTTTCTTCATGTGACATGACAAGTTTCTGCATGATGTAGCAGCTACATATTAAACCTATACCTTGCTGTGGACGCCGTGTTAGTTTGTTGCAATAACAGACAAACAAAACAATCGAGTGAGCAGCAGAGCAGCAACTTCCATGTGCTGTGCAGTAAATTACTGTTTCGGTCAATGAAGTGTGCTGGCTTTGAAGAGAGCACAGAGAACGACTTCAGTTCCCCACAGGAAAAGGCTGTTTGACTGCAAGATAAAGTGGTAAAATAATCTATTTTTTGGTGGTCCTTTTTAGGGGTCTGTCAATATTGTTTTTTCAATGCTGATACTGATAAAGATTATTAGTACTTAATGAGACTGATAATCTATAATTGGAACCGATATGCATTTACAATAAAAAGGAAAGTATTTCTGTCGAAATTTAGAATTTTGAGTGTAACACACCAACACAAAACTGTTTGTTAAAAATGCCTTTAACAAATGTTTAATCGAAACTAAACTTTTCAACATTATATGCGTGAACGCTCTGTGAACATATAGATAAAAAAATAATGAATAAAAATAGCTCCCTGAGGTTTTACAAGGTAAAAGTTCCTCCCATGCTGACACTTTCTTTGCATGTATTACAGACTGCCTTCCCTGGTGTTGGTTGAGTATAATACGCACACTTTTTAATTAATTAATTTTATCAGCCATTATTAAAATAAAATGCAGATAACGATAATCAACAAAATACCAAATATCAGCCATGAAAATCAGCCAGGCAGATAATCTGTCAACCTCTTGTCCTTTTATAGGAGGCTAACATACTTTTTGCTGCTGCTCCTGTCCATAGCCACCAGACTCCTTTGAAATAAACAGTAATTTTACTGTACAAAACAAGTAGTTACTAGTTACCACTTCCACTGATCGGTCAGATAATTAGTGTTATTTTGTGACTCTGTTCTGGACCAAACTAACATTGTATTCACTGCAGTAAGTTACATTTTTTAGCTTCTGTGCCCCGGTAGCTCCAGCCTGATTCGTTACACTCATCAAGCTGTGGATAATGCACAGACTATAGATTTATTAATGTGTTTATACAGCACAAATTCTTCTGATTTTTTTGCTTTAAGACCTGTTTGTGTTTCTGTGTGTGTAGAATGGACTCAGATCATCACTAAGTACCTGTGGGAGCAGCTTCAGAAGGTGGCCGAGTTTTACAGACAGTTTCCCAGTCAAGGCTGCAGCTCGCCCCTACCAGCCACCCCCGCTGATGTGGAGACGGCCATGAAGCAGTGGGAATACAACGAGAAGCTCGCCATGTTCATGTTTCAGGTCAGTTCACTCATCAGTGTTGGGGTTACAGTTTATATTACTGTGATCACATGATGTGACATTGATGCGCTGTGACAACATTTAGCCTTCAAGGAAACTGCTTTTTCCTTGACCTATTGGTCAGTCTGCTTTCTATTTTGCTGGAATATTGTAGAGAGTGCAGAACAGTGGAGGAGGCTGTAAGCTTTATTAAACAAGCTGATCTAAACTTTTTTAATAAACAGACTGAAATTAGTTTTTACCGAAGTACAGCAAATTTCATGGGAAAAATTGAGATTTGTGGCACATCTGCTATAAAATCTCTTCTAGACATAATCTGCCGAACAACAAAATAATATGATTTGTTCTCTATGAGTCATAAATAAAATAACCACATTTCATCTGGGTAGAGTAATTTAATAAAGGAATTAGGAATGGCTTACTTTTTATGATTAAGTTCTCCAACACTGCTTCTTTGCACTTAACCTACCTTAATCCTCAAAGTTGAAATGATGATCACTATGTATTTCAGTGAATAAATTCATGATAGAGTCCTGCACCAATCCTGTTTTCAAGAACTGCTCCAAAACCGGAGCCACGACATGCAATACTGCACCCACTCTGCCACCCGCACATTTGAAACATTAGTTCTGCTGTGCAACCCGTCGGCTCAAGATCCACAGCCTGACCCGAAACTGCAAATCTTATAGTTACCATGCACTGTTCAGATTATTTGGTTTGGCAACACAAGTGATCACTTTGGGACATTTCATACATGTGAAACGAAGATAGAATATTTTTTTTAAACATAGGTTATTTAGGAAACAAAACTTAAATGAATATTTTCTTTGATTCTCATAATACTGAGCAGCACATTTTCACAGCTCATGTGTCTGTTTGACCTGATTGAAGCGACTCTCATTCCAGCTGGAGAGAGAAGACAGATCCAACACACAAACATCAGCAGTCAGAGGATTAAAACATTAAATCATTATTCTTCTAATTTTATTTTAATATACTTATCATCCAATACACACGATCCAATAGGCAGGTTATTTTTTCACCTAGAACAGAATCAGAAAATAAAATTAAGACAAAATACCAATGCAAATTATATTTTTTGGGGTTTGCCAGTGGGGCACCCACAGGTTCCCCTCTCGGTGCAGGTCCATGAATGAATAAATGCTAGCATCTAACCCCGTAGTTATTGTTGTTATCTTGCTTGATATGAAAATGCGCTTGTGTTTCTGTGTTCAGGATGGGATGTTAGACAGACATGAGTTCCTGACGTGGGTGTTGGAGTGTTTTGAGAAGGTACGACCCGGTGAAGATGAGCTTCTCAGACTTCTCCTGCCGCTCTTACTACAGGTAAATCCCTCTTTTCATTTACTGTCATCCAAACATCTCTACCTTGACATTACATCATCACTCGTGCACCGATGGATTGGTTTTGGGAAACTTACAGTCCTGCTTAACATTCACACAGCCGAACACAGTCTGTTATGACGGGCGTCTACAGCTGTCAACAATTTATCATGGGCCAGCCTTGGTCTACAGCACTTTGGTGTTGACCTTTTCTGACAGAGGCCCCCTGGGGCCCGCAGCCTCTTGTTTTGTTTCTGTCTCCAAAGCTGCCTGATGTTAATGGACACTGAGTGCTGTGGGTAATGCTGTGAATCTCTCCTCTGTCCCTGCAGTACTCAGGGGAATTTGTACAGTCGGCTTACTTGTCACGGAGACTGGCTTACTTCTGCACACGCCGCCTCAACCTGTTGCTTAGCGACGGGAGCATGGGCCCCGGCACAGGAGGGCATCCAGCCCATGGCATGTTGACGCAGCAAGGCAACGCCCTGCCCCCCACCCCGACCTCTCAGCCCGCAGGAGGGAACCAGCCCCAGACAGCTTTCACTGACTTCTACATCTGCCCGCAGCACCGGCCTCTGGTGTTCGGCCTCAGCTGCATGCTACAGGTATTGTTCTTCATTTTGACTGATACATAATTAATTATAACAAGGCTTCACTTACTAATTGTTCTGTTTTTCTTTCCCCCTATTATTTGTGTTTTGCCATTGTCACATCAGAGCATCGTGTTGTGTTGTCCCAGTGCTCTGGTGTGGCATTACTCTCTAACAGACAGCAGAAACAAAACTGGTTCACCTCTGGACCTCCTGCCCATTGCTCCGTCCAGCTTACCAATGCCAGGAGGCAATACTGCCTTCACACAGCAGGTACAAGCATCCTGACAAACTGAAGAGTTTTCTTTTGCTTTTTTTTTCTTGGTGAAATGCACCGCAGGGTAACAGGTTTTCCCATTTTCCCATCACATTCGAAGATTTGCTTAAAATGAAAGTAAACAAAACATACATATATATATGACTGCACTTTATCTTTGAATAGAAAATAGAAAGAGAAAAAAAAATGAGTGACTCACTGTGACATCAATGCTCTGATTTCACATACGGAACCTTTAAAATCTGATTCATATTGTGCTAAATTTTTACTTCAGATCCGCAGCACGTTTCAAACTCGTCCTGTTTATGTTTTAAGGGAAGCGTTAATTTCTCCATCGCAAGGAAACTGTAGCTTCACAAAAAAAATCTTTGTTAACTCAAAGAAAAAAAACTCATAAGTTTTTGCCATGTTTCATTTTTTTAAACAGAGTTTCTTACATTTCTGCTGAATACATTCCAAGAAAAGTTGTTTTTAGCACCAAGGTGTACTGGGGGCTTGCTTAAGATGTCAAGGTAATTTTTTTTGTGTTTTCTTATAACCACAGGTCCGTACAAAGTTACGAGAAATTGAGGAGCAAGTTAAGGAGCGAGGCCAGGCAGTCGAATTCAGGTGGTCCTTTGACAAGTGTCAGGAGACCACAGCGGGTGAGAAAAGTGCTCCATTATCTCTGCAGAGAGAAACCTGTTTACAGCTTGTAAAACAAGGTCAGGGTTTGATTTCTATAATCTGTTTCCAGGGTTCACCATCGGGAGGGTTCTGCACACTCTGGAGGTTTTAGACAACCACAGCTTTGAGAAGTCTGACTTTAACAACTCACTGGATTCCCTGTACAACCGAATATTTGGGTCAGGCCAGAGTAAAGATGGCCATGAGGTAAAGATTGATCTCCCTTCCCGATCTGCTTTTATTATTTATAAAGCATGAAGAAAACATTGAGATATAAATGATACATTGGAAGATAATGTTACGAGTATCTCTTGGATTCAGATGTTGGATTGAAAAGTGTGAGTTTTCGTGCCTCGGAGTTGACACCATATAGTAACTGACTGACTCATCAGATTATAAAATGTGGCTGTTAGCTGTTATTTTTAGCCGCATTGTCTCATACCGCATGTTTCTGTCCAGATGTCACCAGATGATGACGCGGTGGTGACCTTGCTTTGTGAATGGGCCGTGTGCTGTAAGCGTTCTGGCAGACACAGGGCCATGGTGGTGGCCAAGCTGCTGGAAAAGAGACAGGCTGAAATAGAAGCAGAGGTAAGAGACACGTCGCCCTCTGTGAGCTGCTGCCACATGTTTCTGTCTCTCTTGCTTTTTTTACCACAGCTCCAAACTAACTGTTTTAACAGTGATTAACTCTATTACATCTCCTCTGCTCTGGAGTCTAATCCGCTAAATCAACATCACCAAAACAATGTATGTTTTGCTTTTCCTATTATATATATTTTTTTAATGGATCGATCATATTTCCTCACATTTATCTTCCAACATGATGGAAGTACAGTTTCAAAAACGTTTTTTTTTTTTTACATTTTTTAGTTTTATTTGCTTATAAATTATTTTTACCAAAACAAATCAAAGGTTTTACGTTTAAAAAATATATAAATATTATTGGATTATGATAATATCAAATAGTTGAGATGCATTAATCCACTTTTTTCACTTCTGATATCACTATCTGAATTTGTCAATACTGATACCATAGTTAAATTTGAATGTATTTCAAAGCAATTTATTTGATCTGTAAGTTAGACTTCACACACAAACAGGTGCAAATGACTGTGGCATAACCAAACAAATCAAGTGCACAGCAATACCATATTATCTTCTAGTAAGAATATTTATATACATGACTTGAAAAGTTATAAGAGCATTTCAAAAAGTGTAATGGCAAACTGGCAAATCCTTGTGAATATTTGAAATTGTGTTGCTAAATATATATCTACAGTCTCAAACAACCCTGTCAAATAAGTAAGTGTTGAGTGATTGCATTGGTTACATGCAGAGCGTTTGATTGAATCGTTATTGTCTCTCCCAGTCTGTTTAAAGACCTGAAACACAGTCGCTGTGATGAAACAAACAGCAGGCTTTATTTGCGTGAATTAACGTTAGAGGACCTTCAGTGAGAAAAGGTAGTATTGTGATTATTATGGGCTCTGGAGTCGTACTCTCCTCGACCCAAACGTGCTCTACACTCGGAGCTGCCACTTGCTACACGCTAGTGTAGCTAACAAGTTTCTTTGCCGCTGCCCCAAAATGGCCATGGACATTTTCCACGCTCATTTAAACTATGATTAGTCCCAACACAGCTGGAGGGACAGTCTTTACATGTTTTAACTTCAATTTAAAAGAAATAGATGAGCCATTGTTCATTTGAGTTGGGTGTGTGTCGTAGGCGACTGTCCACCTGCGTACTCGCTTGGATTTTAGGACTCACTGAGCTCCTGGCATACAGACAAACAAACAAGCACTCCGCTAGTGAAGTGCAAGAGATCTATGTGTGGTAACCGACATCAGACTATGAAATCTGTATCAGTATGTGGAGGACATCAGTCTGATATCAGATGAGTGAATTATGTCAGTATCAGAATCGGATACTGATATTGGATCTGGTTGGTCCCAACTCTACAAATAACCACGTGCATTAAGTGTTGTAAACCTGGAGACATGGCCTTGGTGTCCTCAGGGGGGGCTACAGCTCTGAACACACACGTAGTAGTGAAAAGATTACATGTTTAAAAGTGGGATAGTGTCGCAATCAACTAAAGTGGACTTGACTTTAGCCCTGAACATCAGCCTTTGAGAAGAGTCTGCACGGGGCTATGTATCAGCAGACCACTATATGCATGAAACCTGTGGTTTAGTTAGTAAAATTATTCTTTTATTCTGACATTAACAATCTAATATCCATGACTTAGTTTTCTTGCCTCCACGTGTCAGTTTCTACAGTATAAATTCCTGCTGGGATGCCATCAATACACCCTCCAACAGTGCAAATAAATGCTAAAACCAAATCCGATGAAAGCTTGTAAACAGTTTTTTTTTTTAACGTTTAGCACTCATAGACTGTTTGTGGTTTGTTGTCTGTGTGGTGTGTGTGTGTTTGCAGAGGTGTGGTGAGTCGGAGGTGGTAGATGAGAAAGGGTCTGTGTCATCCGGCTCCCTGTCAGCTGCCACACTACCAGTCTTTCAGGATGTGCTGCTGCAGTTCCTCGACACTCAGGCCCCCACACTCAGTGAGTCTTTTTTTTTCTGTAGCTGTGATTCTTAAATGTATCAGTCTTGATCTGATATTGAAAGAACTTTATATCCTTTTTGTCTTAACCTCTTATTTCATAACCCATTGCAAATGTATTATAAATGATTTGGCAAGTGAAACCTGGTATTCAATAATTCAAATCTCCTCTTCCCCTCCGCAGCGGAGCCAGGGAACGAAAGTGAGCGAGTGGAGTTCTCCAACCTGGTCCTGCTCTTCTGCGAGCTCATCCGTCACGATGTCTTTTCCCACAACATCTACATGTGCACGCTCATTTCCCGTGGTGACCTGGCTTCTGACTCCCACCTGCCGCGCCCGCGCTCCCCCAGTGACGAGCCTTCTGATGAGTCAGAGCGCAAGGAGCAGGATGCAGGCAGCAGTGTCAAGATGGAGGCATGTTGGAGGCATCTGTTGTTGTGGAGTGTGATGACTCATTTGAGCAGCAGTACAAAGTAGCAGCGTGGTGTAAAAGGGTAACATGAGGTTATTGATTTGTTCAACAGGATACCGGTCTGTCGGAGTCCATGGAAATCGATCACAATTCCAGTGCTAATTTTGATGAGGTATAAACAACATTTCATACTTTATATTTCACTTTTTATATTTCATATACTTCCATGGTGCATGCATATCAAGAGATATTTTCATGTTTTGTTTAAAATCAACTTTTTGAAAATTTGGAATTCCACATGTGCACTTGTCATTTAATTGGCCTTGCAGATGTTCTCTCCTCCGATGCACTGCGAGTCGAAGGGGAGCCCCTCTCCTGAGAAGCCGGCTCCGGAGCAGGACAGCAAGGCCGGCTGTAAGGACAAGGGCATGGACCCCGCCTTCCCTCAACTGTATGAGCAGCCTCGCCACATTCAGTATGCCACTCACTTCCCCATTCCTCAGGTAAGAGTGCTCACAATTTGGCATTTTAAAAGTGAGTTTATATGAATGGATTTGCTTACAGCTTGTCCACACAGGAGGCATATCAGCAATGTTTTTCAGTCTGTCACACATCACTTTCACAAAACAGATATGCTACTATTTTTCTTAATGCACAGGCCAGGTAACAGCTTGTGTACACTAAATGTGCATGATCACGACCCAGAAGAGTAGTTTTCTGGGCAGAAGGTTCCTGCAGATCCCTGAAAAGCCTTAAAAGGCATTGATTTCATTAATCAAAAAATAAGGCCTGAATTGGTATTGAAATGACTTAAATTAATCTTTCATTTGTCTTAAAAAAGCTAAGACATGAGAAAAATGATTTTTTCTTTGTTGAAAAATCTCTAAATAACATTTATTTTTTGTTAGATAATTCAATAACTACATTTTATGTAATAATAAACTGAATATTTAGGGTTTTGGGGTTGTTGATTGTGGGGAAAAAAAGAAATTGAAGACACCACCTGGTGCATTTTTAAATTACAATGGGCTTTTTTTTCTCACATATTATAGAAACAACACATTTGATAAATGAAGAAAAAAGTGGGCCGATGGATTGGCAATTAAAAAAAAGATTGTTTGCATTCCCACTCCATATGATTGATAGTATTTTTATTAAACCAGACAAAAAAAGCACAACATGTATGCATCGACAAAATAAAATGAGAAGTCAAAAAGTGCAAAAAAAATCCAGTGGGACAAATTCAGTTCCTGCTGTAGACTTTTTTTTGCCAAGTTCTGTATGGACTGAGTGGTGAAGCATACTTATGCTGATTAAAATCTCCAATTTGTTTTTGTTTTTCTTGTTTTAGTTATTGCTTTTGAAAACCCAGAACTCAAAATTTCTCAAAAGTTAGAGGAGGGAGTTGAGAGACCTCGTCACATCTGTGCGGCCCAGATTGTTAGTCTTGCTGTGCTGCTCAGGTTATCAGCAGCATCCAGTTTACGAGGATCTTTTTTTTACTTTTTGTCATTGCTATTAGGAGGAGAGCGCCAGCCACGAGTGCAACCAGCGGTTAGTGGTCCTGTATGGTGTGGGCAAACTGAGAGATGAGGCGCGACACACCATCAAGAAAATAACCAAAGACATCTTGAAGGTGCTGAACCGCAAAAGCACAGCAGAAACAGGTAAATGTGTTCCTCAATTTTATCAGCTTTTGACTGATAGCTTAATGTCCCGTTCCTCCCATTTACTTATGTTTTACATTACCTCAGCTGTTGGGATGCAGTTTATCTGGCAGCAAACTGCCATTTAAGATTACATTTTAGTTTCATTTCACCTACTTTTCATCTTTAATGATGAAAATGTTGTCACAGAAATTGCTCTGAGGGTTTGATATGTGTCACCCAGTTTACTGACTGAAAAATCCATGTCTATCACATGAAAGATAACATTTTGCCAGACAGCAGTTTAGAACGCAGGACCTTTATCATGCTTGGATGTTTGTAAAACATCATTCACATGCGGGATGTCCCACTGTGGCCATTCCAGCTGTTATCATCCTAATAACTCTTTCTCTTTGAATACATTTCATGTGTATTCCCTTTCCTCTGCCCTTCTTAAAAGAACTAGCTTTTTTTCTTTCTTTATCGACCCCTCGGGGGGATTGCATCACTCAATCTTCTTTCCACCCAATTTCTATGCTAACGGCCCTCATCTGTTCACAGCCACTTTATCTCTGATACATGTGACCTTATTAAGGTGATTTAAGGTTTTCAGAGTTATAATTGCATAGATTGGAGTGTTTTGTGTCACCATATCACATTCTTGTGAGCTGATGATGACCTTCAGCTCACAGCTGATGTTTCTCTTACATGAAAAGCACCGTTTTCCTTTTTTTTTAAAGTACCTTTACGGTGGTGTCTTTTGCACTGAAGCTTCAAATGGAAGGAGGCTGGAAATAAGATAACAGACCATTGGCTTAACTCGATTTCACGGCTGGCTTGTTCAGCAGAATGGAAAGAACACCACTGACCAGTTATAAGTTGCTGCTTTCTCTTATTTTTTATCCTCCTCTCTTTCACACAGGAGGGGAGGAAGGACAAAAGAGGAAGAGGAGTAAGCCGGAGGCCTTTCCCACTGCAGAAGACATCTTCTCCAAATTCCAGCACCTCTCCCACTTTGACCAGCACCAAGTCACCTCCCAGGTCAGAGCGGGAAACCTCCCTCAGTCTCGTGTTTCAGAGTGTGCAGGGATAAGTTCATTATTTGGGGAGCAGCCGCAGGGTTTATTAATGCAAATAAGTTGAGCAGCCTAAAACAGAAGACCTCCCAAGGTGACTCATTTGAATGTAAATGTGATTTGAATATATTTTGAGTTCTCTTGAGAGATGTCTGAATATAATTTGAAGGCACTCAGGTGACTCACTTAAAAATGCAGCAGAACATAATGGATTTAGATTTCTCAGAAGAAGAGTTAATGAAGAATGTTGTTGATCCTAAATTCAATACTGTCAGTAATAAGATGTGAAACACTGTGATTAGAAATAGTGTACAACTTCATTTGCATTTTAAAGTGCCTTTAATTCTAGCTAACATCAGTCTCAGGGTCAAGTCGCCGCAATACAGATTTAAAAGAGTTGCCCTGTTTTGTTGCTTTATTGTTTGTTTGTTTTTTTTTATGAAGGACAACTTTATTTGCTTTCTGGAAGAGATGTAGATGAGAGGATCTATGCCCCTCTCATATCCTCCTGTTAAATATGAAGCTACATCCAGAAGATGGTTATATTAGCTACTGCTCTGATCTTTGTTAATGGGACTGTTTTTCGCAGCAAGACTCATTTGCATAAGAAGCGGACAATTTTGCACCAAATGTTCATGCATTACCTTATTTAAATACATGCAAAAAGCACAGGAGCAACAAGATGCTCCTCTCTGGCAGCGCAGCTTTTGCTCAGGTTTTAAAGTATTTAATTCATTAGTTTGTTGGTAACTAAATCCCAAAAATTAAGTAAACCTGTTTAGCATAAAAAAGAATATTATTTGAACTCCATGTGCTCTTGAATTTATCAGTTAATGGAGAAGATGTTTCATCTGTTATCTGGGTTAACAGAGTAAGAGCTGAAAGAATTTTGTTCCCAGCTTTATGGCTGCAAAATGAAGTTTGAATGGTTTAAATTCCTTTTTGTTTAGATTTTTTGCCTTCATTTGTCCCGTTTGTCTCTCTCAAACAACATCATTTCCGGCAGCTGACAAAATATTTTGGCATTGCTTGAATGTTTCTGCTGTTTTTTTAAATGCAGATTGTCGGTGTGGGAGCTCTGCTGAATGGCAGCATATTGTTGTGTTGCAGCCTGGTGTCAGGCTGTAAATATTGCTGTAAATGTTTGTTTTTTTTCTGCGTGCTAATGATATTTTGTTTGTGCACAGGTGTCCAGAAATGTGCTGGAACAAATCACCAGCTTTGCCTTAGGGATGTCGTATCACCTGCCTCTCGTCCAGCACATTCAGTTCATCTTTGACCTCATGGAGTACTCCCTCAACATTAGTGGCCTCATAGACTTTGCTATTCAGGTATCGTCATCGCTAATGTCATTTAACAAGGATACACGTCTTTATTCTTCATTGTTAATAAGAATGCGTTGTCTGCGGTTGTTTTTGTAGCTTCTGAATGAGTTGAGTCTGGTGGAAGCCGAGCTGCTGCTGAAGTCGTCGAGCCTGGTGGGCAGCTACACCACCAGCCTGTGTCTGTGCATCGTGGCTGTGCTGAGGAGGTACCACTCCTGCCTCATTCTAAACCCGGAGCAGACGGCACAAGTTTTTGATGGGTAAGTCACTTACAAACTACACCCTAACATCTCAAAAATATATTCACAAAGTCATGCTTAGATTTTAATTGGTGGAGCCAATTTTTGGACTGGTACAATTTTAGTCTTTGCTGTGAAATGAACAGATATTGAATTCCAGCCCTGAAGGGATGTTTACCAGTGCAGAAAAATGACTCAAACTTCTAATTAAAGTAGTAAATAGCCAGTATTGGGTTGTAACGGCAAATTAAAGAATTGCTGGTGGTTTGCTCTCTCTGAGTCTCATTCGATCGCCTTTAATTCGGATTTTTATTGTCACAGCATTGCTGACAGGGCACTTAGTTCCTAAACAGCTACAGCTAGCAGTTGTTTGTGATGCTGGTAAAGTGGGAATTTTAGCTGATTCTGCTGCTGCACTTGAAAGTCGTTTTGGATTAAAGCATTAACTAAATGCCTCAAGTGTTAAAGATAAAGAAAGCTTATATAAGCCTAACCTAAAAGGAATTAAATTTAAAAGTAGTCGACAGTCTTTATGCTAAGCTAAGTTAGCTGCCTGTTGGCTTTAGCTCCACATGCAGCGTACAGACATGAGTGTTTCCCAAAACGTCAGACTTTGCCTTTAAAGCATGCAGCTGAAGGGAGTTTATGTTCAAACGTGTGTGAATGTGTTCTCAGGTTACGCATCGTAGTGAAATCGGGTGTAAACCCGGCAGACTGTTCCTCTGCTGAGCGCTGCATCTTGGCCTACCTGTACGACCTCTACACCTCCTGCAGTCACCTCAAGAACAAGTTTGGCGAGATCTTCAGGTAAAGATAAAGCTTAACGCCCAAAATTATTTTTTATTTTATTCTTTTATTATATTGGGCAAGTGGTAAAAAAGACTTAAGCACAAGGTTTTTTTTTTTCTGGAGCTCTGGACCTGATGATAGATGTATCCAATTGCTTCCTTATCATGTCTGTTGACAGTCACACATGCTCAATACTAAACAGGGACGTGAGGAAAGGTGGCGGATAAAGATAAAGTTTATGAGGAGCGCCCAGTAGCTTTGCTGCATGTCATCCCCTCTCTCTCCCCCTTTCACTCTTACATTTTCCTATCAAATAAGAAAGGCAAAAAGCCTAAAAAATAATTTAAAAAAAAAATAGACAAAGTTTATGAGCTGAAGTTCAGACGAGCATTTCAAGAAAACTGGAAACAGGAGCTTAGTTTGGTTGCATTAGAGGATGTGTGTGAAACTTCAACTATGCTGCAAGTTTGAGAGCAAGGTGGATAAAACTGGCTAGTTCTTTCAAAGGTGCATCAAAGTCCTGTTATTTGATAACCACTAATACATGAAACGTTTATCTAGGGGGAAATAAAATTTAGCTTTAGGCAAGTAAATTTCAGACACAATTGCCTGATCAATTGGAAAAACATGCCTTTTTTATCTCGGCATCTGCACCCTCTTTGCAGCAGGGGATGACCATAACAGGGAATAGCTGCACTTTCTACCTCGAAAAATCACCCATAAAAGCTCCCAAATCAATATCTGAACCAGCACCAATATAACATGTTTCTCTGCTGCTAGCATGTGGCTACATGTAGCAGTGTATGTAATGTAAACACTTGTATTAGCCTGGAGCAGATGGCCATATAAAGAAACCAAATACGACAGCTTAACATTATTTGAAACTTTGGCCACGTTTATTATAAGCATCTAACATTGTTGACAGAAAATAAGGAAAAAAATATTGGGTCTCCTTTAGCAAAAATACATATATAGCTCCCTCAAGTCTTTTTTGGAGAAGGCAATATGTCAAACAGGGAAAGACACTCAAACAGAATCCTCACATTTATGTACACTATATATTATTTTACCTTTAACTTGCTTTTATCAGTCAAGACAATTGAGCGTCTGTATGCAGTACATCAACGTCACTATATGTTGCCCGTGTTTCACTTTATTTATTGTTTCTTTTTAGTTATCAGCAGCGACATCATGAGCTCTCATTCTCTCCTTTGTGTTCCCTTCAGTGAGTTCTGCTCCAAAGTGAAAAACTCCATCTACTGCAACATCGACCCTTCAGACTCCAACATGCTCTGGGATCCTGTGTTCATGATGGAGGCCATCGCCAACCCTTCAGCCCACAACTTCAATCACTCCATGGTGGGCAAGATCCTCAACGACAGCCCAGCCAACCGCTATAGCTTCGTCTGCAATGTGCTCATGGATGTGTGTGTGGACCACAGAGACCCTGAGAGGTTTGATACTCTTGTTATGATGAAGTTTCATGTGTTTATGGCTCTGTATGGTTCAGTTTTTTACTATTTAATTGACTCTTGTTTCACATAATGTGATGTGCTCTTAGGGTGAACGACATTGGGATCCTGTGCGCGGAGCTGACGGCGTATTGTCGCTCACTGAGTGCCGAGTGGCTCGGCATCCTCAAGGCTCTCTGCTGCTCCTCTAACAATGGCAACTGTGGCTTCAATGATTTGCTTTGTAACGTAGATGTAAGTTGTGGTTTTGTAACTCTTGAACAAGATTCAAAGCCGATGCTAGGGCTTTATAGCAGTCCCGCAATAGGAGTAATTATAGCACCTATTTGTTTGTAAACACTGGTTGAAGGATTTCAGTTCTGTTGCATTTCATTTTTTTTTAATACTTCCTTTTTATGAACACTTTTTTAGATTACAGGGACAATAAGCAGAAAAGCAAAAAAGAGATTAAGAGCAGAACAAACAGGAAAAAAACAGACAAATATAAGGGTCATGGGATGATTTAAGGTTATTACACATGGTACATACAGTGAATACAAGAGATCTGTCTTGCTGGCTAAATAAACACAGTATTCCTGCTGTTTTTCTTCGAATTCTTTTTAAAGTCATATAGAATAGGTAATCCATTCTGTTGTGTTTTCGTAAGTCATTTTCAATAACAATGTCGGCTAAATATGTGTTTTACTTTTACAATATGTCTGCCTTTCATCTTAATATTTAATAGTTTTCTGGTTACGTTATAATTTTCTCATCTCTCAGCATTATGAAATAAAACTGATCTCTGTACTCACATCCTTCAGGTTAGCGATTTGTCCTTCCATGATTCCCTGGCAACCTTCGTAGCCATCCTCATTGCTAGACAGTGCCTGCTCCTAGAAGACCTGGTTCGCTGTGTGGCCATTCCCTCTCTCCTCAATGCAGGTAAGAATGATTTAATATCAGACATCCCGCTTGAAATGTATGTGTTGTGAAATTAGTGCTGCTTTTTTTGTTTTTTTTATACAATGCTGATGTAACCGGCTGACACCTCTCAGCATATTTCAAATTTGTTAATTTGAATTGAGACCTACTCCATTCGTACAAATGTGCACACACATTTAATAAAATGCAAAAACACAAACAAAATACTTTATTTCAGGCATTTGCTCATTACTTTTAACTATTTCAGCATAATATCTAGAATTGTTTTTGCTGATTTTTCACCATTTTACTTTCAGCAAACAATTCCAATCATTAATCCACCACTCAACATGTGTATTTATCTGGATATATTTCTTCACCAAGTCATGATATCATTTTTATAAGTTAGTTGAGCCACTTTATTTTACCCTTGGTATGAATTACTGCTTTAAATCACCCTTTAAACTCTGCCCATTCTAAAACTTAAATCTGTGTTACAGCTTCACCATGTCCTCCATGTCATCCCCTTTCTAAGCTTCCATATATAATCTCACAACCGTCACAGGGTTTCCTGCAAATCCTTAAGCAGTCTTTCAATGCATTGAAATCATAAATCAAAATGTAAGGTCTTAATTGCTATCAGGATGACTTAAAACAATCTTTAAAAGTCTTAAAAATGTGAAGACATGGGAAGTTTTTTTACAATATTTACATTATTCTACAATAAACATTGTGCCAAAATTGTCCCTAACCTTGCATATCGATGTCTGTTAGGAGCCCTACATCAGTCATTATGCTTTATATTAATGAGTGAGTGGTGCTTTGCAGCTTGTCTTGTTGAAAGCAGCACCAGGCCGTATAATACATTACTTCTATAAGAGAGGAGAGTTAACACAGCGTATGTGATCTGGATCCATGAAGCCTCGCTGCATTTTGTGCACTTGCCAGAGAAGTGCCTTCCTCTCCCCCCGTTCATCTTTTTTCTCCCGGCTCTAAGACAAAGCCCCATTCAGCTCTGCTGCTTGGTTGGGTTTGGCTTATGTTAACACAACAAGAGGTGCCAAAATACAGCTCTCGCACATGATAAACACTTTGTTCTCACTGCCTCTTTCACGACAGCAACTCTGTAAAAATTACACCTCATCTTGACTGATGAGAAGGGTCTAAATGTAGACGAGTTATTTTGATGTGTGAATTATGAAGTTTATGTGACGTAAAGAGACTAAACTCTCACGTGTCTGAACTTACCTTCAGCCTGCAGTGAGCAAGACTCTGAGCCGGGAGCCAGACTCACCTGCAGGATTCTGTTGCACCTTTTCAAGACGCCGCAGCGCAACCCCGTCCCCCAAGACGGTGTGAAGTCAGGTAATACCACATTCAGAAACCTGTCGCCATTATATCAGCACATTTCTGTTTGCACCCGATAGTCAAAATTGTGACTTATCGTCTTACACTGGTGTTTTGACTTTGCAGATAAATCCTCTGTTGGTATCCGGTCGTCTTGCGATCGCCACCTTCTTGCTGCCTCTCAGAACAGTATAGTTGTTGGAGCAGTGTTCGCTGTCCTCAAAGCTGTCTTTATGCTGGGTAAGAATCTTTGCAGTGTTGTTATATCTATAAGTGTAAAGTCAAAACCTGTCATATAAAAAAAATGTTTAAAAATGACAATCTGGTTGAGGTTAGTATAGTTTGCCTGTAGGGGTGTAACAATACTGAAAACTCACACTTCAGCATGATTTTGGAAGAAAAGCCCAGTCTCACAACGTTCTGTTTTTTTCCAGTTATTTTGCTCAGACAGTTGTTTAAGTCAGACAAGATCCTTCTGCTGTGGATTGTAGTAACATTTTTTCCGCAGTCAAATTTGGTAAATTATTTTAATTATAAAAATCAGGAGCATTTCAAACATTCTTGTGTTTTTCTGTGCCAACATTGATCAAACGCTTTACCAAAAGGCAACAGGTCACAACAGGCCATAAAACTGAAAAGCAACTCTTATGCTATGAAACTGAAAATAGAAAGATGAAAATAAAACTTTGCATGAGGAGTGTTTCAGTTAGTTCCACCGTGGCTATATGCCAATGTAAATGCCTTCAGTAATAATTTTATCCTGCGATGTTTTGCATCTACAGGCTGCTTGAAAGCAGCGGGGATAAAGAGAAGGGCTGTTGCTAGAACTGCACAGTTAATCAAAATGTTACTGAAATTGTAATATTGCCAAGTGCAATATGCACATTTCAGGAGTGGTGCTTTTTCAATAAAAGGTAAACTCTGTCTTACAAATAAAATATTGTTGTGCTCAAAGAGATGTTTCAAATCATACTCCAGATGCAGAGGAACATGCTTGTTTGGTACAAACTCCAGAAAAATGACTTCAAAATCACATCATCATCATTTTATTTAAGTTTTTACATTTTATGCATATTGTGCAGCCCTACCAGGTGATCACATCTGGTTGACGCAGTTGAATGTGTGTTAGCATTTTGGATATGTTTTCATTAACATGTAAAATAACGACAGAGCAACGCCAACACAATGTCCTCATCTTATGCACAACTCTCTCTCCATTGCTGTTGTAGCTAAAAGGGAACCCACAGGCAGGTCCTCCACTTCTGGCATTTCATTTGTGCTTGCCCTGCTGTGACTGACACACACACTGATCAGCACCTGTTGCTAACGGCGTACAGCTAAAAGTTTCCGTGCTTGTGAACTATGTTGCCACATTACGTGCAACAGTCTGCATACTGTGTATTCTACGTGCACAGAACCGTGCCGCCTGTAACATGACAGTTCTACACAAATACACACATTGTTGCAGTCCTGTTTGCCAGGTTCTGCTTCATGTTAGTTTCGGCTGCCTCATGTCTGGGATCACTGATTTTACTGGTTGCACTGGTTGGTTTCACTGGTCTCTCTGTGTTGTTTCAGGTGATGCTGAGCTAAGAGGCTCAGGACTGTCACACCCTGCTGGCCTGGACGACATATCTGAGGGGCGCAATGTCTCCATAGAAACGGCCAGCTTGGATGTATATGCAAAGTATGTTCTGAAGACGATCTGCCAGCAGGTGAGGATCTGAACAGTTTGAATGATGTGAAAGCTATTAAATCCAGGGATCGACCGATATTGGTCTTTCAGGGCCATTACCAATTATTAGTAGTTAATGAGACCTTATATTTTGAACTAATATACATTTACAATGAAAATGAAAATATTTCTGTAGAGATTTAGAGTTTAGAATATAACAAACTTAAACACAAAACTTGTTTGCTGTTTAAATACCTTTAACAAATGTTTAATCAAAACTGAAACTTTCAACATTACATACAGCAAGTTCCCAGCAGCTTCTTTTTATAAAGTTAATGAAGAAATGAATGAATAAAAATATCTCCCTGAGGTTTTACAAAGTAAAAGTTCCTCCTACGCTAACACTTTCTTTGCATGTATTGCAGACTGCCTTCCCAGGTGTTGGTTGAAGTGTAATACGCATACTTTTTTATTAATTAATTTTATCTTTGATTAATAAAGTAAAATGCTGATACAGTTGATCAGCAAAATGTCAAATGTCATCCCCTAATAAAATCAACAGCCACAGTTCAGACAGTCTAATCAATGTATCTGGAAAAATAACTTCATACCATGCAGAGTTATAAGTGCATGCGTTGTTCAGTGTCATCAGCAAAGTTGTTTTTTCTGTCTGAAAGCTTTTGTGTGAGTGCACATAGAAGGAGCGAACTTTCTATTTTTGCTTTTCTGAGCGACTTGTAAATTCAGGAAGCCAAAGATGCATAATGTGATTGCGTGAATGAGATCATTTTCTGCACCAGATGTCACTTATGCCACTTAGATATGAAGGCCAGAGAGAGCTGGCAGTAACTCACAGGGCTAGACATGCTCTGAGACCTCAAGAGACTTCAAACACATTTTCTACCCACCGAGGCTCTGGCATGCGCAGCTCTAATTCTGAGAAATGTCCCTTGCCTTGTTGTTGCCACCCACCCAGCTGAGCTTGTTTTGCATGACTCATGAGTTAGTGATACTTGCACTGAAGTTGTTGACCTCATATTTCCCACTCTGCCATTTTTCCCCTCTTCCCCTCTTCTCTCCTGACCTGCAGGAGTGGGTTGGAGAGCGCTGCCTGAAGTCTCTGTCCGAGGACAGCAGTGCCCTCCAGGACCCGGTTCTAGTAAACATTCAGGCCCAACGGCTGCTGCAGCTTATTTGCTATCCACATCGCCAGCTGGACAGCGATGATGGTGACAACCCTCAGAGGCAGCGCATCAAACGCATCCTACAGGTCGCGAATACACAGACATTTGCACAATGTTTATAATTGACTTCAGTCGCCTTGTTTGTGCCAAAGAATCGTCTACTTTTTAGTCAGCAAAGATTATTGGTTCAGATAGTACTTTCAACATGAGTAGGTTTTCAAAATGAGTGGGAAGGCCTTGACTTTATTTGATTATTCTCTAAAAAAAAAAAAATAATTATGGCCTCCATATAATCTTACATTAAATAGTCTTTCTTGAATCACAGTTGTGTGATTTTGCTGCCCTCTCCTGGCTAAATCAAGGATTGAAGAAATGTCTCATCAGTGTCATGAACTGCACATACTCGTAACTGGCTGTTGACATAGAAAAGAAAAAAAGATTATATTACTAACAGTCTTTTTCTTCTGTGTGATAGAACATGGACCAATGGACGATGAGACAGTCGTCCCTGGAGCTGCAGTTGATGATCAAACAGAGCACAAACAATGTAAGTAGCTATTTTTAGTGCACCTGAGTTTTGGGGGGGTTTTTTAAGAAGAGGGAAGAAAAATTACTATGTTGTCTTTTGGCCTTCTCAAACCTGAAAGTCTGAGCCACGGTTAGCATTTTTGTTACATTGTATAAATTTGATGTAGAACGATACCTGACATACCTCTTTCCTGTTGTGAAAGCTGTGTCTCTGCACAGGACATCCTGTCCTCTTGTATCCCCTCTCTCTCATCCTCTCAGTTTTTTTGAGTATTTTCCAACTAACTCTTCATAAAGCCATTGTCTTCTTCTCTTCCCACGTGCTACTGCGGCTGATTTTGTTATGATGTCTTGTTTATGAACAAACTGAAACATACACCGACACCTTTCTCCTCTGAGCACGGCCACCGTCACTCTTTGTCCCTAAACTTCAAACACACACAACTCAGTAGGCAAGTTTTCATTAACTCTCAAGCTGCGCAAATTGAAATGCAAATGTAAAATCCACCTAATGGAAACCTGTCAGTTTCAGAAAAACCCCCATTTACCACGTAAAAGGTTTTGCACTCGCATGAGGTGGTATTCCAGGCAATTTGAAATAGGCATATTTTGAAAAACTGCAATGGAAACACTTTTTTCACTCTATCATGATGCTATGGCTACGTAGTTTTTGGTAGGAACAGGAAGTGTTAATGCATCGCATAACTCTTCAAAAGTTGAGTGGATCATCTGGAAGTTCTGAATCCACAATTCCTCTGTGAAACGATGGACTATCACCTCCCAGAAATCCCACATATGTGGCCACTCCCATGTATAAGGGGCTCGCCCCACCATTATAGCTCATATTCGCCTATGTCACCTTCGATAGAAATAATGACAGCTGGTGCAGTGGCTGCAACAGAAACAAAGCTGCTAATGTTCGAAACATCCGTCGCCATGCTTCTTGGAATGTTATTGTGAGAGCAGAAGTCGCATTACATCGCTCTGTGGAAACAGTCATCTCACAGTTGTGTTTTGTCTGCATTTTGAAAATAACACTTCAGTTGTGCACAAATCTGTAACGGAAACCACCCACCTACTGATGCACTACGCTACTCTTCTTACTCGACCATAACCTGCCAAAACTTACTGTAATAGGTTTGAAAGTCCAAGCCATCCAATTTGAACGAGGTTTGTCTGTTTGGTTCTGATCAAACTGAAAAGTCCAAAAAGGTCCAGACCAAATGAGGTAGGTGTGAAATGAACCTATTAAATTGATCTTCATATTTCTGGTTTATTTTCCAACAGGAGCTTTACTCGCTCTT
The DNA here is from genome assembly GCF_026936395.1 of Plectropomus leopardus. NCBI lineage: Eukaryota > Metazoa > Chordata > Actinopteri > Perciformes > Serranidae > Plectropomus > Plectropomus leopardus. Next base: position 12,462,042 of record NC_142183.1, read on the forward strand.
GGAGAACATAGCCAAGGCCACCATAGAGGTATTTCAGAAATCAGCTGAGATGAACTCCAGTAACCCTTCAGGGAACGGAGCAGCAGCACAAGGTGGCTCCGCATCCAACAACAACAACAGCACCACCAGCAAGATGAAGCCAATTTTAAGGTATATACTTATCTGTCTCCTCCAAGGGCTTTTTCTTAAACAAGTTTCTTTGCTTTTATTTTTTCAACAACAGGCTAAAATGCTCACAGTGACCTTAAATTGAAATAAACATTTATTTTCCTTTATTTGTTTTTGTTTATAGTGAGTGATGTTGAAATCTAACGTGTTTTGTTTGCGCCGTGTGCTGCAGTTCATCAGAGCGATCGGGCGTGTGGCTGGTGGCTCCGTTGATCGCCAAGCTGCCCACCTCAGTTCAGGGCCATGTGCTGAAGGCAGCAGGAGAGGAGCTGGAGAAAGGACAGCACCTGGGCTCCTCCTCACGCAAGGAGAGGGACAGGCAGAAACAGAAAAGGTACATTGCATATTTCTTCAGCACTGGAATAAATTGGATTTATCTGGTCGTTCGACAAAGTAAAAGTCACTTTGCTAGTGTCTGACAAACTGTCTGACAGAAGAGGCATTTTCATTTTGTGCCCCTCTCACAGGCTGTGCAGGATTCAAAATAAAATCAGCCAGCCATCTGAACATGATTTCCTCTTTATTAAATTATTTCTCCCTCCTCAGTATGTCTCTGCTGAGCCAGCAGCCGTTCCTGTCTTTGGTGCTGACCTGCCTGAAGGGGCAGGATGAACAGAGGGAAGGCCTTCTCACTTCCCTCTACAGCCAAGTGCAGCAGATTGTTACCAACTGGAGAGAAGACCAGTACCAGGACGACTGCAAGGCGAAGCAAATGATGCACGAGGCTCTCAAACTACGTCTGAATCTTGTAAGAACTTCTTGATCACCACAGCCAGCTTTTACAGCACAGCATCCCTTGCAATATGAAGTCAGTCTCTAAGAAGTCTTGTACTCTTGTTAGGTACAAGTTGTGCATGTTGACTTTTGGCTCTACATTTTGAACCTTAATCAGGACATAACTGTATACTGTATACATACTGTATACATAACTGTACTTTTTCTTCTCCTAACAAGGTGGGTGGCATGTTTGACACGGTGCAGCGCAGCACCCAGCAGACCACTGAGTGGGCGGTACTACTTCTTGACATCATCAGCAGCGGCACAGTGGACATGCAGTCAAATAAGTGAGTGTTGCTTAAAGAGAAAACTCCATTCCACACATTATTCCTTTTAATTGGACATTTGAATTATTATTTCTAAGCACAGATTCTGTTGCCAGTTATAAGTCACTCAGTCTGCCTGGTTCTTAATGTTTGGCTTCTCTCCAACAGTGAGCTCTTCACGACAGTGTTGGACATGTTGAGTGTGCTGATTAACGGCACACTGGCTGCTGACATGTCCAGTATCTCTCAGGGCAGCATGGAGGAAAATAAGAGAGCCTATATGAACCTGGTCAAGAAGCTTAGGGTAAGGACAGCACACCTCTCTCACTCTGCTGAGTCTGAAAATGTGATTCTGCCTCTAAGATGTAGTATTTTCCTATATTTATAGAATGGTTGTCAACTCAGTTTTATTGTGCTCTGAAGTCTAGGAAGTTATAAAAGGGCACCTAAAAATGATATAAATGATAAATAGTGATGTGTTAAAAAGTGATAAACCACAACAATTTCAGGTTAACAAAATAAAGGGATAGCACTGTCGCCTTGTGTACAAAAGTACACTTAGTCAAGGTATATTCTAACTACATGTGCCTTGATTAGCTTATTTCAAAGATGTTGAATATATTTATGTAGAAATTAGTCAAAAAAATTACTTTTACATAAACGCTACACAAACACTATATCTACATCTACATAAACACTATGCAACTTTTCAAACAGTAGCATATTATGATTTGTATTTTGTCTAAATTATTGTATTAGGTATTTACTTAGTTTTTTAAGGAACACATGCTGTACATTTATTGTCTGAATTTGTTTTGCACTGTATGTTGAGCCACGTCTGAGATGATTTTCTGTGACGACAGACAAGTTTTCTGAATTTGAATCTGATTATTTGTCATAACCATGAACCTTTCTTATTTCCACAGAAAGAGCTTGGGGACCGGCAGTCAGAAAGTTTGGAAAAGGTTCGCCAGCTTCTGCCACTGCCCAAGCAAACCCGGGATGTCATAACCTGTGAACCTCAGGGCTCACTAATAGACACAAAGGGGAACAAGATCGCTGGATTTGAGAAGGAGGTACGTGGTTTCTCGCACACTGATGTAACTTGACATCAGCCTGCAAAGCTTTACACATTTCAGTGTGATTTGTAGCTATATTTAGCTGTACGATTAGTTGTTTATCACTCAGCCTGTCATGATAACTCAAGCTATGACTTATCGTACGATATATGGACACAACTTTGATCATTTTTCTGACAGCGATATTGCCCGTTGTGTTTACATGTGTTTGTCTACATAAGAATTTTGCCAACGTTTTAGCCAGCATGGTGCCAAAATTAAACAGCAGGGTTCCTGAAGATTTTAATACCTGGGGGCAGCGATTCTCCCTTTTTCCCTCTCTTCACTTGTGCAAATTAAAAAAAAAAAATCATAGACGACACAGCATAACTTACCAGTAGCCTGCAGCTACACTTTTGGAGTAGAAGATGCACAGTCCTGATAGTTATCGGCTTGCCCCCCACCTGACAATGAGCCAAAAAGTTTGACAGTTGTAGTTTTAACCCTGAACAACTTCATCCTCCACTCTGTTCATCCACCAGCAAAACGCCCGGCTCAGTTTACTGAAGTAACTGTGGTATTCCCGAGGCTTCACTAAGCTTGTTTATTAGTTCCAAGAGACATTAAATTAATGTTAATTATTTATTTAATAATATGTAAAATATTTTTCGCAAATTCCAAGTCCAGTGTCTGAATTTGTAAGATAAAGTTTATTGCTCTTTGAAAGGGTGTACTATTATTTCTACAAAAGTAGTTTTCATGTGAGGTATAGATATCACATAGCTCTACTCCATCTTTAAAATCAGATGCAGAAACAAAATTAAGAAGTTTACAGTGAATTCCAATATGTGTAGAGACAATATTAAGTAACTGAGTGGGAGGAAAATAATACAGAATGTAGAGAGAAATTATTGAAACCTTAATAACATAATTCCCTCGTTCAAGGCCATAAACAGTCATAAGCCATCTGCAGTATCGTGGGATGTTTGATATTATAGGATTATATATAGGATAGGAACACTTTTTCCATTAACACTTGAAGTCAATTGAGCATTCAACATTATCTTCACATTTGATCTTAAGTTAAATAAGATCACTGTGTCTCTGTGTCACCAGGGCCTTCAAGTATCAACCAAACAGAAGATTTCTCCCTGGGATGTCTTTGAGGGTCTCAAACACTCTGCCCCTCTCTCCTGGGGCTGGTTTGGTACGGTGCGCGTGGACCGCAAGGTCACCAAATTTGAAGAGCAGCAGCGTTTTCTTCTCTACCACACCCACCTGAAGCCCAAACCTCGTAGCTATTACCTGGAGCCGCTGCCCCTGCCCCCTGAAGAGGAGGAGCCTCTTACACCCGTCTCCCAGGAACAAGAGAAGAAGATGATAGAGCCGGTGAAGCCAGAGAAGAGTGTTCCCGCCGTCTCCTCTGACTCGACCAAGAAGAAATCCAACAAGAAGAAGAAACCTCCGTCGGCAAAGACAGAGGTCAGTTATGTTTATCATTTTTTGACATTATAATAATTTAGTTTTACTTAGTGGACTGGCCAAAAAATGCTGGAATCAGATTTAAAAGTAATTCATATTTATACCTTTTTCTTTCTAGGACTATGTGAACCGTACACCAGGCGGTGTGACCTATGGGACTAATATGCCTCCTGAGCTCATGCAGAACCACCCATATGGCAGGCTACCCTACAGCCAGCAGCCCATGAGCATGTACACACAGAACCAGCCTCTACCTCCAGGTCAGTTCATGGTGTATTCTCCCATCATTATCATCTTCATCAGTAGCAGTATGACACACTGGTTTAGTGTTTAAAGAAAGCTTTTCTTTGGTTGAAACTTTGTCTGTGATTGTGGTTTTTGCCATTTTTGTTTCTACAGGAGGTCCAGGTTTAGAACCTCCATACAGACCTGTCCGCAACCCACAGATGAACAAAATGATGCCCACTCGGCCCAACTACCCAGGCATGATGCCCGGTATGCAGGGAAGCATGCCCGGCATGATGGGATTGGACAAGCAATACCCAATGGGTTATAAGCCCCAGCCTACCATGCCACAGGGCCAGATACTGCGGCAGCAGCTACAGGTCAGACTGGTGAGTTAGTCTGCGCTGACAGGTCAAGCTACTCCTGATAGTCAGGTAGAGGTGACCATCTATAAAATATCGCAGAGTTATCTTATGGAATGAAAATGTTCATTTACTGAATTCTTCTGTGTCATCGTCTGTGCACAAAAAGAGTTTTTGAAAAGTTCTGCTGTCAAAACATCTTATTTGGATCAAGAATGATCAATGTTCAAAATGATTATTTGCACTTTTATTTTTTAACCCTATACTTATATTGTGAGTTTTAAATTTTTATCAACTAAACGTATTGATGTTTTGATTGCTTGCATTTTACTATCAATATGTTTTCCTGGGTGTGGTCTTCATATAAACCAGTATAGGTGTCTACATCACCCTCACATGCACATTTATATGTTTTATCCTCATCATGCTTAGTATTATGTGAAAAAACTAAACTAAACTAAAAGGAGCAGCTTTCAAGATGGAGCACATTCTCTGTTTGATATCTGATTTTAAATTCAGTTTAAAGTCTAAAAAGAGGATGGTCTGATTGTTTTAAGTACCAAGAATGCCCTCTAACTTGGTAGAGGACATTGACTCTTTGCTATTCGCTGACTTCTTGTTACTCTTTTCAGAATCAGAGCATGTTAGGACAGCAGATTAGACAAATAACACCGAACCAACCATATACTTCAATGCAGGCATCTCAGGTAAGTGTATTTTTGTTGCTTTTCTTTTGTTTTTCCATAAAATTCATTTGCGATTTAAAACCTGCACCAAGACTACAACACACCACTATAGGCCTTTTTTGTCCTTAATCTCAACCAGGGGAAAATAAAGTCCATATTTTCAGAACAGGGACCTCAGACTGCTCGAGCTCTTTCATTTATGTGCAGTTACAGGCGAATGCTGATTGATTGATTACCAATGTTTCTCGGAAAACACTGCACGCAGTAGGTGACCTTCCACCTTCTCTTTGCCTATTTCTGTCTCGCTCTGCCTCTCTCTCAAACACACTCAGGATGGAGGGACTCAATGCAGGTTACCTGATCTGCGCTTCACTACAAACCCATTTAAATTCAGTAATTGTGTTATTTATTTGGAAAAAAATAATACATTAGTAGTGACCTCCAAAAATAGTGGAATTACAGTAACATGTTAGTTTGTAATGTGTGATTCCCCGCACTGATCATGTGACACCTTAATATACACGCTAATGCTAAAGAATTTTAAAAAGCTGTTGAAACAGGGTTTTGTTCATGCTGCAGCCATCGTCAAATCATTTTCTGTGTTCATGTTTCACACAGAAAAGTCTTCACAGGTGTATCTACCTTGCCTATGAGTTCTGAAAATAAATAATCCTGACTCAGACAGACACAGTCAATAAATCAATAACGGTGTCCTTCTCTGTCTTGCTTTTAATCAACATTGTCTCTGCTTGTTCAGAACATATCTCAGGGCTATACCACATACGGATCACACATGGGGATGCAGCATCCGTCCCAAGGTGGTGGTATAGTTCCTTCCTCTTATGGGAACCAAAACTTCCAGGGCTCCCATCCTGGAGCCAACCCAGCTGTGGTGGATCCTCTTCGGCAAATGCAGCAAAGGCCCAGTGGTTACGTTCACCAGCAGGCTCCAGGCTACGCGCACAATATGCAGAACACACAGAGGTCAGTCGTGCTGCAACGAGGGCTGCTGCTTTGTTAGCTGCCTAGCAGCACTCTAAAGCCAGATTGCAGAGGTTTCACATTGTTATAATCACTTCCACACACCTGTTTTAAATCCATGAGATCATCTCCTTTATTAGTGTCTTATCTGCTTATACACATGGTTATTTCTTTTACTCTTAATATTCATCTGCTTATATGGGCTTAATTCTCTTATCCCAATTTTATTTATTTATTTAGGAAATAGCATTTTTGAACTTGCACCCTCATATGCTCTTGTGCGCAGTGCTATTTTATTATTTGTGCTTAAACGCTCTTAATGTTCCTAATGTTGGTTATGTCATAAGAGGGCTGGGGGGGCTACATGGGTTTTTGACATCTTATTTTATTCTGTAAACCTTTTTATCTGGGAAGCAGTTTTTGCTTGAGCTTTTAAAAGTGCGATATAGATAGATAGATAGATAGATAGATAGATAGATAGATAGATAGATAGATAGATAGATAGATATTGTTTTATTATTATTATTATTATTATTATTATTGCTTTTGGTGTTCACACATGTCGAACTATTTGTCCTCTTCCTGTTCTATAAACTTCAGGTTTGCCCACCAGCCCCTCCAGCAGAATCCCATCATGCACGGTCTCAGTCACATGGGAGGACAGGGCGTCCACCCAGGCTTGAGGCCTAATCAGATGCTGGCAGAGCAACAACAGCAGCAGCAACAGCAGCAGCAACAGGCAGCACAGCAACAGCAGCAGTACCTCAGACAACAAGCACTCAGAGTACGTCACTCCATCATCATTTGTAGCCATGCCGGGGCTGAGTTTATTTCGAGGCTGTTTGTGTGTTTAAAGTCTTAAAAGGCATTGAATACATTAATTTAAAAAAAGGCCTTCATTGGTCTTAAAATGTCTAAAATCAGTCTGTTAAAAGTCTTAAAAATGCAAAGACATTGGAGATAGGATGTTATGAATTGCCTTTTCCTGATGTTGCATTTTAAAATCACAAAATAATTGGTAACATTAAAAAAAGAAAAATCCCACATACAGAGTGTCACACACAAAATCAGTATTAAAACTCATTTACAAATGCTAGATATCTGCCAATTCTAAACACATCTAACTTTTTCACTGAACCGTTACAATATGTTTGGGAAAAAAATGTTCTTAACTCTGTAAGAAAGCTTGGTCCATATTTTTTTCTTTTCAGTTTAAGTTATTGTAAAATTGTTCTTAAATTTCATTTGCATTAAAAAAAGTCTTAAAACTTTCTACATTTAATTTGCCTCAAGATGTAGGAAGCCTAATTAAAGAGTGCTTTACAAGTAAATAAAAGTAAAAAATGTAAATGTCTGTACCTCAAACACTAACTTTTATTTCTTTCCTGTTAACACAACAGCAGCAGCAGGCCCAACAAGTTCAACAACAACAGCAGCAACAACAGCAACAGCAGCAGCAACAGCAGGTCCAGCCCCAGCAGGTTCCCCCTCAACAGCAGGTTCCACAGCAGCAGCAGCAGCAGCAGGTGTCAGCTGTTCCACCTCCGGGACAGCAACAGAACCAGGGCCTCGGCATGCAGCCACTGCCCCCACAGCAACCCATGGTAGGTCCGGTCCAGGTTGGGTTCTTTTAGTGTCTCGTGTTAGCAGACATTTTTAGTAGTGGTGTCTGTCACAGACAGTTTTACTACGTTGACTTTGATTGATTTCTTTGAAGCCTCCTTTTGGTGCATTGAAGATATTCTGACACCCAGAAATGAAACAGCTACTTTTTAAAAACTAACAATAAAAGTCATCACGTTGCCTTTAAACTAGATGCTTTTCGGTGGCCAACTCTTAAAATCGGGGACATTGTTGAGGACACTGAAACTCTGCATGTTAGGTGTATTCTCCTTGTACGCTATAATCAGTGAACATCATCGGCTGCCTAAAATGTTGGGAATCAATTCTAAAAATCAATCTAAATCACATTTTGCTGAATGTTTGCTATCGGTGTTACTTGTATAATGTTTAAAACATCAGAAATTGATGTAATAACGATGTGTGTGTCTCTGTTTTAGTTCCCACGACAGGGAATGCAGCAAACTCAACAGCAGCAGCAGACTGCAGCTCTGGTCAGACAGCTGCAACAGCAACTATCAAGTGAGTCAAAAACTTTTAAATGTCATCCTCCCCTCATTTATGTGCTGTCATTATTTCCATCTCTGTGTCACGATGAACAGATTTAATTTTTTATAATAAAACTTCCCCACTTTTTTTCCAGATACACAACCAGGACAGGGCACCAACTCATATTACTGATCGTGCTCGTTCTTAGTAGTGTGTGAAGAACAGGCCCTCTGTATGTGAGGAGGCCCAGCTCTGTAGATTGGCAGATGAATGTGTCCAGTCCCGGGTAGGCCGTTGGGAGGGGAGACTGTTCAAGGCACAAAGGACCACCAAACCGATGAACCAAATCCCATCTCGACCAGTGAGGCACCGATCAGAAAATATCTCGACTTCAGCTGTGTAATTATGGATTGCCGAAGGAGGGATCCTGCTCTGAAGTAAACAGATAATGGTTAATAATGGAAAAGTCTATGTAAAAAAGTACCAGAAATTATAAGAATAATGCAATTTTTTTTATTTTATTTCAATTTGTACAATTTTTTCAGTTTCGTGTATTTCTCATTAAAAAAATCATGTCAGTTTTTATGTCTTGTACTTGTGTTGGCTGCTTGTGTACCGTATTTAAAAACTGTCAATGAAGTATTTCACCATAAAGTGGAGATCAAAGGATTTGTCTGTCAAACAAGTTTGCTGACATGCAAGAAATCAGTTTTAAAGGTCCAGTGTGTAAGATTTAGGAAGATACATTGGCAGAAATTTAGGATCATTTTCATAAGTGTTTATTTTTTTTGTATAACCATCTGAAGATAACCTGTTGTGTTTTCATTACCTTAAAATGAGCTGTTTGTCTACACACAGAGCAGATCCTCGTCCACGGAGTTTGCCATGTGTTTTCTGCAGTAGCTCAAAAAGCTGGATCTCGGTAAGGCTAATCCCATTTCTGCGTCAGCCATTGTAGTTCTTCCACACACTTGGCTCACTGGAGAAGTTGGTTGCAATCTGCAACTTCACCACTAGATGCGAGACTATTTTAAGTGACACATTCAAAGTTTCCTTATACCAAGTTGTCGTTTGTGTTTTAAGTAATTTTTAACGTCTCCTGTTCAGATGAAATTAATTTATATAATTTCAAATGAAGATGCTCCTGCTCCCTTACTGCTATGACAAGTAAAAATGTCCACTGTTAAAATAATGTTAATACGAGATGTCCCTAAATGTAAACTCACCAATACTATTGTTAAAGGTATAGGTTGTCACGCCCTGACAGTTAACTATCAGAGAGTGATGGGTCAGTGAAACACTTCTGAGAGATTTAGTGAAAGGTTTTATTTCTTCACCGGTGGAATCGGTGTACAGGGAACATAAAACAATCCCTCATTTCAAGTTTGTTGCCTTTTTTGTTTTCTTAGGTTTCTGTTTGTCTACATTCTGATTTTCCAAGCGACTAAAAAGCACTCCAGAGTCAGATCCGAGTGCTCTCCCCTCGAAGGGACAGTCCATTCCCCGATGTCTCGGCAGGAAGCTCACATGTGCCCAGCTCCTCTCGCCTGGTTGCACCCCGAGTCTGGACAGCAGCTTGTCAGAAACGCCTGGCACTACTGGCTGGAGGAGTGTCCCATAAATCCTCAGGCATTCAAGAGAGACATGGATGATTGTGTCTAGCCAGCGTTGGTCTTTATTGTCCGTCCTGTCCAGCTTCCACGGTGCATGACGCTGCACAAACCCGTTGGTCTGCCTCACACAGGCAGTGACGGCCTCCAGAGCTTTGTACACATGCATGCTCTCATAGTGCTGCTCCACCACAGCGGGGAGGTTTCTCACAGCATCCAACATGTGGTAATCTTCAGCCACAGCCCTGCCTCCCTGTTCAGTCGGGAAGGACTGAGGGCAGAAAGAAGGGTAGACCTGAGCTGGGTTTAGAGCTGGAGCTGTGCAGCGGTTCAGCAGACCTCCCAGAGAGTCAGCAAGCTCCGCGTTCAGCAGCTTCATAACTTTGTTGTCGGTGTAATCGCAGTCTGAGTCTGGGACACCCTGACGCAGAAGAAAGTACCTCATACCATCCGTTGTGAACATCTGTGATCGCTCAAGAGGATCCACCACGTTACCCAAACTTTTCGACATCTTCTTTCCTCCGACCGTCCAGTGAGAGTGCACATGTATCGTCTGCGGCAGCGGCAGTCCGGCTCCCAGAAGAAAAGCCGGCCAGTAGATGGCGTGAAATTTTAAAATGTCCTTTCCAACGATGTGGTGGGCCACGCTCCACCATCGGTCGTGTCTATCTGGATAGCCGGCTACTGTGAGGTAGTTAATCAGAGCATCAAGCCACACGTAGATAGTTTGTTCAGCGTCACCCGGCACAGGGATTCCCCACTGGAGGCGGCTTCTCTGGCGGGAGACTGAGAGGTCGGGAAGGTCTTCCTGCAGCCACTGGAGAACATCCTGGTAGAAACGCTCAGGCTGTACGGCCCGGGGATTTCCTCTGAGCCAGTCGAGCAGCTGAGACCGAAATGCAGAGAGACGGAACATGTAGTTCTCCTCTTTCATCCACTCCACCTGTAAAATAATGAAGACGTGATTGAAGTTAAATTGAGATAGTAATAATGCACAAGCTGTGGATGTGTGATCTGATTTCTGTTTCAAGGAAAAACGACATATTTTGGGAAAATGACTTTTCACTTTCTTGACGAGACCAGGATGAGATAATCAGTAATGTTAATTTGGGAATTTTAGGGACCTAAGACACAAAGCCTACGGTCAGCTGTTGGTCAGTGTCTGGCCATTGGGGAGCATCTGTCATCCCAGTTTTTGGCGAAGTCTGTTGGTGAATGAAATCACTGATTTGCAGCTGAGCTCCATGCACAATGTGAAAATGAGAAACAGTGAGGAAAGCAAACAAAGTCAAGAGGGCGTGACATCAAAGAAATCTTGTTCTATTCCATTGGCTGTCGTCTTTGTTGTGTGTTTAGGTGCAACTTTTTGGCTGTGGCACCGGCAACGTGAGGCAACGCAACTGTCAGCATTCAACACCACTGGTTCTTTGATGTCGGTTTGGTGTATCTGGACCTTTAGATTTTTAAGTGTAGGACCGAGCCAGGCTGCTTCATATTACTTTCTTAAACTTTAGGAACTTGAGAGACTTTTTTAAAACAAGAATGCTCAAAATTATTGCGTTTGAGTGTGAGCAATCCTGAATTTTAGTCCTTTTAAAACAACAAAAAAACACCAGATTCCACATTTGCCATAAGAATGGCACCTTGTTTTCAGGCCCTCCCGGCCCTGTGATCGTCTTTCCAACCCCACGCCCCCGTTCTGTTATAAATGTCTAGTCATGAAGCTAAAGCCGATATAACCCTGAAAACATACCATAATGTGTGAGGTGTGCTTTAAAGTTTACTTTATAAAAACACACTTGTGCTATTATCTCAATTTCGTTTGAATTACCTTATGGCCACTCTCCAGCGATACCTTGATCTCCTTCCCTGAAGAGTCCAAAGCATCAGCCACCTGCGACGGCGTGAGGAAGCTTTCATCTTGTGTGGAGTACCAGCCTTCATAACTCCCCTTATAGATGAGCCCTTTGCTCCAGAGCACTGACCAGAAATGGTTGACGGCGTCACGGTGTCTCTGCTCGGTGGTTCTTATGTAGTCTGTGTACGATATGCTGCAGCTGCTGAAGAGATGCTTGAATCTGTCAGACACATCGGTGCAGAAGGTCAGGGGCTCTTTTCCTGCAGCTTCAGCAGCTTGCTGGATCTTCAAGCCGTGTTCGTCTGTTCCTGAAATGAAAGATAACAGCGTGTTTTACAATTCAATGTGAAAATTCGAGAAAAGTGACCACCCAAATTTCCCGGAGCCCAACATTACATCATTAAATTGCTTGTTATATCTAACCAAAAACCTCAAAGATAATTAACTCATAATGACATAAAATAGAAAAAAAAGATGCAAATTCTCATATGTGAAAAGCTGGAAGCAACAAATATTTTTCATTTTTGCTTTAAAAAATGACTATTAATTTACTATTAAAATGTGCCAATTCTGTCAGTCTCTCCAGTTCTATTATAAATGCCATTTTCATACATATTATAATTTCTGTGCACTTAGGGACTGTTCATAATTTTTAAGGGGTTGTTATAAAACATGGGAGGCATGTCAAGTATTTTTTAAGCACTGGGAAGGGACTTGTGTTTTTTTATTTTGACTTATCAGAATCGATCAGTGATACTTTATTGATCCCTGGGGGAAGATGTGGTTTATTACAGTCACTTTTATGGTTGTAATTACGCCATTTATTATAGCCAGAAACTGTAAAAACAGAAATTATAAGTTTGTCAAGTTTCCAAAAGTCTTTGATAACTTGCATGGCGAACGCATCCTTTGTCAAAATCAGTTTATTCAACGTTTAATTTATTATTATATGATTATTTATGTTGGAAATGTATTATTATAAGATTATTTATGTTGGAAATTTATTGTTATATGATTATTTATGTTAGCTCTCAAGGAAAAAGTATTATTTTAATTTCAGGGAGGGACCAGATTAAAAAAAAAGTTACAATAAAGCACAGTCCCTTATTTATGCTATAGGCTTTAGAGATCCATGTGACAAAAACGTCAGTTCCTGGATAGTGAGCATGACATGCAATCAATAGACTAAAATGTTTCATATATTTTGGTGAATGGAGCATTTACCTGTTGCAAACTTTGAGTTGAAGCCCTGCAGCAGCTTGTACCTGTGTAAGCAGTCAGCTATCACCGCTGAATATAAGTGTCCTAAATGAGGAGAAGCGTTGACATAGAAGATGGGAGTGGTTATGTAGTAACTCCTGTCGTCTCTGCGGGACTGTGTGCTCGTGTGTCTCAACACAAAGACCCTCTGATGTCTCCATAGAGCTGAAACTGGTGAGAAAAACCTGTGAAGAGCCTCACAGCCTCTGGTGACAAACAGCAAGGAGGTCCTCATCGCTTTAAAGCAGGTGATGCCACATGAAGTCACCCAAACGATGTTTAGTCCCGAGAGTGCGGTGATGATTTGGTAAGTACTAGTCATTCATTTTGCAAGCTAAAAGACAATAACCACTATCGGAAAATTACTGGAATATCTTAGAGTCATCCTACCTAATATTATCGATTAAACTGTCAGAAATATTTGAATTTTAAGCGATTTTCCTCAACCAGCAGCACATGAGTTTTGCTTGCTTGTCAAGGTTAGCGTTCCTTCCGGGTTCTATGTCCAATCAAAACGCTGCATGATGCGCAACGAACACCAACCACCAATCAGGTTACGAGGGCGGTCTTTGCAACGTGCTGCAGGAGTTGTCTATTTTATTTACTCTTTCGGTTAAAGTTGGCCTGACATGACGTTTTAAACTAGTCAAGCAGCACATTATTAACGAGAGAATCTCTTGAATTTATGGGGATGGGTCGGGGAAGCCCTTTTTTTAACATTATTAACCCTTTGAAACCTGCATTAACATCACTTTTCTTGTTCTGCGCTCAGACACCTTAACAAGTATTTTAACCTTCAAAAGCTGAGGAAATCTGTTTGATTTATTTGACAACACGATAAAAACGGCATTGAGCATCCTGACAGGAACTGCTCTTCAAATTGCAATAAACTGCTAGATAGATGATGGAAAATAGTTTTAAAGACGCGAGAGAAAATGTCCAAAAATATATATTTAGAATTATCATAATTATAAATCATTTTAGAGAAGTATTGTTATTTTTAAGCACTTTTTGGGGTCTTTTCTTTTTCACTTTTTTCTTCAATTTTCAGCTATTTTTTTTTTTGTACTTTTACAATTTTTTGTGTCATTTCTTTATAAGTTGTTCATTGCTTCTTACCTATGCTTTTGAAAGACATCAAGCCAATATCCTTAGGTCTCGAAGTAGAAGAATAGTGTAACAGAGCTGAGACAGATCACAGGACAAGGCATACGCATGCAATATAAAAAGACAGGGTAAATGAATTATAATAAAATGTTACAAAGAATGGACAAAAAAAAACAAAAAAACAAAAAATATATTCTGAAATACTAAATGCATTCATACTAAAACTAATGCAGGTTGCAGGCAATTTGTCTATTTCTGTAATATAATATCCCCTGTCTCGTAAAAATACAACTTCACTCTCGTAAAATTACGACTTTTTTGTCATAAAAATACGACTTTATTCACGTATTATTACAACTTCATTCTCTTAAAATTATGACTTTTTTTTTTCGTAAAATCACAACTTTATTGTCGTTATTTTACAACTTTATTATCCCAAAATTATAACTTTATTCTTGTAATATTACGACTTTTTTGTCATAATATTAGGTCTTTATTCTCGAAGTCTCAAAATTAAAAAAATCCTCATTGTAGCTCTAAGACTCAGTTGTACGTGTACATTAAAAAATATATTTTTATTGATACATGTATTGATTTGTTTTTTAATTGATTTATGTATTGATACATTTTTATTAATATATTTTTCTATCGATCATTTATTATTATTTATTATGTTCTGTGTAAATGTCAGTTATCTGTGCTCTCATGTGTGTTTGTACTCCATTTACGTGACATATTTTATACATAGGCTATTTTTATTAACCAAAACTGTGGGTGAGAAAAATAACACATATGTGAAAGTCTCCTCCCTTCTTTAGTTGCCTAGGTGATTTACCCGGAAGTGCCGGGTGACGGCCAGCCAATCAGCTGCTCCTCTCCTTCCTGTATGTCAGACGACGAATGGGGTTGACGTGACAACGGAGGTAAAACACTTTAGAAACTAAGTTGTAGCGGCAGTTAAACAGTGTATTTAACTTAACTAAACCAAAATTAACTCAGATAAGACGTTCATTTTCAATCTCTCGGCATCTCTAGCTGTCTAAAAAGCCACGTTTAACGTCTTCGCAGTTGGGAGAGTAAGCTTATCATGTGATGTTTAACATGGGGCGCCTGTTACTCAACTAATGACAAGTTCCCGAGAGCTCCGTTTCTTGTAGACGTCATCTTTTTTTTTAATCAAACGCTGGGACGTTATTTTGTGATTTAACGTTATTTCAGATGGAAGTGAACCGTTTGGACTTTTACATTGGTCTCTCTCTGGCTGTGAGCTCGAGCGCTTTCATCGGTGCCAGTTTCATCCTGAAGAAGAAAGGCCTGCTGCGATTGGCCAGCAAGGGATCAATGCGAGCAGGTACTGCGAGAGCCATCACAATGAAACTTAACTTTAGCAGCCTTGAAATGTTATTTTGAAATTTAAATGTTCTGAGAGATGTAAAATAAGTAAATAAAAGTAACACAAGTAACGTTATTTAAAGGTAGCTACTTTTCATGCTGTATTTAACCCTGATCGACGTCAGCTTTCTTGTGTCTAGCATTATGACCTTTTCAAAACTGAGCAAATTGAATTGTTTTCTTTTGAAAACACAGGGGAAAAGGAAGTGACCAGTGTCCCGCAAACTACAAGAGAGAAGAGAGAAATCACCCCAAAAGGGGGGAAATTACTAGAAAACTAAATTTACAATTATAATAATTGTATACCTAAAATTATGTTAAAGAAAATAAAATATTTTCAGCACTTTCTCTAGTTCATTTTTTGTTTGATTTATGGCTTACTTTATGTGTATTTTCTGGTAATTTTCTTGGAAATTAATTTTTGAATGAAATCAAAACAATTTGCTTAGGTTGCAAAGAGTTAAGAGTAGGTACAAGTATTTGGACACACTTGAGTTAATGTGCTTAGTTATGTTCCACCATGGTACTGGATACAGTCAGTATGTAGACATCACTGGGAAGGAAGATATGTCTTGATGGATACATAAGAACAATTAGAAGATGTGGGCATTAGCCTTGTCTGTGTAAACATGACATGACCTTTTGAAAAGTGTTTAAAGGAAGCTTAAGCCTTCAGCTTACATTCAATCAGGCAGTATTTTAAGTGAGCAACCTATAAGCGTAACTACAACATGTACTCCATTTTTGTTTTCTGTATCTAACAGGTCAGGGGGGGTATGCCTACCTGAAAGAATGGCTGTGGTGGGCAGGACTCATTTCAAGTAAGTGAATTATTTATTGACTTAGTTTTGCAAAATGGGCAAAGTGGTCAGCTGCTTTTTTTTTCATGTGGTGACACTCCTTACCAGCTGTGCTCAGAAACATTGTGGTCTTTGTATTTCAAAGTAGAAATGAAGCTCTTGTGGGTTTGGTATTTTTTGCTGGTGACGTTGCAGTTGAGGCAGCGCCCACACCATAGCTTTGAAGTGCACATTCCTCCAAAGAGCACATTTGCACACGTGGGTTGGAGGAGAATGATTTTCAAAATTTAACCAGCTGCACCAGCTGGGATAATGTGCATACCGATGATCTTGTTTTTATTCTAGTGGGAACTGGAGAGGCTGCTAACTTCGCTGCATATGCATTTGCGCCGGCTACACTGGTGACTCCTCTTGGAGCACTGAGTGTACTTGTAAGGTAATTGTTTGTTTTTTTTGTTGCATTTTTTCATGCCATTGATGTTATGATGACTTATCAGATCTTTGCTCAGTGTGCTACAGATACTCCTAGCCTTTCCAATACTATATCTTGTCTTATAATCAATTAATCCCTTAAAAAGATCAAAACTAATAATGATTTGATCCCACTAGCAGCCACTGTTTGTATAGCAAAGCCTTATACAGATTATTCCCCCCTGTGTTAGACCTCTATTATTGTCCAAAAGCTACGGAAAATGCATAATTGAACGACACTGTTTGACTGGGTGACATCAACATGAACATGGCCACTGGCAGTTTAATTTGAGTCAGTCCCATATACACCATCCTGGTGATGTATATACTCACAAGCACATGGATTTCCAACCTTTTTGGATTGTGAATCCTCTGAGGGTTTAAATGATCTTGTGATTAGTCAGCTTCACCTTTGGACCCTTTTAGGAGGAGGTCAAAGTAATGTCTAATTTTGACACCTTATCACAGTTTATTGCCTTAGTGTGGAAGTGAACGGTGAGCAGTTAAAGAAGTACTTCACCCACAAAATGTCTTTTTGTAAATCAGTTAGTCATGCCTGTGTTACCTCGACTTTGTGAAGAAAACATTTGTCTCACATGCCTCCACAGAAAATGGCGAACATATTGATTTATTGATTGATTGAGGACCATGTATAATGGTCATTTTGGGGGTGAAGGACTACAAAAGAAAAGTCAATAAAATGAATCTAGTTTTGTGTGACAAAAATCTTGTGGCCCCTAAGATTTAGCTTGGACCCCCTAGGTTGGGAAGTGCTGCGCTGGAGCACTAAATCTGCAGTGAAAAAGCCTAATATCTATTTACTCTAGTTTGAGCAACATTTCCTAAATACTACAGTGTCCAGCTTTTAAGGGAAATAATTTAGCCAATTTTAAATATATTTTTATACAGGCTTTTTTTAGACTTACTTTGTCACTAAGAACAAATTGAGTTGTAGATGAGAGTCACAGACAGAGAAATCAGAAATTATTGATGCGCACACTGTAGAATTACTGGTTTTGGTCTTTCCTTGAAATTTATTGAAAAAAAACAAACAAATGGAAAATCAGCAGATATACCTCTTTAAAATGTTGTAGCAACGTTTGAGCTCACTCTCTTTGTCTGAAACATATGTCTCTCCTTCCAGTGCTGTGCTCTCCTCTTACTTTCTGAATGAGCGGCTTAACGTGCACGGGAAAATTGGTTGTTTGCTGTGCGTCCTGGGCTCCACAGTGATGGTGATCCACGCCCCGCAGGAGGAGGAGGTCGCCTCCCTCAGCGCCATGGCCGAGAAGCTCAAAGACCCAGGTAGGACCAGCTCCTCATCAGTGTGATCTGATTAACCACGCTGTGGAAACGTTTTTTCAGCATACTAACTCATTCTTGAATGCTCCCACTAGGTTTCATTGTGTTTGCTGTGTGCGTTGTGGGAAGCAGCCTGGTTCTTATCTTTGCTGTGGCTCCGCGCTTTGGACAGAAGAATGTGCTGGTCTACATCCTGATCTGCTCTGTGATTGGCTCCCTGTCTGTGTCTTGTGTCAAGGGCCTGGGCATTGGCATTAAGGAGCTGTTTGCTGGGACAGCAGTGCTGAAGGAACCCCTGTTCTGGGCGTTAGTCATCTGCCTGGTAATCTGCGTCAGCATTCAAATCAGTTACCTGAACAAAGCCCTCGATATCTACAACACCTCCATAGTCACGCCCATATACTACGTCTTCTTCACCACCTCTGTCATGGCGTGCTCAGCCATCCTCTTTAAGGAATGGTTGAGAATGACCACTGATGGAATAGTGGGGACAATTAGCGGCTTCCTCACCATCATTTTGGGAATCTTTCTCCTCCACGCCTTCAAGGACATTACATTTAGCTGTGATTCCCTCCCACTCTACCTGAGGAAGGGTCCTCAGGGCTTCCCATGGGGGCACCAGCCTTATGTGGCTCTTCCCAGCCACGAAACACAAGCAGAGGATGAGGTGAAACTGCCCAGAGAGGGAGGTTCAAAGGGGGTCTGGGGTACACATCAGAGGACTCCTTGAGGGGACCAATAGTCTTGTCACTGCTGAGAAAAATGACTTATTGCAGTTTAAGCTTTAATGCAAATCACAGCTTTACGGTGACTATGTTTACTTGCACTAAATATTCAGATTTTTGCCCTTTTTCCAAAAAAAGACTATTTCTACTAGGCTGTTTACATGGCTTATGAAATGAGTGTTCCCCTAATATTCCCGTTTACATGGATACTCTGAGTAAACCATCTAAAACCAAGTTTCTTATTGTGTCAAAATGTGGTAAAGGGAACCAGCTGGAGCCGCTTGTGCCATTTTTACTCTGTGTCAAACTAGGAACTTTTTCTAAAAGGTTCTCCACAGTGGTGGACTTGGTCAGCCATGCAAACACAGCCTCCCTATTTTATTCCTTCAACCACGTTATTGAAATAGTCGGCATTGTGACATTGCACATATCTAGTCATTATCATGTTTTAAAGGCAGATGTATTTCTCCTTCCAACCAGAATAGATGTTTAATTTAGGTATGCATCACAACCCTTCCAATCTGTTGGCTTGCATACAATAAATCCATGACAATGCACAGAGCTGACTGTAATCAAGCAAGAGGCCGTAACTGCAGTGAAAATCCCAATTGAGGCACATATTCAGAATACGCTGTATTTATGCCCAGAGATAAATTTGAATAGTATCCGCATATTCCACGTCTTTATAAGAAAATTCTACATTTGGAAAAAGGCCTCTTTCTGAACATCCAAACGCAATATGCATATCAAATTCACAATATTGTCATCATCTGAATAATAGTTGAATATTAATGTGCATGTGAACTCAGTCAGTGACAAGATGGTTTATCTAATTTGAGTTTTAACTCTGTCTTACATAAAGCAATATGCACTGCGTAAAACAAACAAGTGAACAAAACATTCCTGTCAGCACACTGGATTTCATACATTTGATGTTCTTAGTTGAACATGATGGTACATCCACATCTTTAAAAAAAAAAGACAGGACAAAATTATATTATTAAGTATAATTTATATCAGTGTGAATGTTTGTTGCTCTGCTGTGAATAGTTTTTGACAGTATATCAACTTTAAAAAATTAATTGAGGGTTGACAATTCGCTTGCATAAACCAGAATGTGCCTTCTGTTACTCAAAACAATAACCTTGTTCACAGGTTTGCACTTCTCACCTTATTGGTACAATAGTATGATTTTAAAACCAGTGTTAAGGCAAAAAAAAAAAAATCTTTATTTGCCCTGAATGCATTTCAATCATCTGTTGGCGATGAACAAGTTTGAGTAATTCCTCGGATGAATTACTGTATTACCTCAATATTATATACAAACTTCACCAAAGAATGTTTTTCCTGTGTGGATTTATTCCCAACATGTGCCAAACTGTAACATATCTGATGTAACTTAACTTTGTGTATTTTATAATGCTGATTAAAACATAACTACAAGATAACATGACTGCACTCTTTGCAAAAGAGACAGAAATATTTGGCATTATGTTTATTGCATATGTACAGTCCAGAACTGCTCGACTTTGCTTTCGGTCAAATCATTATTAGTTCCCTTAAATTACAGCAGTGTGTGTTGTGAAGTCCGTGAGGTTTTCAAAAACAGCTGAATGAAGCTGAATGTCCCAGATGCATCCATCCTTCTGCAGTCTCTTAATCCACTTTCTCAGCAGCAGATTTTAACACATTCAAGCTCAGTCTTAACAGTTTGACCCGTGAACTGACTTTACAAACTGATAACATGAGGTCTACGCTGGCAACAGACCACAATCTAAGCGTTTTAAACACTTAAATTCCACTAAGTGGAGGACAAATGCAACCCTAGACTTCTACACCCATACTTCGTGTTAATCTGAGGCACTTGTATCAAAAGTAACACTTCATGATGATGTCTTTTTTTTCCAGTTTAAAGTTCTTCACAGACAGCTGTGTCAGGACAAAATGGCCTGGAGCAGGGCCCGTGTGTCTTGTCAGTTCTTTCTGTGACAGTTTTCAGTCTGACATGGTCTCAGAGAATGAGCCCTTGCTCCTCTGAGTCTGTTCCAGTCTGTTTAGGATGAACTGGCTGGTGTCAATAAATCGCTCCACACAGTTAACGAAGCACACTTCCGTCCTTGAGTCCAGCTTTGGCCCGGGTTTGTCCATACACTTCTCCTGGGGACAGAGACGGAGACCAAGTCAAACAATATGCAACGGATGATACCTGGTATGTTACAAATGGTGCATCAAATGTGGCGCAACAGCTCGTGACAATTAAACGTTAAATTGAAGGAAATTAGCGCGTGCCTGCCCCAGCTGTGACCTCACTCCGTACGTTACTGAAATGATTCCGTCGCAAAACGCTCCAACTACAAACCGAGGAGGGACGTTAAAAAAGTGTTTTAACCTCGTTATAAAGCAACAGTTTGGGAACTCGATGTATTTTCGTGACTTCGGAGGTGTCTGCTTTCAGTGTGGCGTGATAAAATGTTAGCCATGGACGGAGCCAACTTTTAAATGCAACATTTCCACACACTGCTCCGCGGAGCTAGCTAGCAGGCCGGGTAAGTAATTGTCATCGCAGCCTTGGAAATTTGATATAAACATTTGTTTTTAAAACATTTCTTCGCCCCGAGCATAAAGTAGACAATTGGAAGAACACACATATATTCATGGCTACAACCAGGAGTTCAAAATAATAACGCTGGCGCTTTAGTTTTTTCACTTGGTTTACGTAGGTAGCGCTAACTGTATATGACCTAATCCCGGAGTGACACATTGAGAGCTCTGGGTTACACACGTAGCTTGATTTTGGACATTTGGACATTTGGACATCATTATTTAACCACAGCAAATAACAAGTATCTGTAACTTTTATGTGAACGTAAGACACGCTACCTATCGGTTCTTGCCACAGACAAATGTGTAATAAACCAGTTGCAGCGCTGCACAGCTAGCTTACAGTTCATCTTACCCAGCAAACCTCCGTCATTTGGTGCACGAGCTGCTGAAATCTTTGCTTTTGAGACTCGATTTCAATGAAATGCTGAAGCTGAGGGTCGGCTGTCGCTCCCTGGCCGTCCATATTTTTCCAAAAAGTGGTTGGAATAGCAATATTGTTCCAATTATGAATGCCTTATGGCTGTAAAGCTGACCTTCACGTGTATGTATGGACAACGGGAAACAGGAAGTGGTTCAACCAATTACAGAGCGCGTTCTTCTTACGGCGGTCGTCATCATACATACGTAATTTTTCATAACAGCCATGACATAGGTGTATTTGATTAAACCCCTAAAAACTATTATGTGGAACAACTGTAATGTCACAATATCATAAATCATAAAAAAGAATGTTTTTTAAACAAATTTGGATGTATTAAAATATCATATTTAATAGTTGTGGCAATTCTGTAAGCTATAAAACCTTTTAAGATTTGTGGTTGAGGCTGTCTCTGCAGGTTTATGCAATAAAAAAAAAACACATTTTACCAAAAATGCTCAGAATAGAGCCTGTTTTACTCATAAATGGGATAGAAATGAAGATCTTAATATGTACTAATAAACATATAAGACAATAGTTTTCTTCTAAAAAGAAAATCTCTCCAGGAGGGTAATCATTCTAAAACTCAAATATGTGACACTGAATGGCTCTGCTCGTTAAAATTAGGCTATGTGATTTTAACAACATTAGTGAGATTCATTTTAAAATGCAATTTTTGCCCTTCTAATATAATGGTGTCAATATTTACTGACTTGGATGAAAAAAAGTACTTTTTGCAATAATGCACCTGAAACATTGATACATGTGTTTTTAGTTTTTCACATACGATTCAGTTATGGACCGATATGGAAAAATATATTTTAAAGAATACTGGTTGCTATGAAAATCAGTCTCAAGGATTTTATTGTTTGTTTTGAAAGCAAGGTTCATTCATTGAAATTTATGATAAACCTCACCTTAGTAAATTTCATATACACATATTTAAATTTGCCAAATTATTCACCTGTTTTTTGTTGTTTTTTCTAAATTTCTTTTAGACTACTAAAGTCTCTGGAACATGTGAAAAATAATAAAAGTGTACCCACCATACATCATTATAACCAGATATTTGGTATTTTGTATACTAAATGATTTTAAAATGCTGTCTCTGTTTTTGTTTATTTCTTTTTTGTGTTTTTTTTTCTTATTGTTCAATCTCAGTCTGTCTTTGTTGTTTGCATTATTCAAACAAATGAAGCTAGAACCAACTTATTAATACACAAGTATTATTATTATATCATTCATCACTCATAATTGCTGTTTTCATTTCACATGATGTTTCAGTCATTTTAAAGCCTGGCTTACTTGGCTTTTATTTGTGCAATAGGTATGTTTTCACAAAGCTTGTCTGCAAAGGTGTCTACATTTAGCTATTCCACAGAATATAGTACACAGGATACAATAAAGACAGATAACCTTCAATAAAATATACACATATTAAACGCTAGCCTGTGGGACTGTGCTTTTAGATAGGACATTCTAATCAATGAGTTACAGTGACATTCACAATGCACATATTCACATTACAGAGGACCTGTTAGCTGTGCAGTCCCATGTTCAAGCTGTAAAATATTCACACGACTGTGTTAACTTTCTAGGGACAGGCGGTCGGAGATGCTGCCCTGTGGGGATCCAAGTAAACTGCTGGTGTTTTGTGATTATTTAGAGATCTACTGAAGCTCGTACAGCAAATCCTGAACAGTCAGCACCAGGTCCTGGAAGGTGGGTCTCTCATCAGCTTTCTGAAAATAAAAAAGAAAAGCTGTGTGATTTGGTGTTTGGATGCTGTCATTGTTCTTTACAACCTCTGCTGAGGCTTCACAAAATGCACTTACATCACACCAGCAGCTTGACATAATGCTGTAGACCCTTTCATTGGCCAGCTGGGGGCGGTAGAGACGCAGGCCCCGGGACACCTGGTCCACTATTTCCGTGTTGTTGAGGCGCTCATACGGAAGCTGTCCCAAAGTGTACACCTCCCACATAAGAACCCCTAAGCATTGACAGAAATGGTTAACATGGTTAAAAAAGTTCTGATGCACAGCACAGATGTGAATTCATGGTTTGTGGAGACATTTAAACACAGATTACACTTATAACTGACCAGTTATGAACACAGTGCACATTATGCTGACTCACCATATGCCCATATGTCTGACTTGCTGCTAAATTTGCAGTAGAGGAGGACCTCAGGAGGTGACCAGCGAACAGGAAACTTGGAACCTGCTGAGCTGGTGTACTCGTCATCTAAGACATACCTAAAGAAGTGGTGGAAGAAGTATTTAGACCCTTTACCTAAAATATAGAAGTACATTAGAAGTTGCATTACATGTAGGAGTACAGACAGAAGGACTGTCAAATAAATACACTTAAAACATCAAAAGGAAAACTACTCATTGTGGAGAAAAGTGGCCTCCACAAGTGTTATTAACAAAAAACTTCAGTTAATAGCCTGGGCAGTTATCTGCCTAAATCGCTGAGCTCAACAGGCTTATATTTAGGACAGGCTTTTATTTCCTTTCACACCAGAGATGGGGAAACAATCAAATTAGTTATTTAACCATTTGAAACCTGGTCAAAATAATTTTATTTATTCACAAAAACAGGGGAAGAAGGTAATGAGCAACAAAAGATCACATGGGCCATATACAAGAAAATTACCTGAAAAATCACCCCCCCCCCCCAAAAAAAAAAATAATGTATTGACAGAAGAAAAATGAGAGTTAAACAACAACAAAAAAGCAAGGCGAGAAATGACCAGAATTTTTTTTTTTTTAATTATAATAATTATGTAAAATAATTAGAAATATATAATTATGAATACAGTACACTGGACATTTTTCCTTATCTTTTTTACAAATAGTCATCTACGTCTACTAATCCATTTTTGCATTTTTTGTCTCTCTTGTTACTATGTTACTATGCTAGTCATACTGTCTTCTGTGGTGCTCATGATGTCATTAAAATGAACGAAATGATTTAATTGTGGAGAATCGTACCAAGCTAACGTTCTGAGTACTATGTCCAAACTGACCAAAGTTCAAACATATAATTTGTATGTGTGATATAAGCAGCTAACTAACGTTAACTCCAACAGGGAGCCAACAGCCAGGTTCTGTACATCTCAAGAACTTCTATAAAAGTGAGTTGCATTGTAACTGAGCTTCTGAGACAGATGTTAATTTGTCAAATTGTGTTGCCACACCGGGCCAGTAAAAGGCTGCAGGCATTTTATTTAGACTAGGCTTTTATTTTAAGTGTTACAGTATTGTATGTCATATGATTGGATATGTAATATGCGTTTATATTTATATATAGGATATGTATATTTGCGTTTATTTACTGTAGTTGGCTGAATTGTAGGTTAGATTAACTTCATCACTTACATATTTACACGCAGTTGAGTATAAATTAGAAATACTGAAGTGCCTAAGAATTGCCAACAGTACTTGAGTAAATATGCTGAGTAACTTACTACCACTGACCTGAAGACAAATAAAGGAGATTTTAACTACTTTATTAGGCGCCACCATGTGCCTCTATGTGTCCTGTAATTCACACGAAGTACTTTACCTTGACAGTCCAAAATCAGTCACTTTGATGGTGCCATTCCCATCTACTAAACAGTTCCTGGCAGCCTGAGGACAAAACAAACAAGACTCTTGATTTAAGTGTAATCATTAAACATTTACTGTTATCTTCAAATACCTAATCCTAGTATGTCTGAACATAGCATGATTTAATGATCTGAAATGTGTTGCATGTACTACAGTGGATCTATGTGTCTCACCAGGTCTCTGTGGATGTACTGCTGTGACTCCAGATAGGCCATGCCCTCGGAGACGTCTTTACACATCTCCAGGAGCTGGACGGCTGTCGGGTGCTGCTTCAGGCCCTCTCTGAGGTATGTCAGCAGACAGCCATTGGACAGGAACTCAGTCACGATATAAATGGGTCTTTGTTTGGTGCACACACCGTACAGCTGGACCAGGTTTTCATGGCGAAGCTTCCTGGTTTGAGCAAAAGGAGAAGGAAGTTATGTATTATGTGTTGGTTTTTCTCACAAAGTTATATAAACTACCAGTGTGACACATCTCACAGTCCTATGAGTCTTGCGCACAAAATAATCAGTATCATTGAACTGTAGTTGAAAGTTAGAAGCTGAATGACCCAAAAAAGAGTCCAAATTCAGTCATTTATTTTTTCTTACATCATGATTTTGGCTTCTTCTATGAAGTCATCTTCAGACATGGATCCCTCTTTAATCATCTTAATGGCAACGTCATGCTGGCCCTGCCACTTTCCATACTTCACCACTCCAAACTGACCAGTGCCAAGCTCCTTGATGAAGGTGAGGTAATGGGGATCAATCTCCCAAACGCCTGGATCAAACATGAGAGAGTAGAGGAGCACTTTTATACTTGCAGAATCCGCATTAAGTAAATGATTTGGGAAATCTGAAAAGACTGCCCACTATTATGTCTATACAAAGATATAGCCAGAAGTCGCTAAAAGAAATCTGCCTATGAGCACCTCTGAAGCACACTAATCAACATATTAAATTTTGTTTGATTAATTCATACAAAAAGGTGAATCATACCAAAAAAGTGAAAAAAGACACATTGTGGTTTTACTGGAGGTTTTTTTTGTGACTTTCGGGAGTTTCCACCGTTTGCCTTGCCACAAGACTCCAGTGGCTATTTGCATGGAACATCTTAAGGTTTCCTTAGGAAAATGTGAGTTGCGAAAATTCACCTTAAGTACTGTCCTGAGGTTATTTCCTTAAATACTAAAGTTTTCATCCTTATATTGGGTTTTTTATCTGAAATAATTCCTTCAAATGTCAAATCATCCTTAAAAACAACTTGAAGAAAGAAAAAAAACTAAACAACCATTTAACCTCAACAAAAGTGTATTATGGCTGATTTTATTTTCATAGAGAGGAACAAAGTTGCTCCAAAACGAGTGTTTTGAGACAGGGACAACCCTATGAACAAACGAGGAGTAGTTAGTGCGAGATTCTAGATTTATTCTAAATTTTGTTTATTCGTTAGCCAACAAACTTGCACAGGATTTTTGCTCCTTGACAGAGAGCAGCCTGGTGTTTTGTCAAAGACTATTTTAGTATATGTACTGCCCTACCTAAACCTGAACCAAACCTCAAATCCTAACTCTAAATACTGAGGGAGGGGGCTACGCATTAACAGGAGAGAGACATGATTCAATGGAGCAGCACTTTGCGATTGGCCTACAACACCTGCACATAGGTGTAA
Organism: Plectropomus leopardus; assembly: GCF_026936395.1. Taxonomy (NCBI): domain Eukaryota; kingdom Metazoa; phylum Chordata; class Actinopteri; order Perciformes; family Serranidae; genus Plectropomus; species Plectropomus leopardus. Next base: position 12,488,976 of record NC_142183.1, read on the forward strand.
CCCAATGTAAAAAAATTTTGTTTATACCAATCGAGCAAAAAATATAACATGTTTTTCAGTGAGCTTTAATGAGATTTTGTTCATTTTGGACAGAGTCATACAAGCTGTTTCCTCCTACTATCTTTATGATAAGCTAAGATAACCACCTGCTGGCTCCTGCCTCGTATTTACCGTTCAACAAGATTTTTTTATCAATCATCTTACCTGACTATCAGCGCAAAAAACAATAAGCTTATTGCCCAAAATGTCAAATAATTCCTTCCACAATCAAAGGACTCTCGCCTAAAACCCATGAAAATTCTGTTCATGCAGCGTGAGAGAACTAGCGGTTTATGAAATGTATTTGCAGAGACATTTCTAATCAGTCACCAGAGGTTTATCACCAAACATTATGATTAACAAGAATGTATCATTAATGTAGATTGATAAAATCTTACCATAGCCAAGTCCTGCTGTTGATGGCGGCCTTGCCCGGTTAGAAACAATGTATTTCAGCCTGCTAACCATACCTAGTGAAGAAGATAACAAAACAAGGATAACATTTTAGATGTATAGACTTCAACTGTTTCCATCCTGTTTGCGTGCCTGTATTTTCTTGCCTTCCGTTGACTAGTTTCCTTTTTCCTGCTGTGGCAACTACATTATAATTTTATATTACTTTCTGGCAAATGTCAAATAATTTAAATCTGAAAATTGCTCTGTGAGATATCCATATATAAACAGTGACAGTATCGACCTGCTGCATTGTGCTGGTGGTAGTTGATGAGCTCTGGGATGCTGCTGAAATTATGCTTTTCTGCCAGGTAAAACTGTCCCTGTGCGGTGGTACAGATGTTGTAATGTCTGCAGCTTCCCCCAGTTTCCCTGTGGAGAAAAAAGGAAGAGTAACTTAATGCAGATTTAGTTGCAGGTTTTCATCAACACAGGAACCTATCATTTATCACGTATGCATGAGTAGGTGATATCTTCTCAGCCTTATCCACAAGACAGCTCAGTACGTGGTGAAAAGGTTTTGCTGGCAGATTAGTCCAAGTTTTGCATATATAATTTACATCTCTCTCCCTCGGTGGCCTACTGTTTCCGCTTTCATTACAAACAGTTCTTCTTTTGATTCGTTCACACATGACTGGAGCCAGTGGATACAGTTTTGCAGCAGTACAGTACTCACCCGCCGCCCTTACTGAACAAAGACACTGTGTATTTCCCAGCTTTGCTTGAGTCCCGTACCAGGAAGCCTCCATCTTTGTTCTGGGAAACAACACACAAGCATGTTTAAGTTTAAATTAAATTTAGTCCAGCTAAATTAGACTTATTTGTAGGTAACTTATCAAAGCTATCCGTCTATAGCATTGTGAATGTCGGTCATTGAGTTTACCTCAGTCTTTAACAGCTTTTCTGCCTGGCTACGGTTCATATTCTTGGAATACCAGCTGCGAAAATAAAATCGAATATATTTTTTTCTGAATATTGGTTTGTCAACATTTATCACTTGAGCCATCAAAAATACAATAATGTACATAAGAGGAAGTAAAAAGCACTATTTCCATGTATTTATCTACAGTATATAAAGCAGGTTTAAGTGATATATAAATACTGAGACAGTGTCAAAATACTAGATCCACAGAAAATCCACACTATCCATATTCAGAAACTCTGCCTTTAAACGAGCGGTCAGGACTTCTGTGAAGTTGTGATGTCACAACTACACAATATTGACTGTCTAAAGCTGGAAACAAAAAAAATCTTAAAATGGTCCCTTTGTATTTTCTGTTTAAATGTTTCTGTAATGTAAAGAGTGCTGCAGGAATCCTAAAAGTCAGAAATCAGTTAGTATTTTAGCATTCCTGGTTCCTTTGTCTTGAAGTTGACAGGTTTTTGGTTAGATGCTTGAAATGAGGTCTGTGGTAAAGAGACGTTCACATTTTGTTTTATGACATAAAATCATCAGCAAATACTCCACTTGTAAATTCTGAAGCGTTGCTAACAAGTAGCTGATTGAGAGAACAGAATGTCATCATGGCGAATGCGGCTTTACAGCTCAACGTTGAAGTCATGCAACTGTAGTGTAGTTCCTTTATACCCAAACAATAAATTTTTACTTCTGGTGGTTGCATTTACGCTTCAGAAATCATAAGTGTTGTTCATTTGTGAAGATTATCTTGCTGAAAAAAATTGCAAGTATCACAGAGCTTGTTTTCTGCAATAATACAAATTCCAGTGGGAAAATCCTAATAGCCTCTTGTTGGGGGAACCAGGGTAATTTTTTACTTCCTTGTTGCCCTAGAAAAAACTCATCCAGCAGCACTCTTTGTGAATCACATCAGCTGTCAGGAAGTAAATATCGACCCAAGTTGTCGTCTAGCAGTGCAATTCTAGAGAAAGGGTCTAAAGAGAAGGAAATTGCGCTACAGTACTGTTACAGTCATTCACCTGGCTGCAATTACAGTGTAGAAATACCAACAGCATAGACATGGAAGACCTTAAAACACTGACTGGGCTATTTTGGGAGGGGGCTTAAAGGGACAGGCACTAAAATGGAGTGTTTCAGACAGTGGGTGAATACAGGTATATTCAGGGTGACAATATGAGGAAAATAAAGTTTTTTTGAATATTAAAGCAGGTAAACATATTCTAGTAGGAACCCCAAATATAAGTATGATCCTGAAATTGAGTATGATATAGGACCTTAAACATATTAATGATAAAGTAACAATGCAGACAGAACAATAACGCCTATACTCACTCAAATCTTTCTAGCCCATTTCCAGCTTCCACAACATAATTACAAGGTATATATCCTTCCTTTCTGCAAAAGAAAGCACATTGTATTTATTAATAATATAAACAAATGTACATCTTGGCTTGACAGCGAAGCGCTCACAGACACTAATACAGTAGCATCTCATACACAAATCTATATGCAAATTGGCTTCATTCAAATCACAGATCATCGGTATTTGAATATTTTTTACTGATCATGATATAAAATGTGCTTATGTCCTTATTTATGTGGCACAAGGGAAAGTGTAGCCCAGTAAAAAAAAAACTAAAAACACATCTGTACGGATAGACTCTGCACATCCACTCTTAGTGCATTGTGCACTTATTTTAATTAATTTCATCTAAGCTCTTCAAGGGCATCAATGAGAATTTCCCCTTATGCAAAAACGTAGCTGGTAATAATTTCGGACAGTAACTCTCCTGCAGTTTTTCAATGGATGCAGGTCTGTAAATGTGTGTGGGATTATATTTGATATTGTTTGTTTGTTTTTTTTAACTAATGCTTAAAAGGAATACTTTTTGGGGCATTGTTTGAAATGATCACATAGGCCTCGTATTATTTTTTTCTCACCCATATTTATCTCTGGCTCTCCACCAGTTCTGATCAGACATCTCCAGGATGGTGTATTCTTCATCCTTCCTTAGCTCCAGGTCTTGGGGTGTCATGGGTGTGTAACTATACTCTGCTATGACGCTCATGCCCACAGATGGGGAGGGTGGCTCAGGAGGCTGTGGAGGTAAAGGCCGAATGGACTTCTCCTAGAAAAACACGAGATTAGTTGATTTATCAATGAAAAACTAACAAAAAAAATCAGTGAATATCATTCTAAAGGGACTGTGTGTTTACCTCTATTGGAGTAGGTGGAAGAGGTTTTCTGGATCCCCTTCGCCGGGATTGTTTAGATGTAAAGCCTATAAATGACAAAATTTAATACATGAATGAAATAAGTCATAGGCTCAAGTTTAATTATTAGTTTATGACAATTTGGGAATCTAGCGCTTACCGTTCTTGTTATCCAGTACCTTGCAACCCATAGCTTGTTTAACTTCCTGCTGACAGCACAGCCACACCCCGTCGACCCAGAAACAGGGATGGTACTTTTGCATGAGATCCTTGTTGAAGCGCACCACTATACACAAGTATCAACACACACAGGAACACATACACAGGACATTTACATTGAATCAACACGTGAATTTGCATATGCACCCAGCTCTTGTGTTTTGCAGGCAGTAGGTGATAGTAAGATACAATTTAATATTGCACACGCTGTATGAGATACTGTGACTATTTAAACATTTCTGTGCATATACTTACTTTCTTTGAGTTTCTTTATCCACTGAGCTCGGATATCGTCAGTCTTTGCAAAGATGTACAGCGGCCCCTCATCATAAATGATCTGTGAAAAAGAAAACATCCACTTTTTTTGTTACATTTGTCCGTCATATCAAGACACTGGGAGATTTTCTGTTTCTTAAGATACTAGCGTAGACTATATAGTGTGATAACTGTGACAGAAGCTGAAGGGAATTCATTCGAATGCTAGTTTGTGATCATATTTGCTGCAGTTCAAGAGAAACTCTTTTATGCTGTTGCTTTTATGCCAGCCAAACATGTAAATGCCTCCTTGTAGTGTGCATCAACAAGTGTGCTGTGGCAACACCTGCATGATAGCTGAAAGCCCCTAGTTCACTTGAGTGTGAGAGGTGGTTTCACTTCTTAACAATAGACTTTCACAGTAGGATTGGACAGTTTTTGACTGCTAAGGAGACAATTTGATTTCATGTTACATGCCTTATGTGTTGCTTCTTGCAGTTTTCTGCACAGTTTTTGACTTTAGTCGGTTTGAAACGCTATAAAATTTGAAATATATTCCCCAATTCATTATTATACTACAGTACTGGTATATAGAAAATTCGTGTTAACACTTTTCCTCTTATTCCAAAATTAACTCTCGCATAGCGGTAGGAGTGAAAGCAAAAAGTTTTAAGTTTTTGCTCTTGATTTCAGACCCGTAAGAATGTTATGTGGCTGAAGTTTCACGTATTGTTACAGCTTTCTCTGTAACCTTCATGATTGTAGTTTCTGAAGAGTCCGTCTCTGTTAAAGAAGTGCATTGACAAAAATTACCTGGAAAGCAAACATGCGCTCCTGAGGAGTATTGGCCTCTGACTGGACTGTCTCAACACACTTGATTTTCTCCAGGTCAACTGATCCCCTCAAACCTTTTCGCTTCTGCTTAACACATGAGGAAACAGGCAACAGACAAAATGTATCTGCATTTCATTGAGAGATGTCTTTCGTGCCATATACGTACCCCTTTGTCCGAATCAAAATCATAGTACGAGATTTTTTCCTGGGTGAGGACAAACCATCTCTCCTTGTAGTTCAAGGGGGAGGTCTTTTTCTTCTGTTGGGATCGTTTAATGAAGATTTCTTCCAGTATACTGTCTGACATGATTCAGTCAGTATTAATCTACACGGGAACAAGGAAAACTTTTGTTAATAGCAGCACAATAGCCAGCTCAGTGCACCTTGACTCAGGCTGTGATCGCTTTACTCAAAACTGTGATCAACTCACCCAGTGTCATCGTGCTTAGCTTTACACTATAAGGCAGCCTTGTTGGCTCTGTTGCACTTCACACTTAATTATTCAGTGTCTCAGTTAAACATGTATACTAACAGACTGTAAGTCAGTTTTTACCCACCCTTCACACAGTGCAATACCACTCTTTGAGGTGAAAGTTTACTGTAGATCTGAATCCAGATAACGAGACATGCAGCACAAATGACACATCAGCGTGTGATTAGTTGTATTTTTGCATAAGCCCTGCTTTTCCTGCCAGCAACATCCTTTTCCTAAATTCCCCATCGTGTCTAATCTCTTTCCCTCAGTTTCTGTATCCTGGTCATCATCACACCAGCTCAGTGGCCGGAATAGTTTTGTGCTGGGAAACTGTGTGAGGACATTTTGGAAACATATGTCCACCAACTTCTTTGGCTACTATGTGTTCCTAATATCAGATTCACAAACTCTGTCGTGGTTTTGCGTCTTTTTGTTGTTGTTGTTGTTTGCGTCTTTTTGTATCTCTTAGACGTCATTATGAGGTCGTTTTGTGTGTAGGGTTTTTTTGTCGTTTTGTTTCACTCTGAGGTAATTTTATTATTCTTTTGAAGTGATTTTGTATCCCTTTGAGGTAATTTGGTGTCTCCTTGTGGTAATTTTGAGTCTCTTCCTGGTCAGTATATGTTACTTTGGGTGACATTACGCAAGTGAAGGCCAGCAAGGCCCCAAACAGTTTGGGTCCTTTTCCTGTGGCCGGTGGGCCCATTTAGTAATTTATCCATGAGCAAATGCAATACCTTATTAAATTAAGGATGACTGTCATCATGTTCCTTAGCCAAACCAGTGTATATTCAAAACTTTTTCAAAACATCCTGGTAATTCCAAACAATTTCCAGGTTCCATGTCACATGTATTTAGATTTTTAGGTTTCTAACTGACTTGATAAGGCAACAGACACACACACAGACACATACAGTTTATTTTTAGGATCTGGCAACCTGGTTATCAACACAGGGACACGGTTAATTAAGATCATGTCACAGTAAAATATGTGTTTTTAGGTCATTGGCATTTACACAAACAACATCTGATTTAAATTAGTTTACAAACTCATTCCTTCAAATATCAATATATATCAAATATTTCACCATCTCAAGACCACCTTTCTCACTCACACACTTAATAACTATGAGCAAGTACACCATTATCTGTATTTGTATTTGTAGTAGTTCATCCCTTAGATGTATAAAGAGAGTTGGATACAGTGTTGGAGGTGGGGCTCTGTACAAATCTATGAAAGTTGCTCAGTTATGCATGAAGCCAAAGCGGTTAAACTGCCATTTACATAAATTATCTGAACGATCGGCACTGCTTTCACACTGTTTGGCCCATAAAGCAGGTGCACTAGAAACTTCCGCTGGCCGAGTCAACTACTTCCAGTTTAGCACACAGCTGTCTTGGGATGAATTTTATCATGCGGCTCTTCTAGGCTTTCCTATTTGTACAAAGTCATTTCGCAACGGTTGTAAAGCTCTGAAAAATGTATCTACTGATTTACAGACATTTCTTTCGCCATTTAAATCAATGGGAAAAAGTATTCTTAAGATGCAGGGCATCACGTGACAGACCCATCAGTTGCAATTCCTCTGATTGGCCACTGCAAAAATTGGCTTCAAAGCAAGGTGCACTTCCTGGGGCGCTGGTTTAACCAGGTCAATTATGTGTATCCGTAACTGTACGCAGAACGGGCTGAGTTTAAACTCAAAGTAGGCGGGTCGTCAATCGGAAATGTGAGAGACCTATTCAGAAATGTTATTTTAAGTCTGAAGTTGATATGAGTTTATCAGAAGTTGCTATATTTATTATTTGTTAGAAAACCATTTACAAAACAATTTCAGCATTGACCTCCAGATTATTGTTGATCACAAAAGATTCAACATGATGACCCAAATGAGGCTTTTCTTTCATTAAAAGTATGAATATTAACAAATTTTACTCAGATGATATTTGTAAAAAGAACATTATTTGTATTAAATACTCATTTAATCCTATGTTATGGCTCAACCCTAACAATTACATTTGACCAGCAATATAACATGAGTAAGAAAATCTGGATTAAAGAGAGACGATGAATGATGAATGATAAATGATGAAAATGTTGACTCTGTAAAAGCACTGAAACATGCCCTCATTCCTAAATAACACAAAAAACACACTTTGGGTATCGCTATATTTTTATAATCACCAAAAATGCCGGAGAAAAAATTTAAAAAGTACCTTGAAATGTTGAATAATTTATCCAAATTTCATGTCAATAGACAGTGAAAGGTTAGTATATAGACTATAGATCATATATGAAACAGGCAGTAAAGTAACAGACACAGACGCAGACCTAAAATCACATCACACTAAACCTCACCATTCACACATGTATTTTTACTCAGCAAACACAGTCTCACACATTATTCTGAAATACTACAAAAGTACACGGTGCAATAAATAAAGGAAGTCTCAGTGCTGTATTTCCAGGTGAAATGTAGATCAGAGGCTAAAACTCACCCTTTGGCACACAGCTGAGTGCTAATTGTCGGTCAGTGTCTGTCAGATGTGTTTGCACTTCAGCTCAGCCTATTTTCAGCCTGTGAGCACTTCCTTCTATCATCTGAACTGTAACACCACCAAAAGCTTCTGTCCCTCCCTGCTAACCAGGAGTGTGACATTTCTTCGCACCAGACCGACGGTACCTATTGGCTTTTGTTTGTGCCGTCATAAACAGACAGCAGTGTTCCCTATTTTGTGAAACATCATTCCTCATTCTTCGCCGCCTCATGTTTTCTCACATCACTAACTTGAGCACAGAGGTCAACGAACTCTAATAATAATCTGTGTACCATCCTTTATCTTTTTCTTTGAAAGGGCTTTGATCAGTTCACTGAAAATGTATAGCCATATTTTCACTGTGTCATGGCCACCAGAAGGAGATTTTTTTGTCTTTTTTTTTTGAGGGGAGTTGACGCACAGTGGCTGACACAGACAAACTGATAGGGAAGTTGCATCAGTGTTGTACTGCAATATGAAGGGAGAAGAAACTCAGTGCCCTGCAGCACTTCAACCTGACATTATCTCTCTTTCTCTTGAATGGGTTTATCATAAACACATTTAAAATTTGTGTTGCATGCTGTTAACACTTGACTCATACTGTGAACCATGTGCAACACTTTTTTGTGAGATTTTGCAGAATTCTTAATGGGCTCAAAAGCTTCATTAAAAAAAATGACTGTACACAAGGCGATTTTCAAGCAACTTTCTGCTTTTGATTTTGTTAAATAAGATTAGTAAGAGATGAACTGATTAGTGTTTCTTTGAGTTTATCAGCACCCACCAAGCCCCTTTTCTCATGTAGTTTGCCTCACATTTTGTTTCTAACAATCCTAACTCCCTTCGTTAATAAATAACTTAATTGCGCCAAAAACATTTGGTTTATGTTGCTTCCCTTTCCCTTTATGAGCTGGGGCGTAGCAATCTAACACTAAGTTGACATTTAGTTAAATAATTTATTCACCCTCTCTGACTCGGGTGGATATCAAAATGTAGGGTGACCGATCTTTGTAAACTATAAATATCGACCAACAGTGACACGACATCAGTGCACACAAGTGAGTGCAACTTATTTTAAAACACCCATACTAAACAATTTTTAAACACCTATGAACTTGTGATGAAATGCAATGGTTCATTTGGTTGCGTGGTGTCGTATGACACAGCAAACACAATTATCATGAAAGAGTTGGGTATGACACAGCAAACACAATTATCATGAAAGAGTTGGCTTAACAGGAACTTTTCAAGATGCTCTCTTTCCTGACATTTCCTGACAGATAAGTGGTACGAAAAAGCAAGAAAATGTTTGTGCATGGGAGAGAGAGACACAGAGAGAGAACGAGAGTGACATGACTGCTCAGTATAAGTCATAAGAGTTAAATCTAACCACAAAGATGACACTCACACATTTTTAGATATCACATCAGTAAACACGGTGGTGTTCTGTTGAGATCCGTTTTCAGAACACACAAATAGGAATTACTTGTAGTGCATGTAGATAAAGATCATGTATAAGAACATTTTAAATTGTAATATATGTGCACAAGACATTTGACATGCATAGATTATAATTGTAACCACATGAAACTATTATCTGATTATAACCTCAGCATACAGCTAAACCACTGTAGTGTTGCATGTATCTGAAGTAGCCTACAGCAGAATACACTATAGTATGTCACTGTCAAAAAAACATCCAGAAACAAGTATAAAATTGTTGCTTTTTAGCCGATAGTGTCACTATGATTTGACATATTTATTTACAGTATTGTGGAGAGCACACACCTTATTTAGGATTTGCATACAAACTGAAAGTTTCGATTCAGCATTTGCACAAATCAACATAATAACACTACTTTTTCACTTAGTCTCTAAAATGCAATGCACCATTTAGCTTTTATCATTTAACAAATTACTAAAAAAAAATGCTTCTTGCCCTTACAGTCTACATTTAAAGAGTAATGACACTTACCCAGGCACCCAAAAAAGTCAAGCATCAGACAGACAAATACAGATGCTGAGGTTCGAAGCCGTGACATGAACCTTTGCCTCAGTTGCTTGCCTTCCATAAAATGTGTGTTAGTCTGTGATGCAAGAAGCTTAAACCCACCCACAGAGAGGAATCGACTCTGCCAACTTCCCCTTTTTCTTCCTGCTCATTTTCATATCAGCCCTGTGGACATTTTTGGTGATAAGTTCAAGCGGGCTAAACATTAACACAGGGCCATATTCGTGTCATGCATATATATATATATTTTAGGGGATTTCTTACTTAGTCTATACCATCAATTTAAGTATTGCAGGGAGAGAGATATACAAGCAGATAAGGGACAGTCCCTTATTTATGAGGGGGGAGGGTGGTGCAAAAAGGGAGAGTCAAACTATTTGTTAAACACTCTAGAGGGACTTATGATTTTATGTTGGAGTAGGCGAAGGGCATAAAACTTTAAATGGCTTTATTTTTTTTTATGTATTTTACCACCATTTAAAAAAAAGAAAGAAAATATGCATTTGGAAGACATGTTTTCTTAAAAAATTGCCAAAATGACACCATTTGTCAGAGCCAGAAACTGTAAAAACAGAACTTATTGTATTACAAATTTCTGACAATCCTTGGACACTATATGTGCAATGGATGCTTCTGTCAGAAAAAAACAAAAACAACCAAATCCGAAATGGAAGTGGTGGTTATATTTTATTAAAATCAGTTTATTCTACATAAGGGATGCATGATAGTGGATTTCTATTGCCTTTATCCGATATGCCGATATATATATAGCAACTCATTTGGTCAATAACTGGTATCAATATCGATGTGTCCACTTTTTTTCCCCACCTAATTTTAGTGATCATAGAGTCTCTTCTGTTGTAGAATTAACATCATATTTTGCAAACTTATATTTGTATATATATACTAATTTGATGGCCCACCAGCAGATGAATCATGAAATACAATGCTTTTCAGTGTTTGTAATATTCATTTATTGTGCAAAATAAGAAAAATACCTCAACTTGGGGTTCAGTTTGTCAGAAAAATAAATAGATAAATAAAGTAAATGTTGGTTTGTCATATCAGCATGAACTGATACTGATGATGTGCCGCTCATATCATGCATCCATGTTCTACGTCTCATATGGTCTACATTTTGCCAAAAATAAACCGTTTGCTGTAACTAACCAGCATGCATGACAAGAGTGAAAAACCGGGCTTTTTTAACATTAGGATTTTCAATTCAACTTTTCACTTTCAAAAGTAAAAAGGCAAAAAATGACAGGCACACTGAAGGGCTCCAGTTACCACTTATTTAAGCACCAAAGTGACATTTTGAGCAACACAGCTCTTCATCAGACTTTCTGATGAAGAGCTCAAAATGTCACTTTGGTGCATTAAATAAGGGATAACTGGAGCCCTGCAGTGTGTGCGCCATTTTTCTTCGTTTTTACTTTTTACTGTTCAGCACCTGCTCGAAGTTTGGATCGGAAGTGCGTGCTTCTGTATAACTTTTCACTTTCAAACATGAAAGGGTACTTTTTTTAAAAAAAAAAAAACAAAACAAAACCCAACAACTTGTTTATGGTGGAGGGTCCTTGCAATTCCCCTGAGTCACTTAGGGAGGCTCAAGTAAAAATATTTGTAGCTCTGTCTAGGGTAAAAAACAAAATTGTTGCGACAAAGCCTAAAATATAAATAAAAAACAATCCCTCTGCAGGCAGTCTGCTTATTGTGTTTTACAAAGACTAAATATAGCCTCTCACTTCTTGAATTTACTTAAAATGTAAGCTCTTACAAATACCTCCCCTGCATGTACTTAAAATGTGAGCTCTTTGGTGTGTTGTTTTGAGTTTTTGTCCTCTTGACATGCCCCGCCGCCAGGGGGCAGTCTGCACAGTCCGGCCACCGCCGCGGTCTACATGAGGAACTGCTTCCGGCCTCCACCTCCCTCTTTTCCTCTGCATCGGGACGCAGCCATGGTACGAAATTATTTCACCAAGACACTTCACAGAATCTAACTTAATCTTGCCGATTTAACAATCATTTATGCACCCACTTAACTGAGATATGTCAACAATCTTTAGATACACGCTACGATTGTTGTATTAGCTGCCTTGTGTGCATTATACGCTGTTAGATTGCTCTTAAACAACGGCTGATGTGTTTGTGGTGAAATGCTGCTGCGACGCGTACTTCCACTTTACCCGGTCTTTGATTAAAGAGAAAATAATTATCAGTGAAAGTTACAGTCAAGGCAAACAGCAGCAGTTTATTTATTATTATTGTATTGGTACGCGTTTATGCGCTAATTTCGCAGTGAATTTACGGTGAATAGCTATAATGCTAACATGTTAGCTCGCTAGTAAACGTCACCGGCCCCTGACCGGGGAGCTAACAGACGTTAAAATATTAAGAAATATAATATTTAAATGACACTCAAGTAACTGCAAAGACAAGCACCAACATTTTTACTCATACTGTTGTAGCGCTATATGTTAGCGCATATTATGTACAATATTACGTGAAATAGCACCAATGCTAAAATGTTAGCTCGCTAGCTAACGTCAGCTGCTTTTACGTTGACCGGGGAGCTTTTTACCACGAGTGCAGCCGTTTGGGGACAAGTTTCTAAATGCGTTAACGTGCTGGAAAGGCAAAACTTAACTTTGTAATTGTATCAATGTTTTCATTGTTCAGCCATCTAGTTTGCTACAATAACGTCCGTAGTTAGCATTTGTTTTTCAAACAGTTGCTTATTATTATTTCCGCGCTTTTGGAGTCAACATGGTTCAAGTTCCAATGTTGTTAATGTGCCAACAGTTTTTAAGCAGAACTGGTGACTGATAATCTTATGTAATACTTAAGTGTGTAAAATATCTAATGAAATTGATGCACTGCAATGATTCGTGTACTTTTTTAATTAAAACCCACATGGTTGAAAGTACTAATTGTATGTTGCTTTTGGATGGATCTGCTGATGAAATTCATGAAATCTTACCTGTCTTTTTTCCAGGTGAACGTCCCAAAGACCCGCAGGACCTTCTGCAAGAAGTGCAAGAAGCACCAGCCCCACAAAGTTACCCAGTACAAGAAGGGAAAGGATTCCCTCTATGCACAGGGTAAATAATCATGTTTTTATAGCCTTTTATATTTGCATTGTAAATGAGTTGTCATGAAATGTAGCTGAACTCAATATGTTCTGCAGGTAAGAGGAGATACGACAGAAAGCAGAGTGGGTACGGTGGTCAGACAAAGCCTATTTTCCGGAAAAAGGTAAGTTTAGTTTTCCAATGCTGTTAAATTTTTTGAAGTAATATTTGTACTACTGTGTGTAGAAATGGACTCCTTCATACATTGCATTTTTTCAGGCTAAGACTACAAAGAAGATTGTGTTGAGGCTTGAGTGTGTGGAGCCCAACTGCAGATCCAAGAGAATGCTGGCCATCAAGAGATGCAAGCACTTTGAGTTGGGTGGTGACAAGAAGAGAAAGGTAGGTGTCATTGTTTTATTCAGTAATGTCAAAATGTTATAGATGTTTTTCCACAGTGTACTGCATTTGGTGGGTTTGTTTAGGATGCTTTAAAACTCTGACTTTTGAAGTTTGATGTCACGGGTTAAAAATATATGCACTGCACCCCAAAATAAATCTCCAAATCCTCCGTAGCTAATCATGTACTCTAACTGTGGAGAGAGTATGTAGGCATCCCATGATGATTTTATACCTCTCCATAGAAAATTAAGTAATCTAGTTAGTAATCCAGTGAGATCTTGTTGAACAACTTGAAAATGTAGTTCTTTGATTTGGCATATGCTAAATGATCCAGAAAATGTACATCTGTTGTGTGCTATATTTTGATTTATCAGCCTAAGTTAGAACACTTAAAAAGTATGAGCTAAATACAAGTGGGCAGTATAACAGTATAACTGGTATAGAGAGCACTACAGCGGGTTTTCTTTGCAGCACAGAATTATATTTGACTTAATTTGATCCAATTTAGCAGATATCTCGGTGCTCATTTACCAGCAAGTATACATTTTTTTCTGGTTAAAATTAAACATGCTGTGTGAAAAAGGAGATGTATAAATAGATACTTTGAATAGGAAGGAACAAATGAGGAAACAGGTCTGAGTGTGAAGGGCTGTTTTACAACTTTGACAATAGTGGCTATCAAAGCTGCTTTACGTTCTGAAACTTTGATGGGGAAGAAGGATCAAATAATAAGGAATTACTGACCAGGCCAAAAATATTGTACTTGGGGGCACACACAGAGGCTCAGTTTGTGGAGCAGGCGCCTCATGTACAGAGGCTAGACCTGCAGCGTCCATGGGTTTGATTCCAATCTCAGTCCTTTGCTGCATTTCATCCCCTTTCACGCTTAAACTGTCCTATCGAGGCAACCAAAAAAAAGTTGTACTTACATTTTAAGCAGATCCCGTTTTGTGGTTAATACCAGAAAATTCAAGTTTTGGGGGGTAAAATGCATTGATTTTTAAATTGTTTTACTTTAAGTGGAAAATAATAGTGAAGGAAAAACAAACTTAAGGCACTCGTGGAGGGTCAAAAAGCCTGTATTCAATACATGGCTATTTGCATAAAGGCTCAGACTGGTTTTGACACTATGGTCTTCAGGCTGTAAAAAGGAAAATAATATGTTGGTATTGGCATTTATTTCAGATTCTGAGTTTTCTCTCCAGAGAGGCACATGGAGTTGAATTGTGTTATTCAGTGACACACATAAAATACTGTTAATACATGAGACAAAATACAAACAACAAAATGTTAACAAATCCAATCATTGTCAACTTTACCTCAACTATTTTGTACATTTTTGTGTTTTTGCATTTTAGTATACGTCATGTTATGTCAGCCCTTTGTACATTGAGGAGGGAGCAGTGATACTATTGGTCCAGTTATGTGTGGATTATAAAATGGCATTTTTCAATGCTCAGATTGGCATCGCCTTTTCTGCTGGATTGCTTCAATACATAATGCTGAATGTTAAATCTGCAGTAAATATATTACATTCCAGTCTCTCAAGCTCTATTTGTAGATTTAACCTACCATTGATAAAATTTAGTGCGGGTGGTTTATAGCTTTTAATCTTGCTCTTGGCTAAATGCTTGTGATTTATTGGCAGAAGGGGTCAAACAAGAACGCTCACCTTCAGGGAAATTGGGTCCTAATTTGGTGTAACTGTAGCTCTTTTAATACTAAAATGCAATATCATGAACCATTGCTAATCCATTATCTCAGGAAGTCAGACTGTCC